>NW_006408610.1:11570524-11605665 GCF_000296735.1 Chrysochloris asiatica | reverse complement strand
TATATTCAAGGTCATATATTGGCTCTTGTGGACTTGTTTTCATTTTCTTCAGCTTCAGTTTGAATTTGCATATGAGTAATTGATGATCTGTTCCACAGTCTGCCCCTGGCCTTGTTTTCCTTGATGATATTCAGCTTTTCCATCGTCTCTTTCCGCAGATGTAGTCAATTTGATATCTATGTATTCCATCTGGTGAGGTCCATGTGTATAGTCAGCTCTTATGCTGTCTAAAGAAGGTATTTGAAATGAAGAAATCATTAGTTTTTCAGAATTCTATCATGTGATCTCCAGCATCATTTCTATAGATCACTAAGGCCATATTTTCCAAATACTGATCCTTCCCCTCTGTTTCCAACCTTGTATTCCAATCACCAGTAATGATCAATATAGCTTGATTGCATGTTTGATCAATTTCAGATTGAAGAAGTTGGTAGAATCCTTCTATTTCATCCTCACTGGCTTTAGTGGTTGGTGCGTAAATATGAATAATAGTGGTATTAACTGGTCTTCCCTGTAGGCACATAGATAGTATCCTATCACAGACAGCGTTATACCTCATGACTGAATTTGATATGTTCTTTTTGACAATGAGTGCAACACCATTCCTCTTCAATTTGTCATTCCTGGCAATAGTAAGCCATGTGGTTGTCAGATTCAAAATGGCCACTACCTGTCCATTTCAGCTCACTAATGCCTAAGATATCGATGCTTATGTGTTCCATTTCAATTATGAGAAGTTCCAATTTTCCTAGATCCTTACTTCGTACATTCCATGTTCCAATTATTAATGGATTTTTACAGCTGTTCCTCTTCATTTTGAGTTGTGCCCCATCAGCAAATGAAGTCGCACAGGCTTTCATCTCACAGGCTTTACAACATTGCGTCATCACGGCCAACTCTACTTTGAGGAGGCAGCTCTTCCCCAGTTGCATTTTGAGTGCCTTCAAAACTGAGGGGCTCATTTTCTGGCACAATATCTGAAAGACAGTGTTTCTCTGCTATTCATAAGGTTTTCATTGACTAAATATTCGGAAGTAATTAGTCTCTCCTCCTTCCTAGTCTGTCTTAGTCTGGAAGCTCACCTGAAACCTGTCCACCATGGGTGATTCTGCTGGTATTTAAAATACCTGTGGCATAGCTCCCAGAATCACAGCCACCACAGTATGACAAACTGACAGATGAGTGGTGGTCTGTCAGTAGAGAGGAGATTGAGTCACAGAGAGGCTAAGATACTTTTCTGATATAGCATCACTGCATCTTTCTTGCCTGCTTATCTGCTACTCTACAAACCCCTTGGCCTGTACGGCTTATATCTAGTGGGGTGAAAGAGATGGAAGCTGAATAGAATCAGTGCTAAGCACAAGTGATCCAATATGAGGAGCCATACTTGGGTGATCAGGAAAGCTGAAGAGGCTTATTCTAGTTGGTTCTTGAAGAATAAGAAGGCTTCTCATATAGTAAGGAGGAAAAGGGACAGTAAAAACTGAGGTAGTTTCAAGAACCAAGACACACCCAGAGCTTTCTGTTTGTGGGCATGGGGTGGTTGGAGGGTACAGTGAGAAGAAGATGCAGTGTGCAGAGGGGGCTGGCTCATGGAAGGACACAGCATTTGACAGTGAGAAGCCACTGAAAGGATTTTTCCAAGTGAGACTCCACAAGGTCTGTTTTAAAACACGCCTTCTGCTGAGAAACTGTCACCAACCAGAAGGGGCTAAGGAGACATGATGAGTAAATGGAATGTGGCATCCAGGAATAGAAAAGGGACATTAGGGGAAAAGGAATGTTATCTAAATAAGAAGGTTGTTATTGTTGTTAAGAGCCGTTGAGTCAGTTCCGACCTATAGTGACCCTGTATAGGGTTTCCTAAGAGCAGCTGGTAAGCTTGAACCACTGACCTTGTAGTTCAAATTGACTTTGCAGTCCATCACATTAACCCACAGCACCCCACCAGGACTCCTAAACAAGAATGGTGGCTGTGGTTATGTGCCGTGGAATCGGTTCTGACTCATAACGACCCGGTACAGGGTTTTCGAGTCTGTAAATCTTTATGGGAACAGAAAGCCTCATCTTTCTCCTGCAAATAGTGCTTAGTTAATAGTGACTTACCAATGTTGGTTTGTTGGTGTTGTTTTTATTAAGTGCCACGAGTCGGTTCCAACTCATAGCAACCCTGTATAGGGTTTCTGAGGTGTGGCTGGTAGGTTTGAAACACTGACTTTGCAGTTAGCAGTCCAGTGCTTATTCCACAGCACCACACCAAGATAAATGTACCATAGGATGTTGGCAATATAGGAAACTGGGTTAAGTATATATGGCATCTCTGTATTATCGTTGCAACTTTTCTATAAATCTAAAATAAAAGCAAAAGGTTTCTTTAAGTTCCATACATAGATCTATATCCCCCTTGCATGCAGTGTGGAGAATGGAATTGAGTGGGGAAGGCCTGCGTTCAGGAAGAGTGGCTATGAGACCACCCCACACTAGTGGTAGGAGGGTCTGTACTGTGTGGATGGCAGCGGGGCCGAGGGAAGAGGGCAGAAACAAATATGCAGACTGTCAATAAGACACATCTGGAAACCTGTTGGAAAGGTGGACTGAGCTGGAGGCATAGGTCAAACGTGACAATCCAGTCCTGAGCACAGTGCCGTGCACAGAAGGAACCTACAAGAAAGAAAGAACCACCAGGCTGGGACAGCCTGGTGGAGGGGGAAAACACCCAATCCCAATCACCTGAGCATTCCCAGATTCTGAGTATTGTAGTCGCTATCCATTGGATGGCTGGATTCTTTACAATCGTGTCTTCCAAACTATGGTGCTGAAGGATAAGGTTTGGTTTTGTTCTGTTTTCTCACATATTTCTAGTTCAATAAAGGTCAGTGTTCTTGTCTAAACCCTGCTCAGAGAGATGAGTCTGTGGATCAGGTGCTTGGATGTGAGGTGATGTCAAATGTTTTAAGCATCACTGAATATGTGCCCTCTGTTTCCATTTTCATCTCAGTAACAATCGTGTGTGCACCTGCACCAGTCTGCTTTGCAGCCCATTAGCCCCTTTATGCCTCACAGACTACCCGAGAGTTAGGTATTCTCACTTTACAGTGAGATTCTCACTGTATAGATTCTCACTTTACAGATGAGTAAAAGGAGACTCAGAGAGATTTACAGTCTGTTCAAGGTCACCCACAGCTAGTGAATTACAGAGGGCAGTGAGTTAAAGAGCAGTCAGCCTGCCTTTAAGAAACTACATTCCTATTCAATTCATATGACCCCATCAGGTGCTCAGGAGGCCTTGACCTCTTCTTCCTCCTCCACTCCTCTTCCCTGAAGATCAAATCACATGAATCACGAGTTGCTATGACTCAAGCAGAGGACAGTATGGAGGGGAGTTGCCTGGAAGAGTCTTTGCCAGAAGTGACTTCACAGGGCCTAGGGCCAGAGCATGGAGGAAGTTCAAGGTCAGTGGAGATCTTGCCAACAGAGCAGGTCACTAACCCTGACCCTGGAAACCTTCCTAGGTCTCTGCTGCAGACAAGACATTACAAGGAAGAAAGGTCATCTTGTTTTTGCCCTAGAGTGGCCCCCTGAATGTACCCAGGTGGCACTTAACAGCAGCTACTCATAACAACAGCTGTAATGTTGGAGCATCCATCACATGTATATGTGTAGAGGTTAAGTGAGGAGATATTATTTTGTGTTTATTTTTGGTTGCTATGTGTAATGATTACGGTTTTGTGTCAACTTGACTAAGTCAGGATTACCAGAGATTTAGCAGTTGAGATGTGCTTATTCTCATGATGAGGAAACCTAATGCTGGCATAGTTAACTCAATGATGAGTGACTATGAGTAACCAATCAAGTGAAATGCTGTTTCCTTGGGGGTGTGACCTACTCCCAATATAATGAACATGTGGGAGGGGCTCTTCCTCTCTCTTCCACTGGGGACCTGGGATTTTGCAATTGTAAGCCATTTCCTTGATAGTTAACTTCTCTTTATATATATCGTTAAGTGCCTTTGAGTTGACTCATAGTGACCCTGTATAGTATTTCTGAGGAGCAGCTGATGGATTTGAACCACTGACCTTGTGGTTAAAACTGACTCTGTGGTCCAGTACATTGTTCTGCATATATATATATATATATATATATATATATATATATATATATATATATATATGAACTCTGGTAGCATTGTGGTTACGAATTGGGCTGTGAGCCACAAGGTTAACAGTTCGAAACTACCAGCTGTTCTGCAGGAGAAAAATAAGGCTTTCTGCTCCTGTAAAGATTTACAGCCTCAGAAACCCTGTACAGGGTCACTATGAGTCCCAGCCAACTACACGGCACACAACAACAACAACAACAACATATATATGCATTTCACTGATTTTGCTTCTGTAGAAAACCCAGACTAAGGCATTATGGAATAGTCAAGAGGATGAAGGCTTCTGGGGTTTCCATTTTTCTCAGAGTTCTCTCCCATTCTGAGACAGAAAGTGGGTTTTGGGGTTTTTCCTCCTCAAGGACCTTTGTAGGGTAAAAGAAGCATATTGACTCCTGAGAAAGCCGAAGCTTACAGAGGAGAGGAGCCCAGGGAGAGAAGACATAGTGCCTCTGGGGCAGAAGAGGCAGCAAACGCTGGGGGAAAGTCCTGAATATGAGAGGAAGTGCTGGAAATCCACAGGTGTGAGCACTGGATCCCTTCCCTGGGGGAAATGGCTTTGCTGTGGGCCAAAGTAGGGAAGCTGCCAGGCTCTTCAAAGATTCTTTCATTCACAAATTAGTCATTGCATACACGTGCATGTACCCTGTCTCTGGATTAAATTCTGGCCCTCAAAAATATGTATTGAAGTCCTACCTATCTGTATCTATAAATATGACCCTGTTTGGCTATAGAGGTTTTCTATTATGTTAAGGAAGTCAATATGAAGTAGGGTGAGGTCTAATCCTAAGAGTGGAATTGACACAGAGGCATGCACAAGGAAACCTAAAGATTGGCAAGAGTCACCAAAATCTAGGAGAAAAACTCATAGAAGGAATTGGCATGGCCAAGACTCTAATTTGGACTTTTAACTTTGCAATGCATTGGGTTTCTGTTTACATATGGGCCTTTCTGACCCTGAGTTTGTAGTTCTATAAAGATGATTTGCTAGGTCACAATCTTGCAAAGGAATTGAGGAGTTTATTATGCAAAATAGATGTATAAAAGCCTGGCAGGGATTGGTCAAGTACTATGCAAATTAGGTGACTGCAACCTACCAAAAGGATTGGTTAGTTTGTCTTCTTAGTGGGAGGAGTAGGCTTATAAAATGACAATGCCCACAAAGTCTGAGAAAGACCTCATTACCATCCAGAAGAAACTGGGGTGGAGCATGTCCTTTGGATCTGGGGTTCTTGCTCTGACAACTTTCCAGCCCAGGAGACAGAGAGATCTGTAACACTGGTAATGGCATGAGACCATGAAAGATGGCATGAAATGGTGGTAGCAGGATGAGTTGCAAAAGCCAGGAAACCAGAATGAGAGAATTGCAGCAGGCTTTCTGGCCCATGAAGCAATATGATTGCAATGAGCTTGCAAATTCGTGGAACAAGAGAACGGAACACCTTCAGGCAGGATACCTCTGGGAATTTGTTGGCAGAGTTGAGGGTTTGTAACACTTGACCAAGCAATGCAGAGGCTGAGAGGAGCTGAGAGTTGTCTTGGTTAGAAGTTGTCCTGATTGAAGAACTGTCTCCTGTCTCCTGAGTTGCTCACGTTACTTCCAAGATGATGTAGGTCCTGAATTGTAGTCTGTTACTTCCCTAGTAAGGCAACATATTTAGGAACATGGTCTGAATTCTGGGTGTCCACTGCAACAAATTATCAAACCTAGGAGAGAAGTAGAGTGTGTGGGAGGGATAGCTGGTTTCAGATTGGTAAAAAGTTGGAGAAAAGAAGGATGTCTGAGTTCCCCATCATAGGAATCAGCTATGGACTGATGGTGATCTCATTATCCCCCTGAAGTTAGACACGACTATCTTAACAAGCCTCCAGAACTGTGGGAAGAGAAACTGCAGAGTTTAAAGCCACCCACATGTGATATTTCTGTTATAGCAGCACCTGTATATGTGCTGGGATGGCAATAGGTAAGACAGACTTAAGAAAATTACACCACTTTGTTTGCACACCCCAATTCATAGAGTGAGCTTCTATCCTCCAACTCTTGGCAGAGATCATTTCCTTTTTCTGAATCTTCCCAGTAGTTACTGCTTGCTTCTCCTATTCCACAGCTGAGAGATAACATCTTTCTCAGAACCTTTAAGTGGCTTTTTTTTTTTTTTTAAGTTTTTATTGTGAATTGAGTGAAAGTTTACAGGGCAGATCATCAGTTTTACAGTCAACAAATCATATACTTGTTTCATTGCAATGGTTATAATCCCCTCCATGTACCATCAGTTAACAGTATTTCTCTCTATTTGGTTTAACTCTTTTTTTTCCCAAACACTCAGGCATATATAATAATTTACACCACCAAAGGGCACATTCTGCAAGTCTGCCTCCTGGCCATCAGCTCTCAGTCCCTCTATTTCCATGAATCTAGTGTCCTCAGCTGTTCCCTCTCTCCATGTCCCCATCTCTGCCTCTATCTCTGGTGTCACTGCTTCTCTGGATAAGGTCCTGCATTCCTCTTGTGCTCTTCTCCCTTGATTGTCCTAGGGTCCTTGTTTCTGGACTATAAGATTAACTACTACCCTGTTTTTGTTACAGACCTTCTATCTTGACAATTATGACAGTCACAATTAGTCATGATAACAATTACTCCTATTGAATCATAAGAATCTTATCCCCATCTCTTTTTACCAGACCCATCTAGACAAGATGAAAACTATTCAATGGGGACTCTATCTTCTCACACACACTCTTAAACTAAACTCCTTCTTGAACCTTGTAAGCTAGTTATTTCAAGCCTTTATCATCCCCTCATTTTAGGTAGCCAATGTCTAAGTTGCCCGTCCCTATCTACCCTGTGTACAGAGGGGATAGCATTGATACTTGATGTGAAGACTCCTTCCCTCTCTGTTGGTATCTTTTTTTCTATTTTTATTTCTAATATTTATTATTTCATATGTTTAAATTTCCTGAAGTAATAATTAAGTCTAACTTATTTATTATCTTTTATTGCTAAAAGATACCAAGGTCTAAAATCTTGAATATCAAATTCTTATGAAACAAAGTATATATATATATATATATAAGTATATGAATCTTGATAGATCATTTTCTATGCAGCAAAAACACATATCCTTACAAAGATTCGATAATTCAAAAGAATTTATCCCAGGAAATTTAGAGATGCAAAGATACACATTTAAAGAATTAATGACAACCTTATTTTATTTGTGAAAATCTAGAAATCATCTAAATGCTAAGAGACTGATTACATATATTACTGTACATCCATATGATAACATACTATGCAGGCTTTCAAAGAATTATAAGAAATGGGAAAAACTCTTGATATACATATTTATAATAGTGAAATACTAAATATAAAATTACATATAAACTATAACACTAAATTTGTTTTGAAAAATACACAGACACAAAGAAAGACTAGGAAAAAACCGTATATATCAAAATGTTAATAACTATCTTTAAAAGTAGCATTATTGATCATTTTAATTTTATTTTTCTCTTCTTTTCCAATTTGCTGCAATTAATAAATATTAGTTTTATAATCAGATAAGACCACCCCCTTTCTTTAATTAATACCTTTGGAATGGAATGAAATAAGACAATCACATAAAAGCCAATTTTCTACTGATTCATTTCAAATAACATCCTCTTCAAATACTATGACTGTGATATATTTAAATAAGGAGATCCGTTCAAGAATTTCCGTCATTGGTTTGGATTTGGATTTCTTTGCCATGGAATGTATTCCAACCACAGTCTGCCTGCCTTTCTGGAGGAGATTCATCTTTGTCATCATCATCTTCATCTACATGGTGGAAGAAAGGTCGATAATTTCCAGAATTTACTTCAGTATCTTCTGGTCCAACAAAGAATCTTGGGGTTTCACTCATTTTAGTTTGTTTAATATATACAAATGGCAAATGATCCATACTAAAATTCTTGTAAATGAGCAGCATCAAAAGAAAGTACTCTCCCTATAGCTAGTTGACACCTAGGCCTGTTGCAACTTGTTTCTGCTTATACAATCACTTGAAATTGTGATGACAGTTAGTTGGATAATGTTCCTTTGTTCTCAGAGATCATTACTTCATTGCTGCTATTTAAGTTGTTGCTACAGTTTATACAACAGACAGTAAGGCTACTGTTTCCCTGAGTTGATACAGCAGTTTTTTTTTTTAACCGGCCATGACTGCGGTTGTCATTTGGGCTACTAAAGATGCTTGATCCCATTCAGGTCTCGTTCTGGGGGCAGGTGGAAGGCCAAAAGCTACTTCAAGAGACTGTTAGTGCAGGCATGGCTCTTCTACCTTCAGTAGCAGCTAAATAGCCACGAGGAACTGCTTCACCGCACCTCTGTTGGTATCTTGAGCTACTACCTCTATGAGTATAGATCAAGCTCATTAAACTGTAGCAATTAACCCTCGTTTTCTTTATCCCCCCAATTTTTTTTTAAATCTTCCTCTAGTCAAGTTCTGATTATCAAACCATCAAGGCTAGGTCAAATGGGTACTACCTACAAGTTTGGGTGTTCTTGTGCATCTCCCCTCACTTCAAATCAGCTGGATGCTTCACTCTCAGCTCTAGCTTTCTGTGGTTATGTCCTTGTCCATGGACTCAGGTGTCCCCAGGTCTCACCACACTTTGGACCAACTAGCTCTTCTTCTCTCTCTCATCTCCAGGTCAACGTGAGTCTATGGAATGTGGTTGAACTCAGTCCATTTCTTCATTGCTTCCTATGCCCCTCTTTGACTCACCAGTAAGCCAATGTGGTTGTCAGCAAGCTTACATGTCTGCTCATGTGTTCCCAGTCTTAGAGGAGGGGGTCAGTGGTTTTGTTTTAACAAAGGATAAATGATTAAGAACTGATGGTACTGAAGGAAGGAGTTTAGGCTTACTGAACAATGGTATAAAAACAAGGTGCCAGAAATTGACAGAATACCAACTGAGATGCTTCAACAAACAGATGTGATAATAGAAAATATGTATTTTCTCACTCATCCATGCTAAGATATTTAGACAATAGCTACCTGCCCAACTGACTGGAAGAGATGCATTTGCTCTCATTTCCAAAGAAAGGTAATGCGACAGAATTCAGAAATTAATAGACAACATCACTAACATCAAACACAAGAAACATAAGACAAATTTGGTTGAAGATAATCCAAAATGGATAGGGAAGTGCTAGACATTCAAGCCATTTTCAGAAGAGGACCTGGAATTAGAGGTATCCCTGCTGATGTCAGATGGACTTGGCTGGAAGCAGAGAATACTAGAAAGATGTCTACCAGTGTATTATTGACTGTACAAAAACACTCAACTGTGTGGATCAAAATACATTATAAATAACAGTATTAAAAAAGGGAATTCCAGAGCACTTAATTGTGTTTATGCAGAACCTTACATAAACCAAGAAATAGTCGTAGGAACAGAACAAGAAGATACTGCATGGTTTGAAATCAGGGAAGATGTGTGTCAGGGTTGTATTCTTTTATCATACTTATACAATCTGCAAACTAAGCAAATAATCAAAAAAGCTGAATTATATGAAGAAGAACACAGCATCAGGATTGGAGGAAGATTTATCAACAACCTGCGATATGCAGATGACACAACCTTGCTTGCTGAAAGTTAAGAGGACTTGAAGCACTTACTAATGAAGATCAAAGACAATAGCCTTCAGTATGGATTTTGCCTCAAAATAAAGAAAACAAAAAACCTTACAAGTAGACCAATAAGCAAAGTAAAAATAAACAGAGACTATTTAAAGATGTCAAGAGTTCATTTTACTTGCATCCACACAACACCATGGAAGCTGCAGTCAAGAAATTAAACAAGGAATTGCACTGGACAAATCTTCTGTAAACGATCACTTTAAAATGTTAAAAAGCAACATGTCACTTTGAAGACTGACCCAAATCATAGCATTTTCAATTATTTCATATATTTTTGAACAATGAATAAGGAAAACCAGAGAAGAATTGATACCTTTGAATTATGATGATAACAAAGAGTCATGAATATTCTTCACAGAATGCCAGAAGAACAAACAAATCTGTTTTAGAGTACAGTCAGAATGCTCCTTAGAAGATGACAAGCCTTCATCTCATGTACTTTGGACATGTTATCAGGAGGGACCAGTCCTTGGAGAAGGACATCATGCTTGGTAAAGTAGAGGCTGAACAAAAAGAGAAAAACCCTCAACAAGATGGATTGACACAGTGGGCGCAACAATGGGCTTAAACACAGCAGCAATTAGGAGCCTGGTGCAGGACCACACGCTGTTTCATTGTGTTGTATGAATGGTTGCTATCAGTTGGAAATGACTCAATGACACCTAGCTTCAAAGTTCATGCTCCTTCAGAGTGTATGCCAGGCCATTCAAATGGAGTAAAATAGGCCTGCATGTTACTCTCCTTACACAGTCCTTGGTGCCTTTGGGTGCACATTCTTTACAACTAAACCTACTTCTACCCTTCCGGTCTCATTTCCCAGCATCTCTTTCCCACATAATCCAGGCTTTTGAAACACATGACCGACCACTCCTTATAATCCACCTTGAGATCTCGGTGCCCTTCCTCATACTACTTGCCCTGCCCTACATGATCTTTGGATTTTCTGTCTCTCTGTATAGTGAAACCTTATTAATATCCCAAGGCCAAGTTCACATGCCACCTCCACTGTGAAGCCTTCTCTGATTTCCATGGTCAAGATGAATGCATACAGATCTTAAGTTCTTAGTAGACTAGACTTACATGTATTAGCTATACCCTCCTGACTCTTCAACAACACCTTCCATTTCTTCTGTAAAGCACTTTGCTAGTAGGTACTCTCTAATTGACCCTCACATGTCTTCTCCCACCAGCTTAGCATCTGCTTATCAAGGCAGAGGTTCTCAAGCCTGTTTGTTCTTGTCATGGCCCAAGATTTGCAGCAGACTTAGAGAGTAAGCAGTTCAGATTATAGCAAGAGGACAGAAGAGTTCAAAAGAGTGACCCTAGGAAAAAGGAACCTAAGTTTGTTTAATGTACTTAATCTAACAGACACATGTTTATAGTTATGACAGAAAGTTAAGGGCTGAATGAATTATGGATTCAAAGAATATAAACAAATGGGAGAGGAAAGGCAATTACTAACTCCTCAAGGAAAAAACACACAAAAGTTGTTCAAATAAAAGAAAATGTAATCATAGCATGTTATGTGGCTCAGCTGGGAACAGTATTTATATCTTCATGATTATGCCAAAAATGAACATGGATTTCACCAAAAGTCATGATACAACTATATTGCAAGGGTAGACATTTGTGAAGTGTGTGTGTGTGTGTGTGTGTGTGTGTGTGTGTGTGTGTGTGGTGGGGTTGAGGGAGAGGTGTAAGAGAGTTGAGTTGCCATATTTGACACTAAGTGGTTAATAGCTGTTGTGAATTGAATTATTTACCTCCAACAATATGAACTGAAATCCTGGCCCCTACACCTATGGCTTTAAGGAGCTCTGGTAGCGTAGTGGTTACGAATCGGGCTGCGAACCTTAAGGTCAGCGGTTCGAAACTACCAGCCGCTCCGCGGGAGAAATATGAGGCTTTCTACTCCCGTAAGGATTTACACCCTCGGAAACCCTGTACAGGGTCACTATGGGTCGGAACCGACTTGACGGCACTTAACAACAACAACAACAACAGTAGCATAGTGGTTATGAGTCGGGCTGCCAATCTCAAGGTCAGCAGTTCAAAACTACCAGCGGTTCTGTGGGAGAAAGATGAGGCATTCTGCTTCTGTAAAGATTTACAGCCTTGGAAACACTGTGCAGGATCACTATGAGTCAGAACCGACTCCATGGTACTTACCAACAACACCACCTATGGCTTTGAGCCTGCTTGGAAACAGGGTTTTTGTTATGTAACTTACATCATACTCAAGAATGATGGACCCTAAACCTCATCGCTTCTGAGTTATAAAAAGAACCAAATATGCACAAAGACACACAGAGATGGCAAGATACAAAGGATGCCAAAGAACTTCACAGAAGTTCTGAGATTACTGACAAAGAAGGACCTCCCTCTAGTCTTGTTTTAAATTCAGACATCTATCTTCCCGAATGCCGGGGACCTGCCTCGACATAGGGGTTCGGTTCACGAGGAGGAGATACCTGACGGCGATAAATATATAGCAAGAATACACAGAAAGAGACAAAGAGAAAGACAATGAGGCACCCCAAAGCCAGGGTGGATACATCACTGGTGGGCAGGCTTGGGACTACAGGCATCGTGGCCTCTGCAGGCAGTAACTCACTGCCCTGTAATCTTTACTGCATGCCTTCCAACCCGTAATGCACACCTGGGGAGGCCCGGACCTCTGTTTTATTTAGGGGAGGAGCTTCACACCAAGCTGGGAGGGACTTAGGCAAGGTACAGTTAGCATCAGTACTTTTCCAGACATTCAGGTAACTTTACATCGTACTTCGCTGGTTCGAATCCCAGGCCAGCAACTTGGATTCTCATGCCCAATTAACATATCTATAGCCCCTGAGGTCAGTTGGGGGAAGGTGAGAGATAAGGACAAAAGCTTGGGCGGAGTCCGCTGTTTCGGCTTCCTGAGCCAGGTCTGCAGGAGGACTTGAGATGCCCAGGTGAATGGGCGGCACCTGGAAAAGGATTAGGGAGGATGGTTTTTTTGTCTGTAGAACAAAGAACTGTGAAGTAGCTAAGATATTTTTAGTTAAACCTTTGGAGGAAGGCTTGACCTTGCAACCTTTACAGTCTTTGGCTTTAGGAAAATATCACATTTATCTGTGGATTATCAAGGGCTCAGGTCTGCACTTAATTATAACATAACTGAATACTAAGATGGAAACCAATTTGCTATTGACTGCCAGTGGCCTCATTTGTTACACTCGGGCCTATAGGGCCTCGAATCTCTGACCAGTCTTACACGGTCCACAACACCCGAACAATGAGAAAGTAAATTTCTGTTCTTTAAAGTCGTCTACTTGTGATATGTTATGTTCTGTGGCATTGAGTAACTAAAACAATGTCTAAAACAGGAGAATCAAGAATTAGAAAGATAAGCGTGCATACAGATAGACGCAGGTGAAAAAGAAACCAAAATCATTGTGAACAAGTAGATTCTGACTTATAGCGACACAATAGGGCAGAATAGAAGTCCCAGTAGGGTCTCCAAGATTATAAATTCTTACAGTAGCAGACTGCCACATCTTTTCCTATGGAGCAACTGGTGGATTTGAACTGCTGACTTTTTCCCAATTAGCCACTGAGGATTTTATGCAGGTAAATGCACTTCAGAAAGTGTGGACTATCTCTCTAGGACTTGGGAAGGGACAGTTTTTGCTTTCAATTTTTTGGTATTGCTTTCCTTTTGTTTAAACTAAGTGCATATACCATTTTGATTAGAAGAATGAAACTTAAATTAAAAACTGTTACGTTGACTGCTGTCTCTCTCAAGTAGCAGGTGCCAACGCTCCCGACCCATTCCTACTGGAGGGTAGCAAGTCCTCAGCCTTCTTAAGCCATTCATGTCCCAGGGCCTGGAGATGCTGCTTAGACACAGCTGTTGTGTCTGGCCATGTTTTATTTTCACGCCTTTGTGTTCTAGTTAGCAGCCTTGGGAAGCAGAGTAAACTCCTCATTGAGCCACATACCTCAGGTTAGGTGGTGAAACACTTGTGAGCCAGGGTTAAGGTTTTTCCTCTGAGACCCAGACACTTCTGGTAACCATTGTTTCCAACTGTGGTTTTTTGAAGACTATTTTTTTCAAATTCCATGGGTAGCCCAGACTGATTCGTCCGTCTAGGAATTTGAGGAACCAAGAGCAGAAATAACATTTTATAGGAAAAGGGGGATCAAAGCCAACAGACGTTTTGCAGAGTCGACCCTAGTCTTGCACTTTTAGAATCACACCTCATTAACGGGGGCCCAAATCTTACCAGGTTTGTTTTTAACAAGCTGCCCTTTGGTGCGCTCTGGACTTTTGGCAATGTTTTCCAGGCAAACTGCTAGTTCTCTTGATGCTGGGAAAAATCCCCAGTGACTCCAAGGCAGGACCCAAACCCCATCAGACAAGTGATCTGTGGCTAGTCTACCATCTTTCTCAAACTTCTTTGCCCTTTTAAAACAATTGCTTTGGTCTCTCTAATACTTATGCAGTTCAGGAAGCACCTCATTTGACCTATACACTGTCAACATGGACTGGACAAAGAGCGTAGTTTCCATTTTATAGATCGGCTAACTAACCGAGGCCCAGAGAGCTTCCTGGATTTGCCTAATGTCACGTTAACTAGATCAGGTAGAGTTGGGAATTGAACCCAGGTCTCCTGAGTTCTTAGTCAGGACTCGTTTCTCAAGACCAGGCACTTCCACCCCCAGGAATAGTGGATCTGCACCCACAATATGACATAGCACCTGGGCTAGCTCACCTGCCTGCTCTCCTCAGGGAGCTAGAACCAGGTCGCTAAGTCTCCAGGCCTTTCAAACTTCTGCTTCCTTCCCAATATTGGCTTCTTTCGTAGAACGTGACATTCAGCTCAGAAACAGAAGTTACCATTCCTAAATCAATGTCTTTCCGTTTCTCTCAAGTCGAGTAGAGAGAACCTTAGATTTGATGTGAGGGGCAAATCCTGATCTGTCACTCACTAGCTGTGAGTGGTCTTGGAAAAAAATCATTAAGCCACTCTGGAGCTCAGCATCCTTTTCTCTGAAATGGACACAGTAATTTCTGTCTTAATTGGGTTTCTTTAGATGAGATAAAATGATTCATCAACCATACAAATGAAAGATATTTAATAACAATAACTGCCTTACACCCTCAATTTTGTCTTTGAAGGATGCATTACTTTGCAAAGCTCTCCCCGCTTCACAGATGGGCATACTAACACTAAGAGAGAGAATTTGACTTCTCCAAGGTCACACAGTTATTGGAAGGTTCCGGTCTGTATCTTAAAGCTCTGCTCATTCCAAGTTCAATAGTCTTCTAGTGACCAGAAGTCAAGGTATTTGTTTGTCTCCCCATATAGATGCCCATCTTGTGCCTGGGTCAGTGCACCGCTCAGACTTCAGAGAGCAATTAATATATGCTATCATAAAAATAAAGTTATATTTCTTAGCATGCTTAGGCTGCAAGTAACTAAAGTCATAACTAAAATACCAAGAGAAACAATCACGTAACAAGCAGTCCAGTGACGCCAGAGTGGATGAATTCAGGGACCAGCGTCACCATCAGTGAATGCCAGGTTGGACCTGACAAGTCCAGGTGACTCAGTGGAGAACAGGTGTGCTTCTTGCCTTTGCTGTTGTGAAGTGCCATCAAGTCTGTTCTGACCCACAGCGAGCCTGTGTAGAGCTTCTGAGGAGCAGCTGGTGAGTCTGAATCACCGACCTTGTAGTTCAAACCAACGAATATGTATCCTACAGCACCTCCTTCTTACTAGTGAAATTTCTGCCAGAAAGTTCAATTCCTCCTGCCAGATCTAAAACTCTGTTCAAAAAGCTTCTCCAAAGCCCTTCTCTTTCCCTACTTGCCAAATCCTCCCAGACCCTGCTCCGTTGCCCAGTTCCTGCCTCTAACTTTGCATCGCTCTCTCCCTGGCATGGGATGCCTCCCTTGGAAGAAGAGTCTTAGGGACACATCCTCAAACTCCAAGTTAGGAATCTATGGAATCCCCCAGCCCCCAGGCAGGCCATGATTGGAGGGATGATTTGGGAAAGGAAAGAGGCTTTGTGTTATTACTGGGTTCTGTGAGTTGATTCAGACTCATAACAACTGCATGGACAGAGTAGAACTACCTCATAGGGTTGTGGTTACGAGTCGGGCTGCTAACCTCAAGGTCAGCAGTTCGAAACTACCAGCTACTCCGCAGGAGAAAGATGAGGCTTTCCACTCCTGTAAAGATTTACAGCCTCGGGAACCCTATGCAGAGTCGCTGTGAGTCAGCACCGACTCCACGGCACACCACCACCACCATCTTTATGAAAGTGGACCACGAGGTCTTTCTCACACAGAGCCACTGGGTGCAACCTTTCTGTTTGTAACCAAGAGCTTAGCTGTTATGCCACAAGCTTTCTGGAGCTCCTCAAATTCCTTTGAACAGTATTAGGTGGGGACAGCTGGGACATTCCCTGGAGAGGATGGGCGAGGAATGCCAGAGGTCACCCATTTCTGTTTGGCCTGGGGTTCTTGGGCAGCCTATGGCAGCATTGATAGATTAAAGCCAGAAGACTGGCCTGAGGTTGGGGAGCCATAGGTTCCCATGTTCAGGAACGCAGGTTTTGCTGTTGCAGGGAGCTATCTGGGGTCTCAGAGTTCAGGGTTCTAATAGCTCTTGGGTTGGAGGAATGACTTCATGAGAATGCTTTTTAGCTTCTGGTTTTGGTAGTATTTTTAAGGGCAAAATGCCATCTTTTCCAAACGACCAAGTGGCTTTCAAGTAGGACAGAAAGGGGCTCTGCTCTCCAGGAAAATCCTCTATCCCAAGACATAAACAGCCTGGGAAACCCTACCCCAGCATGTCTGAGCAGTAAATGCTGGCTTTGTTCAGGGAAGGGGTCTGGTAGAGGTATCAAATCTGAGTGAAGTGATTTCTTTCCCTCCTGGGGTCTGCTCGAGTGGGGGACACCAGTGTTAACATGTTAAACAGTACAGCCCACCCAAGTGGTGGTGTATGGAGCTATGACCCCCATGGGTCCTGAACACATCGATGGTGTGGGGAGCATGACCCAGACGTAAGGCTTCATCATAAACACCCCGGACAGATCACTTCTCAGAGCAAACTTCCTAGACAGTGAAAGCCCCTGTCTGTTGAATTCTTCCCAACTCCTTCTCCCCATCCCTGCCCTCAACTCCAGCACTGAACCCACACCCATCTGGCTCCCCGACTCTCCTTAAAATGTCTCCGCTTCATTTGCCTACATCATCTCTGGCTTTTAGTAAGGTACAAGTAAAGGTTGCCTCTTCCTTGAAGCCCTTCCAGATTTACACTCAGAGTTGAGCAATTTCCCCTCGCTCTCAGACAACCCATTTATAAATGTAGTCTGCCTTGCTTTAGCTATCACCCCACATGTGGCCTATCCCACCAATATATTTCTGGGATTCCCACTCCCGGCACCCCCAACTCAGGGCCAAGCACAGTTGAGTAGGTTCAAACTGGCCCTGGTGTGAATGCCCAATCTCTTTCAAGATTCTGCAATAGTGTAGTAACAACACTGGAGTCATGGTGTGGTGCAGGTAAACACAAGGTTGGCAGTTCACAACCCACCAACCACTCCTCAGAAACCCCATACAGGGTCCATATGAGATGGAACCGGCTCAATGGCACTTACTAACAACAAGTAAGAGTACTCGTTGCCAGCAAATCACCTCTGACCCTTGACGGTCCCATGTGTGTCAGAACAGAACGGTGCTCCAAAGAGTTTTCAATGGCTGATTTTTGAAAATACATTGTCAGGCCTTTCTTCTGAGGTGCCTCTGGGTGGACTCAAACCTCCAACCTTTTGGTTAGCAGCTGAGCACATTAACCATTCACACCACACAGAAACTCTTAAAATAACATTAGTGACAGAGCACTTATTATTCACCTGTATTAGAGATTAGAGGCTAAGTATTTTATGGGCATTAACTCCTGTATCTCTCAGCAAGCCTATGAGCTAGGTACCAAAATTACCCCATTTTACAGATGAGACAGCTGAGGCACAAAGATGTTAAGTAACCTGCTTAGAAACACCAACAGTAGGTGTCAAAGCCAGGATTTAACGCTGGACATTCTGAGACCAGAGTTCACGCCCTTTATTCTCCCCTATCAGAATGGCTGTGAACACAGAGTCTGGTAGCTGAAGTTTGGATCAGGGTTTCCTCTTCCATAACTGAGTGATCTTGATGAGGTAACTTAGTTATCTGCACCCCAGTTTTCTCATGTGTGAGAGTGAGGTAATTATAGTACCTCCAGCCTCAGTTTGACTTTTGCCTTGTTAGGAGAATTCAGGGAAAGAGCATGGGTGAAGGACTCCGCACAGTGCTTGGTGGAGAGTGAGTATACACAAAACCGCACAGGCTGCTTACTATGCTTCCTGGGGTCACACGGTTTCAGGCACGGAGGGCCTGGTGAAGGATTCACACAATGCTAGTCTAAGTCCAAGGGTCATCTCTCCTGGGACCCTGACAAAGCCCGTCTGAGAGACATGCAAGTGGAGAAGGTGGGAAGATGAGGAGGAGACACCAAGGCCAACATTGCTACCTGGCACCTCCCGGTCTCATGTGCCCCCAAACCCAAACCACAAACTCCTGTCGACCACTCTATTCTTGACTCTCACCGACCCTGTGTGTAGCAGCTACTCTATACGATTTTCTTGGCTGTCATTTTTATTTGTTATTTTTTAACACAAACTTGATATTAATGCTTAATAAGACTTAGTTGCTATTAGTAATACCTACAATCTAAGTCTTTTAAAATATAATTTTTAGTTTGTAACATAGAAGGAACACAATAGCAGGTAAAGATACAATAGTCATATTTTTGTAAATATTTTATAAACATTTACTCTTTTAGACAATTATGCTTTCAAACAAATAACAATGTTTCCCCCCACCTCTGTACTTCATACTTCACTTTAGTGTATTTTGACAATTTTCCAACTAAATTCTACAGTTAGAATCATTATCATAAGAAGTGCATACTTCTAGGAAAAACGGATCTGCTCTGTAGACCTTCACCCAATTCACAAGAAAAAGTTATAAAACAGCCAGCCAGCCAGCCAGCCAGCCCAAAGTAGCGCAAACTTATCAAACGAACAAAACCATTGTGAACCAACATCTCAATGATTTTATTAATCAGGGAACCATAACTATAGAAGTACAGTAGGTTTGGGTCTTTTTTTATGTTCATAACAACATTTGTTGTTGTTGTTGTTAAGTGCCGTGGAGTCGGTTCCGACTCATAGCGACCCTGCACAGGGTTTCCGAGGCTGTAAATCTTTACGGGAGCAGAACGCCTCCTCTTTCTCCCGCGGAACCGCTGGTAGTTTCGAACTGCTGACCTTGCGGTTCACAGCCCGATTCGTAACCACTACGCTACCAGAGCTCATAGAGCTTCTTAATCTTGCTTCTGACATGATCATTTTACATAATAGACTCTGATGTGTGGAGAAAGCTAACTTCTTAAATGTTCCAGCTCAGAATGGCCACACCATTGATCTTCTGTGTGCTGTAAACCATGGTAACTGCTCTAAACGTATTAAATTATAAAATCTACCTGAGGGAGGCTTCCTTTTTAGAAATGAAGAAAAACTTTCTTAGAGAATTTCAGTGTTTGGCCCAAGGCCACAAAGCTAATAGAAGTGGACAAGGATAAAGCTCCCCAACGTTGTCCTCTTAAATTTTACTCAGACAGCTGAGGGCCCAGGACTTGGAGTCCAGTTTCTGAATAGAAGTGACCTTCCAGTCAACAGACAAGCATCTTTGTGTGTGTGTGTGTGAATTGAGTGAAGGCTTACAGACAAGATCATCAGATTTACATTCAACAAATCATGCACTGTTTCATCTCAATGGTTGCAGTCCCCTCCATGCAACAGCAGTTGTCCTGCATCCTCCTTGTTGTTTTTGTTGCTATGTGCCGTTGAGTTGGTTCCGACTCAGAGCAACCCTCATAGGGTTTCTGAGGAGTTGTTGCGGAGCTTGAACCACTGACTCTGCGTTCAAACTGACCTTGCAGTCCAGTGCATAAACTTGCAGCCCCACACCAGGACTCCCTGTGGTTACCCATGTACAAATATTCTCTTCCAAACTCTTATATGTATGGATTATATACATATGTTTACATCCCACTCCTCCTCCCATGTCCATCAGCATCTACACACACAACACTGTTGTTCCAAGGTTGTGTACGTATCTCTATTGGTGTCCATCTCCTTTATTGGCTATCAGTTTTATAGAAGACCTTTCTTTAGCAGCAACACTGAATGGGTTTGAATCAGCAACCTTTAGATGATTAGTTGAGTACAAACACTTTGTGTCCCTCAGGGGTCTTTACACCGCCGAACACCCCAGAAACTGCCCATCCACATTCTCACAGAGCCACAAGAGCAAGATTTCAACCTCAGGTAAAATCAAAAAACAAAACTAACAAACCCCAAATACCCTGGAGGCAAAAAGAAAAACACAAAAAACTTGCAGTCAGAGGCTCTGAGTGACAAGTATCTTTTCTGAAAGGAATCAGCCACCCCATCCCCAGGCTAGTGTTTGTCTCTCAAGGTCTCCCCTGCAGGCAGGAGAATTGTACCGCTTTATAACTGCTATGTGTGCCACTGAGTCAACACGATTTATGAGTAAAAACAGGCCTGGGGGTCATAAGCAAAGTGAAAAGAGTTGTTGTATTCGGCTGGTGGCAAAGTGCACATGTGTTTCTCCAGAACTTTCTTTATTGGTGTTATTATACCATTATAACCCCTGTTAATAAAAACAAACAAACATTGGAATTAAATAATGCTGATTCAGACACATGTGCTCTATTTGCCTGTGCACCCCCCATTCCTCTGTTGTCTGGACAAATTATATCTCTCTCCTCACTGGGTGGGATAGGCCCTGGTCATTTACAGCATCAGATCCCCTGGGCCACAGAGGGTGGCTTGGAGAAGACTATAATGCCAGCTAGCCCAGCGAGACACTTTGGGGGATTTTTTTGAACAATTGAGACCAAAGTCAACGCCAAGCGTCAGGTCAGGGATGGGAGGGGAGTGCGTTACTGGAGACACTGCCATGTCTGAGCCTCTGAATGCAGATAACCCTAAAGTGAGGTCTCTTCCTGGATTCTCACTGGAGGTGAAGAACATTGTCTTTGGAGTCACCTTCTTTCAGTCAAATCTTGGCTCTACTGTCTTTTTTAAGCCACACATTCTTTCCTCATCTGTAAAGTGGGGATGGAGGCCTGATGTGGTGCTATAGGATAAAGAACTAGACCAAATGGTTGCCTTGAACCACAAGGTTGTTGGTTCAAATCCCCTAACCGCACCTTGGAAGCCCTATACAAGGTCTCTATGTGTCAGAACCTACTCGATGGCACTTAACAACAACAACAACAACAACAACTTGGGGATAAGGATGTGCAGCCTCTCTCTGTGTTCTAAATGGCTGAATCCTTCTTGCCCTTTAATGTTACGTAAAGTTGGCACATCAATTTGCCCTCGCTTTGGCGCTTTGACATTGAACCAATTATCCACTCTCAACAAATTCCCATCATTTACCTTCCCTTCCTTGTACTAAGTAAGGCTAAATAAGAATGCATGCACCTGTTCCAACTTTCTACACATTTCACTAAAAGACTTCAACACCGGCTAGTGAAAGCTACCCAGGAACGCCTGTACTTACCTCTAGGTGGTTGTGAGGTTTCAGGGAGTTGTTAATGTAAAGCAAATACAAGCATTAAGTAAGTGTTGGTTATTATCAATATCAGTGATCAATATCAAGCTAGATTTCTGCCACTCACAGTTGAAAGAGCCCCCCCCCCGCCCCCGACACATATTCTAAGGGTAGCAGTTCAAACCCGCCCAGATCCTTTATGAGAGAATGACCTAGCATTTTTCTCTTGCAAAGATTACAGTCCAAAAAACCCTATGGGGCAGTTCTACCCTGTCACATGGCGTCACTATGAGTCTAAAATCGGACTCAGTGGTGCCTAATAACAATGACAACTAAACTAAAGATTGGCGATTTAACCCAATCAGTGGCATTGCAGAAGAAAAGCCTGGCCACCTTTTCTGTAAAGATTAGAGCCGGAATCCCTATGGGACAGTTCCACTTGGTAGCACATGGGATCATCATAAGTTGGAAGCAACTCGATGGCGATGTGTTAGCATGGAGCATGGCTGGACAATTGGCTCCACCGTGAAGAACTATCCACAGGGCCAGATACTGTGGTGGTCAGTCCCTCAGACCCCTTCAGACAATGTGTCCTCTAAGATCCTCACCCTAACCAAGCAAAGTCTGGAACCCCTGCCATGTTCTGGGCCTAGGCCAACCTGCATCCACTGACTTGTCCTCCATCTTCTTTCTCCTCTGACTCATTGACTTCACTTGGAGGATGGTCATTGAGTCATTGTCCTGGCTGGCCCTGCAGTGCCCTGTGCTACTAACACCTGCCCTACTAAGTTTGTGCCATGTACACTCAGCTTGCTCCAAACAGTGGGACCTCCCAGAAGATACAAAAACCTGACCTTCCTACCAAGGGCATGTTCAGTGAGCCCCAAACCAAAAGCATGGCACTGCCAATTATAGTAATAGCTACTATATCTTCAGCAGAGGTCAACAGTTCCTTAACCACAGAGGGGTAACACAAAGCAGGACACTGACTTGGCAAACGTCCCATCCACTCAGCTGGGATCTCCATTTGCAGTGACTGCTGTGTTCGAAAAGAGTCTAGATCTAGGGCTCTTCCCTTCATTCATGCCACCATTCCTTCAAGGAAACTCTCCCCTCACTTCCTGCTGCCCTCATTGGCAGTGGTTTAGCATGAACTTCCCCACTCACCCCCACATCTCTGTATTAGCTTATTTATTGTTGCATAACAATACCCCCAAACTTAGCAGCTTGAAACAACAAATGCTTATTTGCCTCACACAGTATCTGAGGGCCAGGGGATCTAGGAGTAACTTGGCTGGATGGTTCTAGCTCAGTGTCCCACATGAGTCAAGTTATTAGCTGGGGATGCAGTCTCATCTGAAGACTTGTCTGGGGGTGGAAGCCTCCAAGATGGCTTACTCACATGGCTGCTGACTGGAGGCGTCAGCTCTTCAGGACCACATTGACTTCTCTGTTGACCTGCTTGTGACATAATGGTTGGTTTCCCTCAGAGTGAGCAATGAGAGACAGAATGCCACAAAGATGGAAGCTTCACTGACTTTTACAACCAGATCTTAGAAGTGACACATATTCTGTTGTTCATCCACACCAATCCTGGAAGCAAGTGGGAGGAGACTACACAGGATGTGAATACCAGTTGGCAGGTCGTTATTGGGAGCCATCTTGGAAGATGTCTGACGCAATTCTCAGAAGGGCTTGAAGTCAGAAAATGGGGACAGGAAAAGAGTGCAATAGAGAGCTTAGAACTGTAAATGGTGATGATAACACTTCAATTTGACTGGGTACTCACCCAAGAGATTTAGATTTCAATAGTCTGATTAGAGCTTGTTGAAGTAGATTAAGATTTCAACAGAAGCATAATGGAGAGTGTGATTCCGCTCTGAGGAGATTGTGGTGGGGGTCAGGGGAAGGAGAATGTTTGGAGATAAGAACTAATAGAATCTGTATATTTGAAATTAAAGTGGGTTTGCCCTGGAAACTCCTCAATTGGGGTGGTCATATGCTTGTTTTTATTGTTGTTATTAAGTGCTGTTGAGTTGGTTCTGACTCATAGCGACTCTGTATAGGATTTTTGAGGCTTTAAATATTCCCAGGAGAAGAAAGCCTCATCTTTCTCTTGCAGAGGGCTGTGTATTAAGGGCTGTGTAGTAAGCTGTGAGACAGTCTTGAAGGAAGGGACGGATTTTGACAGAAAGAGACAGCAAGAACGTCCAGAGAGTGAAGAGAAGAAGGAAACACAGAAGTAAAGACTTGAGAAAAGAAAATTGCAGAGCCGCTTTAAGACATCGTCTGTGCCCCACAATGCTGTACAGACCCCAATTCTCGTCTTAACGTCTTCATGTTCCTTTTCTTCTCATTTGGCCCCACCAAACTATAAGGTTCTGAAAGTTGCCAGTAGAGATTTTTATTTTTTTTTTCCAAGTAGATGTTAATATCGACAGTTGTCGGGGACTGACCTCGACATAGTTGTGTTGTTCACGAGTGTTTGGTTCACAAGGAGGGGGTACCCGGCGGCGACAGGGATAGCAAAAGAATATACAGACAGACAGAAGGAGGGGGACAAGGAGGCACCCAGAAACCAGGTTGGGCAGACTTGGGACTACAGGCATCGTGGCCTCTGCAGGCAGCAACTCACTGCCCTGCAATCTTTACTGCATGCCCTCCAACCCGTAATGCACACCTGGGCCGACCTGGGCCTCTGTTTTATTTAGGGGAGGAGCTTCACACAAAGCTGGGAGGGACTAAGACAAGGTACAGCTAGCATCAGTAATTTTCCAGACATTCAGTTAACTTTACATCGTGCTTTGCTGGTTCAAATCCCAGGCCCGTAATTTGGTTTCTCAGGCTCAATTTACATATTTATAACCCCTGAGCTCAGTTGAGGTGAGGTGAAAGGGAAGGACAAAAGGCTTGGGAGGAGTCCCCCTGTTTTGGCTTCCTGAGCCAGGTTTTCAGGAACTTGGCTGAAAAGCTAACACCTGGGACAGATTTAGGGAAGATGGCTTTCTTGTCTGTAGAACAAAGAACTGGGAAGTAGCCAAGCCATTTTCAGTTAATCCTCTGGAGAAAGGCTTGACCTTGCAACCTTCACAGTCTTGGCTTTAAGGAAACACTACATTTATCTGTGGACATTAAGGGCTCGTGTTTGGAATTAATAAATATAACTGAACACTAAGATGAAAAACAATTTGTTATGACTGCCAGTGGCCAGAATTTTTTCCTCAGAGCCTGCGACCTGTAACACTCGGGCCCAGTGGGCCTCGAACTTCTACACGGTCTGCAACAGACAGTGGCTTTTCCAGCTCTCACAGGTTTGTCCCACCGTCTCTGACTCACATTCCTTGAAACAGTCTCTTTCTTTTCATTCTCAGCTGCCCCACATCTGGCCTGGATCTGATGGAAACTCCATCCCCAGAGAAGCAGGGGGAGCCCACTGCTTCAGAGTCAGCCAGCAAATTCCTGAAGTGCTAACAGGTCGGTTTTCATCAAAAGACTTGAACGCTTTGGATGGTCAGATGCGTCTCTTTGGGGTAATGATATTTGCAGGCTCTAAAACCTGTCTTTCAAGCTCTTGTGTGGGTACAGCTGTGGGTTCCAGACTCCCTGAGGCCTTCTCTATCTACCCAGAGACCTCCTGGGCCTGAGATCTTACAAGATGGGGCAGAAACTATTTCATATATGCTAGACTTGGAGCCCTGGTGTGGCACTGGATTGCAAGGTCAGTGGTTCAAACTCACCGGTCACTCCAGGGTCACTATGAGTGGGAACCAACTTGACGGCACTTAACAACAGCAAGCATGCAGCCAGAAGGACCAGGGGACCACAAGACTCAGACCCTGGCAAATACAGGCTAGTCTTGGGCCTAACCAGACATGACCAGTGTTCCCCTTTCACTCCGACTCCTGCCAGTCCACCTGCTGCCCATCTGCCATGCTGGTAGTGGCATGCCAATAGGAAGTAAGAGAAGAGGAACTGAGAGACAGAGTCCAGTTCTGCCTTCAACTTATGGGAGAGTTCTGTCAAGTCAATTCTCCTCTCTGTCTTCAGGCCTCCCTGGGCCCAATTCCTACCTCCTGCCCACCAAGAAAAATGACTGTTGCAGGGTGTCTGGTGCAACATGCTCCCTTCCCTCTGAACAGAGAGTCTGTGCAGCTGGGATCGTTGGAACCACACAGGGCTCCAGGGGCACAGCTGGCTGCAGCCTCAATGGGACTGCACAGGTGTCCAGAGCCCTGGCAGCGAAACTGCCTCCTATGACCTTGGGTTGCTTACAGGCAGGACTGGATTGAAATCACACATTTTGAGCCCTGTGATTACTACTTTCTCACTGCACTCCAAGACAAGAAGGAGCAAGCAGGTGCCAAGATCTATTTACTCATTTAGTTATCATTTGTTGATTCAAAAAATATTTTTTGTACTATCAATCAGGCCCTGGGGTTGGAATAGTGAGCATGAGCTTACATTCTTGTAAGGGAGTCAGGCCATTGGACCAGCAGTTACTATACAATGTAACAGGTACCGTCTGTGTTATTGGAGCCCATGAACAGAGACTTCTGACCCGACCGGGTGCACTGAGGAAGGTTTCATGGAAAAAGTGACTTTTCAGTTGATCACTTTAGGCTGGTGATGTTTGAATTAGGGCCATGTTGTTTGTAGGAGCAGAGTTCTGCAGACTAATGCAAATAAAAGGATTAGTTAGTGATGGTAGTTGGGGACATTAAAAGGATACAGGGCCATCTTATGGAATCCACATTCAGAAAAAGAGACTGGGTCTCATGCATTTGAAGCCTGGAACTGGGAATTCTGAACCAGGCTGTAGTTTTCATTGCTGGGGGAGCTCTACGTGATGTCCCTTGTCTGTGTTTCTCTTTCTTTCTTCCTCTCTCTCATTTCTTTCTGTGACTGGCTTCATTTCTTCTCACTCTTTCTCAGATGGCTCACTCCGCAGACTTTTTAGGTCTCAGTGTACATGGTAGCTCCTCAGAAGGTCTGATGTAGGGAAGACAAAGCCAGAAGGCCCCCCACGTTTGGGAATGTGGTAATTGGCAAAGAAGAAGAGGACTGTATTCCTGGGTATGGTGAATTTGAGATGCCTCAGGAAATCAAAATGGTGATGCTGGAGAACAGCTGTAATATCTGTGTATATGGTCTGGTCTGTACTTCTAAACAGGGGGTTTGTCTGGAGATGAAGATTTGGAGGTCATTTGCATATAACAATTATTGGAAGTCATGGAGATGACGTCAGAGTTAGGTTTTGAGTTTAGATTCTGCCACTCACCAGCTGTGTGATCTTGGCCAACGTACTTACCCTCTCTGGGCTTTTGTCTATAAAATCTATAAAATGATTTAGAAATAATTTGAAATCCCTTCCAGCTTCATTTATCACTAGCTAGGGGGTGGGTTGCATGGGAAAAGGCATCAAAAAGAGGTTAAAGATTCAAAGGAAACATTAAAAAAATAAAATTGTGTTTAAAGTCAAGTTTTTCTGGATCCAATCAGTAGTTAATATGGATAATAATACTAATGTTGTTGTTGTTAAGTGCCATTGAGTCTGTTCTGACCATAGCAACCCTGTATAGGGTTTCTGAGGAGCAGCTGGTGAGCTTGAACCACCGACTTTGCAGTTTAAATGGCTTTGCAGTCTGGCACATTAACCCACTGCACCACACAGGAGTCCAATAATACTAATAGTAGTGATTTTGTTGCCCAAATGATAGTCTTGAGAAGTATGAATCACACTGCTTTTGGTTATTCTGGGGGATGTGACAATTTCTCCTGCCTCCGTGACAAAACTGTTGTGAGATAGGCAATGTTTGTGCATGTAACTCACTAACAAAACACAAAGAAGATTCATCTACACATGGCTCTTATGAAGCATTTCTTTGGTTACTATAAAAGAAAACAGGAACATTATGATCATTCTTCCAGCTTTCCCTCATATCAAACTGACATCTGCTGCCCTCTCCAACACTTTTCTGTGTGCATTACATCATTTTGTTTCAATGCTGAATTGTACTTGTTGGTTAAGAATGTTTTAAATAATCGTTCAATTGAACCCATGTGGTACCATCCATTTAAAACACGTGCATAGGTGAAGTGACAATAATATAAACAGCCCTGAGCAGGTTCACTCATGAATGACCACTACATTGCAACAGCCCCAGTGTTAATGGTAACTTGGGAGGCGCCATTCAATATCAATGCATCCTGATTGCAGATATGTTAAAATGTGGAGAAAATGAACTTCTTAGAACTGAGGAAATATGGTAATATAAGGAAGGTACGAATGACTATAAAACAAGATGGAAGTGCCAAATTGTGGAATACTGGTTACATATATGCAAGAAACCCTGGTGGCATGACAGTTAAACATCTGGCTACTAACTGAAAGGTTGGTAGTTTGAACCCACCAGCGTCTCCCCAGGAGAAATGTGCCAGTTTGCTTCTGTAAAGATTACAGCCTTAGATACTCTATGAGGCAGTTCTAGTCTGTTCCATTGACTCGCTATGAATTGACCTGACTGCACTGGGTTTAGGGTTTGGTTACTTATCTGTTTACAGAAATAACTCTGGATCTCCTGCACAGCTGTATGTGGGACTCAATGAAGATACTTGGACTGATCTACCTTCACCTTCTTACTTGATGACCAATGACTCATGCTCGAGACCCAGCTATTCTAGGGTGAGATAGATCAGTTTGGAATCAGTCTGGTGTTGAGGTTAAGTGGTCAGTGAATAGTTAGTTCATAGGAGTGAGGGGCAGTGTTTGAAAGTTGGGTTAATCTTCACACATGGTTTGTGTTTAGAGTTAGTATCTATGTAGAGTAAGTCCATATTTGGGTAATGGACAGCCTGTTCTTTAGAACCTTCTAGGCAATGGCCTGGTCCTCCATACTCTGGGTGTTGGTTATGTACTCTGGAAACCAGGTGAAGGCCCTTCGTTCCTGAGCTTTAGCTTCCCCTTCCAGGCCCACTGGGATGGTAACTCTGCTCTCTCAGTTTTGGGCAGCTCCATTCTCTTAATCCATTTGAGTGGCAACTTCATCCCCTTTGCCCTGGCTGGCCCTGCTCTTCTGCCTCTTGGGCATGGCAGCTTTGGGCCGTGGCTCCATCCCCTAGCATACCCTAATGGCAGCCCCACATTCCAAAACTGAGTTGATGAAGATCCAACTCTTTGAAATCTAGGAGGCTGTGACCTCACCTGCTGAGATCCAGGAGACCATGGCCTCACCCTTTGAGATTGAAGTAGCTCAGCTTCCTATGTTCCTTCCAAATGTTTGCTTATCTCCAAGCTGCTCCAGGGATGGTTCTCCTTTTGCTCTCTCTGTCCCCTTCAGTTGAAGTTGTTGAGTTTTATTATGTGGGAGTTGGTTAGATTCATAAGCCACAGGCTTAATCTCTTTAACAAAAGTTTGTGTAGTCATGTCCTTAGTGTACATTCTAGGACACTTGTCTTTATTTTGTATAACAGAATTTTCTAATTCTTTAATTTTTTGGTCCATCTCTTACCTCTCATATTTAAAATAAGCAGCAAGAAGAAACCATGCTACCCATTTAAGATCTTTCTTATAAATCTCTTTAGCCAAACATTCAAATTCATCACTTATAAGTCCTACCTCCTACCAAACATTGAAACATAATTCTTACAAATTATTTGCCGATGCATAAAAAGCATTGCTCTAAGGAGCTCTGGTAGTGTAGTGGTTACGAATCGGGCTGTGAACCACAAGGTCAGCAGTTCGAAACTACCAGCTGCTCCACGGGAGAAAGATGAGGCATTCTGCTCCCGTAAAGATTTACAGCCTCGGAAACCCTGTGCAGAGTTGCTATGAGTCGGAACGGACTCCATGGCACTTAACAACAACAACTTCTTCCATTATTTAGCCACATGTTCATCATTTCCTTTTAAAGTCTCACCATAAACACATGTAACATCCACATTTCGAGAAACATTATTTTTGCTGATACTTTATACATTCTCTAGAATGATAGAGACTTAATCTACAACCCTCCTCACTTTCTTTTGAGCCCTCACTGGAATTTCCTTTTATTCCATAATTCTACCAACAGTCTCTTCAAGGCAATTTAGGATCTTCCTACTCATATCAAGCACCTTTGAACTCTTCCAACCTCTACCCATTACTCATTTCCAAAACTGCTTCCACATTTTAGGTATCTGTTAGGTCAGCATCCCACTCCAGGTACCAAATTCTGTCTTAGTTACATAGTGCTGCTATAGGAGAAATACTACAAGTGGGTGGTCTTACCACTGAGGAATTTATTTTCTCAGTTTAGGTTGCTGTAAGTCTGAATTCAGTGTGTCTTATCTAAGTGAACGCTTTCTCTGTCAGCTCTGGGGGATGGTCTTTGCCTCTTTTGAGCTTTTGTTCCTTGGCAATCTTCATCTTACTTGGCATTTCTTTTCCCCTTCTCTGCTTGCTGACTTGCAATTCATATATTTTATATCTCAAAATAGACAGAGTCAAGTAAGATACACCCTACATTGTTCCTACTGCTTTAATATATCAAAGACAACTCATACTCAATGAAATTATAACCACAGGCATAGAGGTTAGGATTTACAACACATAAAATAAGAATAATTATATCAGATCCCAACATGGAGGACAACCATACAACACTGGGAATCTAACTGAGTTGATATGTATTTTGTGGCAGGGAAGGCACAATTTGATCCATGACATCCACATTTAACAAAGCCCTTTCATAGACTAGATTTCATTTGCACCTCTTAACCTCCATGAAATAAATGACGTTGTTGATAAGAGCTGTCGAGTCGATTCCAACTCTTAGCGACCCTGTATAGGGTTTCTGAGAAGGAGCTGGTGGGTTTGAACTACTGAGCTTGAGATTAGGATTCCAGTGCCTATCCTAAGGATATGATAGGCTCCACTGAGAAGATCAATAAACCCCTAATCTAAGTGACTTTCCATAGCAAAGGCTTTCCTCTCTCTCATATCAGAGTTTAGTGAGGTTAGGTGACTTTGTTCCATGCAGTGACTCAGGGACCCAGTTTGCCTCCATTGTGTAGCTGTACCCACAAGGAACTTGTGGGATGTTGTTAAGGATCATGTCTGAAATAGCTTACATCACGTCTGTAGGTATTCCTGTGGGAATAACTCGGTTACAGGGTCCTCTATCTCATTGAAAGAGAGCTGGAACATGGTGGTTTAATGTGAACCCAGGAAGAAGCAACGGACACAGCATTGTCTTAGCCCCATAAAAGGTATTATTACCCCCATTTCACAGATGAAGATAGTGTGACTTGAAGATTATATGCCTTCTCTTAGGCCATGCGATTCAGAGGTTCTTGTACTGCTATTTTAGGACTTGTGCCGCAGCACTGGCTGTCACTGTGTGGAACGCTTCAGATAACCGATTCAATGGCCTCTTCGTTAGAAGAGAAGTTACTGGCATCACAGTGTAACAATAAAGATAATCACAACAATTTACCAAGTGCTCTCTGTCAATCATTGCGTTAGGTTTTTAAGACACACCATTTTATTGTAGTCTTGCAGCTACCTTTTAAACTGGGGTCTATTACAGATGAGGAGAGAGGCTCAGAGAGCAGGAGGGTCTTGCCAGTAAGTGGCTGATACGAGACTTAATGCCAGACCTCCCTGACTCCAAAGCTCACACTCATAGCTACTATGTTATATTGAAACTTTTCCAGGTGAAGAATGATACTATCTGACTTTTCGGTCTAATATGGCTTTGTGCAACTTTGGACTTAACTGTATTTGCATTTGGAGAAAATGAATACTCCTACCAGGCCTGCTTCCCAGAGCTAGTTGAGGATCAAATGAGTGAAAGAATACATTTAAAAGGTCAAATTTCTGCACAAGTGAAAAGAGTTTTTAATATCTTCAAAATCTCTCGGTTTTTCTTCCCTTCTTCCAGGTTTCCTCGTTCCTCCTCAATAACAGAGTTGGGACAATGTTGTTGTTGTATGTTGTTGTTGTTATGTGCCATGGAGTCGGTTCCTCATAGCCACCCTGTACAGGGTTTCCGAGGCTGTAAATCTTTATGGGAGCAGAGAGCCTCATCTTTATCCCGCGGAACAGCGGGTAGTTTTGAACTGCTGACCTTGAGGCTTGCAGCCCGATTCGTAACCACTATGCTACCAGAGCTCCTTGAATTGGGGCAATAGAGACGATTATTCTGAGAGGCACAACCAGGGTCTGTCCCTTGGACAGATCTCTCCTTTAGCCCCCTGGGTCTTGTTCTCCCCACCCCCGAAGTTTCCAGGCTGTTCCCCACGACCCTCTGCAGCGATGGAATCATTAGCTCCTTTCTTCCTATTTGGACATGCGTACCTAGTTGGGCTCTTAAATATGATCCTTGTTTGCACTGCATTTTCAGTAACTCACAGGTTCTTTTTTTACCTCTCTCATGGAGGAACGCTGTGGAAAACGATGGCAGCACAAAAACCCTAATTAATTTCCCCTGCCTTTAAATATTTCTTCAAAGGATGTGTTTGAAAAAGACATTAAAAAAACACACAAGTCCCTGATTCTGGCAGCGGATTCCAGCATATTTCTTCTCACTGTTTTCTACTTGGAGAGCAAGCTTCCCCTTGCTGCGCTGCGGCCTGGCTGAGCATCCTTTTACAGCTGGTAGCACGGTTCCTCCTCCCTCACAGGATGGATAGCTCACTCCATCTATCTCTCTGACAGCTGAGGGCTGGCACGCAAGGCATGATGGTCTCACCACTCAGGCCACATACTGGCTATAGTTCTAGAGTCTGAGGGACCAAACAGGAGATGATGGTCCTGGCTAAACGCCGGACAAAGGTGAGGAAGGCGAAGGGGGCCTGTGAGGGCCAGAATCACAAAAACACAGGACAGGGGCCTTTGGAAAAACCGCCAGGACAAATTCCTTTGCCCTGAATCCCCATTTCCAGAATGGCCATCAAGCCAAATCATATATAAAAGACGGTGATTTATTGTCAATTTAGCCATCCCAATTTTGAGATTCATGTGTCCTCATGAGGCCATGGGGAAGAGGGAGGGTCTGAGCACGTGACCCCAGGGTGAGAGATGCGGTTGTATGCTAGAACACAGGGTTGGGGAGAGGAGACAGTTTTATTCCTTGGGAGGGATTCTCGTTGAATTTCCAAATTCCTCATTGAAAAGTTGTTTTGAAAGAGCAAATGACTTTTGAACACACACAGGAAAAAGTTCTCCATTTCCAACTCTCAGCTGCCAGCTTCGAGGCTCCAGCTTCCTGGAATAAATCCCAAACATAGGCAGGGAGCCTAGACAGCAGACCTCCAAGATGTGCCTTGAGGGTTGTCTCCAGAATGGAGAGGTCCTGGGCCTGCAATCCCACCATTAGCTCTTCATCCTTAGGATTCTAAGCACCATCCCTGAGAAAAGGAAAACCCTTGTTAGCCAGCATATGAAAGTTGTGGGTGGTGGTGAGCCAGCCCCTGGCTTCCCATCTTCCCCTGCTCCCTGACCTCTTCTTCCTTTCTCCTCTCTGCCCCTGCCTCCACATTTCTCATTCCTCCCCTGCCCTGTCATACCTAACCCCCACGCCAGCTCTCCTCTCCCTCCCCATCTCTTTTGCTCTCCTCTCTTCTCTCCTTTCTTCCTCTCCTTGGGTTCTCTTCCCTCTTGCTCACAGGAAGCAGCATCCACACTCTTTCTTTCACAGGAAGTGTCATGGGCTGGGGGAGTGGGAAGCTAACTTGAAGCACTGTGGATCTGCTGCTAGATTTGGGGACATTCTGGGCATGCGCTGCAGCTGTGACTGGAGAAACACACTTCTGGTCCATCTACAGTCCTATGGCTTCCCAAGGGTTCCCTGGTAACCTTGTGATGAACGTTCCAGATCCTTTCTGCTAGGATGAGAGTGGGGAAGAGCTGGAGGAAAGAGATCTTCTCTTTATAGCTGTTAAAGTCAACAGGTCTAGGAACCTCTTAGACATAGCACAAGACAGATGTGCTTGGTCAGTCTCGGACTCTGGGCCTCAAGACCCCTGGTTCACACTCTGGAATGACCTCCATCCCCCAGGTGACAAGGGGTATACTAAGTATATTAAGTAACAACTTCTCTGTTCACTGAATTGACAACAGCTGTCCAGCTCCTTGTCAGCTACAGAGCAAAGGCAGAGAGAGAAGGATCCCGGGTAACCCCCTCACACTTGGGAGTCCCTGATTGAGTGACACACTTATTCATGTGTGTATGGGGAACTGTTGTTGCACAAACTTACTTCAACCGTTGTGGTCACTTGAGACCATAGGTGGTTTCTGAAAATGGCCCTGCAGAGGGCGCCTAGAGAAAAACTCAATCACAATACCCTACAGAGAACATAACCAAGATCAACAAGGGCCAGAGTGAGCTGGCTTCACAAAGTGTACACAAGCATACATCCATGAACATGTGTGATTAGAGTCCCAAAGGAGAAGAAAGAAGAAACGGGGCAAAAATCTTATTTGAAAAGACAATGGTCAGTAATTTCCCCCAAATGGCCATGTAGATTAATTCACCATTATGAAAACCTTATGAATAGCAGAGAAACATTGTCAGATATAGTGCTGGGAAATGAGCCCCTTAGGTTGGAAGGCACTCAAAATGCAACTGGGGAAGAGCTGCCTCCTCAAAGTAGAGCTGACTGTGATAACAAAAATGGAGTAAAGCCTGTGGGACCTTCATATACTGATGGGGCACAACTCAAAATGAAGAGAAACAGCTGTAAACATCCTTTGAAAATCGGAACATGGAATGTACGAAGTATGAATCTGGGAAAATTGGAAGTTGTCAAAAATGAAATGGAATGCATAAACATCAATATCTTAGGTATTAGTGAGCTGAAATGGACTGGTATTGGCCACCTTGAATCTGACAACCACATGGTTTACTATGCCAGTCATGAGGTACAATACTGTCTGTGACAGGATAATATCTATGCGCCTACAGTGAAGACCAGTTAATACCATTATTATTCAAATTTATGCACCAACCACTAAAGCCAGTGAGGATGAACTAGAGGATTCTACCAACTTTTTCAATCTGAAATTGATCTAACCTGCAATCAAGATGTATTGATCATTACTGGTGATTGGAATGAAGAGATTGGGAGCAAAAAGGAATGATCAGTAGTTGGAAAATACGGTCTTGGTGATAGAAATGATGCTGGAGAACGCATGATAGAATTCTGCAAAACCAATGATTTGTTCATTTCAAGTACCTTCTTTAGCATAAGAGACACTATACACATGAACCTCACCAGATGGAATACATAGAAATCAAATTGACTACATCTGCGGAAAGAGACGATGGAAAAGTTCCATATCATCAGTGAAAACAAGGTCAGGGGCATCAATTACTCATATGCAAATTCAAACTGAAGCTGAAGAAAATGAAAACAAACCCACGGGAGCCAAAATATTACCTTGAATATATCCCACCTGAATTTAGAGATCATCTGAAGAACAGATTTGATACATTAAACACTAAAGACCAAAGACCAGAAGAGCTGTGGGAAGACATCAAGAACATCATACATGAAGAAAGCAAAAAGTCATTGAGAAAACAAGAAAGAAAGAAATGGTCAAAATGGACGTCAGAAGATACATTGAAACTTGCTCTC
>NW_006408610.1:11567553-11568839 GCF_000296735.1 Chrysochloris asiatica | reverse complement strand
TCAAGTGTGGCAACAGTAATGAGGTTGGCCCAGGATCTGGCAGTGTTTTGTTCTGGTGTGCATAAGGTCACTATGGGTCGGTACCGATTCGATGGCACCTAATAACAACAACAACAACCATTCTGTTTTAAACTCTAAAGACCTAGGCAATCTGGTTTTAGGACATCGCAATCACACTACTATATGGCCTACATCCATTCGTTATGAATATTCACTTTTTCATTCCAATATTGATAATTGTGCCTTCTTTCTTGGTTCCTTGATGAACCTTTCTAGAGATTGATTGGTTTTCTTAGTCTATCAAAGAACCCAAATTTTATTTTGTTGACTTTTCTTTATTGTATTTCATTCATCAATATTATATTTCATCATCAATAATGTATTTCAATTATATCTTATGTCAGTTATTTTCTTCATTCTATTGTTTTAGGTATAATTTGCTGTTCTTTTTCTAATTGTTTGAGATGAGTACTTGGAGAACTGATTTTCAGTCTTCTTATCTAATGCATGAATTTATTTATACATTTCTTTCTAACCATAGCTTTAGTTTTATGTATTATAAATTTATGTAGCTTTATATATTATAAATACTTGATAGTTGGTTTTCAGCCTTTCTTCTATTCTAATTTATACATTTAAGGTTATTTATTTTCCTCTAAACACAGCTTTAGCTGTGTAAGTGTTTTGTCATATTTATTACAACTGTGGTCTCAAAGATCAGATTGTTTTTTAATTTCTATTGTGATATTTTAAATTCATGTATTTGAAGTGTAATGTTTGATTTAAAGACATTTAGGAATTTTCTAGTTATCTTTTCATTATCAATTTCTAGATTTAGTCCACTGTGGTGAAAGAACATGCTTTGGATCATTTATATAATTTGAAATGCGTTAAGATATACTTTGTGGACTAACATGTAACCAATGTTGATAAATGTTTCACGTGCACTTAAAATAATTGTTTTCTCCTGATATTAGGGTGCAGGTTCAATGTATGTCAGTTAGGTGAATTTTGCTTAGAGCTATGTCCTTACAGACTTTTCCCTTGCTATATCAGTTCCTGGGGCAGTTGTATTAAAGCCTTTTCTGAAGAATATGATTTTATCTATTTCTCCTCTTCATTTAAAAAAAAAAATGTTGTCCTATAGGAGGTCTGGTAATAGTGGTTATGAATCGGGCTGCTAATCTCAGGGTCATCAGTTTGAAACTACCAGCTGTTCCGCAGGAGAAAGATGAGGTTTTCTGCTCCCATAAAGGTTTAAAACCTCTGAAACCCTGTACGGGGTC
>NW_006408610.1:11564356-11565923 GCF_000296735.1 Chrysochloris asiatica | reverse complement strand
TGAAGCTGAAGAAAAGTAAAACAAGTCCACGAGAACCAAAGTATGACCTTGACTATATCCCACCTGAATTTAGACATTAATGACTGAAGACCAGAAAAGATGTGTGATGGCATAAAGAACATCATCCATGAAGAAAACAAAATGTCCTTTAAAGAGACAAAGAAAGAAAAGGCTAAAATGGATGTGAAAGTTCCTGAATATAGAGATGCTAACGCAACTGGAAGAAATGATGACTAAAAGAGCTGAACAAAAAATTTCAAAGGGTATGATTTAGGCTGGGTTTTTGAAAGAAGAAAAGCCAGTGAAAATATATATGTATGTATATAAAGAGAAGTTTATTATCGAGGAAATGACTTACAACTGTAGAGTCCCAGGTCCCCAGTGGAAGAGAGAAAGAATGCCTTTTCTGAGTGTCGATTATATTGGGAGCAGGCCACACTCCCAAGGAAACATCCTTTTAATGGATTGGCTGCTCATACCAATCATCATAGAGTTAACTATGCCTGTATTAGGTTTGATCACCATGGGATGAAACCAAGGTCTACACAAGTTGACACAGGACCCTACCTATTATAATTCACCCTTGTCAACTTGAAACCTATAAACTATATGCATAATCTCTAAATAAATAAAATTAGAAAGTCATACTTGTGCCTAATGTGATATAACTAAAACATGTAGAGCCCAAAACACACTGGCCCCATTTTCACCTTATATGTCACAAATTAACAAGGCAAAAAAATTGATGCACACATGCAAAACAAAACAAAATATATTTATTTACATGTCTAAAGGTACATTCTGCAAACCAGTCTCCTGTTGATAGGCACACAGCCTTACTCAGGCCATGAACCTAGAGTCCACAGCTGCTCTGCCTTTCCATGTCACCGCCTGTGCTGCTCTCTCTGCTTTTTCAGGCAGGGATCCCACACTTCACACATGCTCTTCCTTCTTGAAGATCCTGGGATTGTCTGGTCTTGAAATTAAAGATTAAGTATGCCCCACTTTTAGTTACACATTTTCTACAATTACAGTTTTGACAATCACAAATAATCCTACTAACAGTTACTCATAATTGAAATCATAAAACCCTATCAGCATCGTCCCCCAACTCCTTTTACCAGACCTATCTGGAAAATAAGAAAACTAGTATGTGGGGATTCTCCATTGTCACCATCATTCTGACACTAAGCACACCCAAAGAGTTTGTAAACCAGTCACTTCATGCCTTTATAGACCACACCCTGATTTTTGATAGCCAATGTCTAAATAGCCCATCACAGTTAACCCATATATTAAGCCAGATATGACAAATTGACAGACCACCATTCACCTATCTGTTGTACTGTTGTGGCTTGCATGTTGTTGTGATTCTGGAAGCTATGCCAAGGATAATTTGAATACCAGAAGTGTCACCCACAGTGGACAGGTTTCAGCTGAGCTTCCAGACAAAGACAAACTATGAAAAAGGAGAGGCAGACTAGTTCGGAATATGAATATGTAGAGGAACACTGCCAGATCTAGTACTGGAAGATGAGCCCCTCAAGTTGGAACACACTCAACATGC
>NW_006408610.1:11555005-11560611 GCF_000296735.1 Chrysochloris asiatica | reverse complement strand
TGAAAGGACAAGCAGACCAGTCTGGAACAGCTAGAAGAACAGAAGATACTTCTTGAAAGAAAGACCAGCAGAAAAAAAATCAAAAACAATAATAGCAGTCCAATTGACTACTACAAGAAAAAGCAAGTTGTTCCTCAGGGAGCCATCAAGGCAAGTGATCAGGTCCCCTCAAGGCAAACCCCCTTGCAAGACTGAAACTCAAATGTAATACACGAGCAGGCATATGGTCCTGCTGCTGACCACGTTGGTCACCAATAAGGGGAAGTGGGTAAAAACCAGCAATGAAGTTGTGAACTAAGTCCAACCACATTCAATAGACTCCTGTTAACCTGGATTGAGGCCTGGTTAACCAGCAATATGACGAACCTGGGGACTCCTGGGCCCAGGAGCAGGGACATGGCCCCAGAGGACTAGAACGGAGTGTGAAACATCCAGCTGATATAAAGTGAGGGGGAATGCACAAGAACACCCACACTTGCAGATAGTACCCATTTGACCTGGCATCAATGACTGGATTGTCAGAATACGACTAGAGGAAGAAAGAAGAGGGAAAAAAAAAAAGAGTAACCCGCTATAAGTGGATGAACTTGACCTATGCTTGTGGATGCAATATGACAAAGGAGCAGACAAATCTCTACAGTGAGGATCATTCCCACCCTCTTGGTGTACAGGGTCAACAGGAGGGAGGGGGAACTTAGACAGTGGCTACCCAAAACGGGAGGACTACAAAGGCAAGAAGTGACTGGCTTACAAGCTTTCAATAGGGAACTTAGCTTCAGAAGATACAGGGAAAGGTAGAACCTCCACTGAATTGTTTCCAACCAGTCTGGATGGGGTTGATAAAAGGTGAGGGGGAAAGGACTCCTGTGGTTTAATAGGGAATGATTGCTATCAGGTCTGATAGTGAGTGTTGAAAAGGTAAATGTAAATGTTTGGAAACAGGAGGAAGGGAGTGGCTCATTTTGCAGTCCAGGAGCTGAGATCCCTGGAACCATCAAGAGAGAAAAAGTTTGAGACCCTGTCTGGAGAGGCAGTGACACTAGGGATGGAGGCAGAGGCGATGATGTGTACAGAAGGAGCTGCTGGGGACTCTTGGATTCAGGGAGGGAGAGGGCTTGTGTGCTGGTGGCCAGGAGGGAAGCGTGTGGGGTGTACCCTTTGGGTGTTTGATGATGCGTGCAGGGGATTGTGATCATTGCAATGAAACAAAATACAACAGGATGAATGTAAAGATAATGTTCACCCATGTAAACTAACACATAATTCACAATAAAAACTTAAAAAAAAAGTGACCACTGAATAGTGAGATCTTTCAAAGAGTTCTTCATTTCCCCCAGGATCTTTGCCTCTTGAATACTGGCTGCCTTAACAGTTCTAAATCTCTTCAGAGATTGAAAACAAAATTGTATTCAGTTTTTCTAGTTACTCTCAATGAGAAAGTTGGTTTTATACAAGCTACCCATCTTGGTGTGGCACTGTGGGCTAATGCATCAGACTGCAGAGTCATTTGAACTGCAAAGTTCGTGCTTCAAGCTCACCAACTGCTCCTTGGAAACCCTATCCAGGGTTGCTATGGGTTGAAATCAACTTGACGACACTTAACAGCAACAGTACCCCATCATAACTAGAAGTGGAAGTCTAATTCTTTATCTTTTAAAAATCTTGCTTTAATGATTTCAAGTTCACTGACTTGTAATGGGGTCCTGGTGTGGCGCTGTAGGATAAACACTGGACTACTAATTACAAAAGGAGATCTGGTAGCATAGTGGTTGCGAATCTCAAAGTCAGCAGTTCGAAACTACCAGCTGTTCTGTGGGAGAAAGATAAGACTTCTGCCCCCTAAAAGATTTACAGCCTCAGAAACCCTGTATAGGGTTGCTATGAGTTGGAACTGACTCCACGGCACATGACAACAACAACAATTAACTACAGGGTCATCGATTCAAATCCATCAGCCACTCCTTGAAAACCCTATACAGAGTCGCGATGAGTTGGAATCAACTCAATGACACTTAGTAACATCACAATTCCTTTTTTGGTGTGATGGCATAAACAAATCAATAAAAAATATATCACTCAGTTTTTGCTGAGGTGTCTTACATTTCTCTCCTCAATCATATTCTAATAAATGGACTTTATAATTTGATTGCATTTATATTTTATAAAGTGCTGTTACAAGCATTCCCTTCTTTGGAACTCACCCCAATCCTTTGGAGTAAATAGGAATTGTCATTTTTCCTATATTACAAATGAAGACACCATAGCTCATTAAAATTTATTTTAAAAATACATTAAATGAGTTCTTTACACTATTGATTAAGTGTGGCACTGTGGGCTAATATGCTGGACTGCAAAGTTGGTTTGTACTGCAAGGTCAGTGGTTCAAACTCACAAGCTGCTCCTTGGAAACCCTATGCAAGATCGCTATGGATCAGAACCAACTCTATGGCACTTAGCAACAACAACAACATCATAACTTAAAATGTATTTCTTCTGGCCCTAAACCATTTGTGGTTTCTTTTCATTGTAGGCTCCTTGAGGCTAGATCCTTCTTCTGAATTCTCTATAGAGCTCATCAAAGCTCTAAATACACAGTAGATGATCTAGGAATACTTGTTGAAGTGATTTATACAGTGTTATAGCAGCTGATCAGAGTCCGAGGCTCCCAGCTGAACTCTGGCCCTCAGCTGTTGCATCAGATTTTATGTAAAAAGGAATCAAGACTAACAAATTAAATGTCAGTTCCAAAACAAACCCACAGGAATTCATGAGAAATACGAGCTATAGTCACTAAAACTCCTACTCAGTATTTATTCTCTTCTGTCTTATATTTAGACACATCTGGGCATGACTAGATTCGTCAAATCTGTGCCTATCAGATAGGAAGTTTAACCAGTGGAAAAATGTGAAAAAACAAAAAATAATAATAGCAATAAAGCAAACTGACATAATTTAACAGTTAATGGGGCCCATTATGGTATAAAATGACAGGCCTGTAAACTGAAGTCATTTCTAAAATAAGTCCCTCAGAATTCTGATGGTGGTGGTGGTAGAGGAGGGAGGTACAACCTTTATTTTCTAATGACATTCTGAAGTATTTTGAAAAGCAAGGAAGAGTTGTCTGTGAAACAATGCTGAAAAAGTCCGGAATGACTACAAATGTTTTGAAGCAAATTATTGGTGAACTTGTCAAAATTTGGAAAAGCATAGATTCCCCTCCTGGGTCATGGGAGGGCTCCACGAGCCTTCAGAGGTAACTGGGCTCAGCCTCATCTCCACTCTTGACAGAGCCTTTTTCAGTCTTCAGGGAAAATATTTTTCATTTGTTCAAAAGTAGAAATTTAATTCATTTCTTGCTCACTCCATGAAAATTTCCAAACTCCTGTCTCAAATTTATTATCTGTCCTCAGAGCAGAAATCACAGCCCAAGAAGAACGTCAACGTTATCAACGCTGTTTATGGAATGAGCTGCTGAGCAGTCCAACTTGACTTCCTTAGATTTAAAAAAACTTGTGCTTCCATCAGCTTTCTTGAAGTATTATAATTACATGCAAATGTATGCTCACGTGTGCACATACACACCCAGTAAAATGCATCCATATCAAGTGTACAGTTCACTTTTAATGAATTCGTAACAAATGTATACACCTGTGTGGTGGTGTTGTTAAGCTACCCTGTACATGGTTTCCAAAGTGCAGCTGGTATGTTTGAACCACCAACCTTGAGATTAGCAATCCAGTGCTTATCTTACAGCACCAGACTAAACAATATAAAAATCAAGCTATAGCACACACTTCCCTCACCTCCAAACATTTACTTGTGTTCCATCCCAGTCATTGCCCTTTACAACCACTGATCAACTTTTTGTCATTAGAACATAGATTTGTCCCATCTAGGTTCCAAAGTTTCCAATAAATGGAATCCTAAGTATGTACTGTTTTGTACCTGGCTTCTTTCACACAGAGTAGTTATTCTGAGGGTCAGTTATGTGGTTGCCTGTATCAATAGTGTAGTGAGAGTGTGCAGAGACTGGGGAATTTAAACTAAGATGAATGCAAGGAATCCTAGTGGCATGCACGTTAAGCACTGGGTTGCTCACCCAACAGCTGCTCGGTGGGAGAAAGTTGAGGCTGGCCTTGGAAAGCATGCAGAGCACTTCTACTCTTTGCTACAGGAACACTGACTTGGAATTGAACTGAGGGCAGTGGGTTTATGATGAATGTCTTAAGGACTCTAACAGAAAAAGTGGACAAAAACATTTAAAGAAATATTGAGCAAGACTTTTCCAGTGTCATATGAGTCCACCAATCCAAGAACCTCAAAGAATTTCAAGCAGAATAAAAACCAAGGGGGGGAAAAGGCATATCGTAATCAAATTGTTGAACAATCTAAGATAAATTACTAAAAACAGCTAACCATGGACTTCGTGTCACAAATTACACAAGTCAGACAACATTAAAATCATGAACAAAGTAACAGGTGATCTGGGCCAACTTTTGACTCTGGTAAATTCACCAGCCCTGGTAGATAGATCCGGTGAAGCTAGGTCACTGGGCATGTTAGTTTGGGCTCTCTAGCAGAGCAAAACTAGTGAAGCATACATAAATATATATGGACAAAATTTCCTTTGAGGAAATGGCTCATACAGTTGTAGCAACCCTAGTAGGGAAGTATTAAAGTGCTCAGTTGCTAGCCAAAAGGTTAGTAATTTGAATCCACTGGCTGTTCTGCCGAAGAAAGATGTGGCAGTTTGCTTCTGAAAGTATTTATGGCTTTGGAAACCATATAGGCAATTCTAGTCTGCCCTATAAGGTTACTATGAGCCAGAATCAATTAGTCAGCAGTGGGTTTAGACAAGTCCCAAATTTGTAGGTCAGGCAACAGGCTGAACATATCTGTTGGTTCACATAGTTACAGGAATGGAAGAATCCAAAATCCACAGACTTATGGCTCATGAAATTGTGGGGGTTGGTGAATCTGACATCTGTAGGTCAGGCAGCAAGCTCGGGACATCTGCAGGCTTGCATCCCAAGAACAGAAGGTCAGAAGACAGGGGAATGCAGTGAGAGAAATTGAGCTTTGCCTGAACATTAATTTACATACTGGAGGTAGGCCCAGCCCCAATAGCTCCCCTTTCAATTGATTGGCTGTTCACATCAGATCACAAAGTAGAAGGTGATTACATAGTGTCTGCCAAACCACTGAAAATCACATCCTAGCCAAGCTGACACAACATTGACCATCACGTTGGCTATCAGATCATTAGTGATAACTGCCATTCTCTTGTGGTAAGAAGAGAGAAGTCATACTTAGGGTGGATCTCTCCTGGGCCATGGGAGCGTGAGGTCAAGGAGATGAGTCTCTCTGGCTCCCCCAAGTGGTGCCTAATAAAAAAGTACCTTGTCATAGGGGATATCTCTTGAAAGAAAGACCTGCAGGAAAAACGGAGGCAGATGGACTGTTACTACAAGAACAAACAAATCGCTTCCCTAGGAAACATCAAGGCAAGTGGCCAGGTCCTCTCAACGCAAACCCCCTTCCAAGACTAAGACTCAACGGAAATGCACGCTCTGATTGGTGACCACACACATCACTGATGGGGGGAC
>NW_006408610.1:11552614-11553972 GCF_000296735.1 Chrysochloris asiatica | reverse complement strand
CAATATTTTCCAAGGTTATATTTAACATGATGACTTGAAATATTCACTTAAAATACCTGTAACCAAAATATGAGAGCCTAGAGAAAGCAATCAAATGGTCTTGATGTTTTGCAATTGCTTTTCCACCTAATTCCATCCATGCATTTTTTGCACATCCTCCATGTTAGATCCTCATGTTCAATGGTTTCCTATATCCTACAGGACAGAACCAAACAGGATCCTTCTCAATCTGACCCTATTCTTGCCCATCCCTTAAGTCTCTGACATGAACTCTATGTCCACAGCAGGCTGAGTTCCTCATGAATCTCCATGCCCACTGTGACCTTTTCCCTCCATGGAACCTGCATATTTGGTGGGCCTTCTGCCTGAGAAGGCCTCCCACCACTTCTTCCAACACCACTCCAGCTAGCAGACTCCTTCCTTCTAGTCCATCTAGATTTAGCCCACCATCACCTCCTCCATGAAGCCTCCTTGACCTCCCCTAACCTTTCTGTGTGCACATGTGCCTATGAACACATACACCTCCCACAACTGTACTTATGTTTCAATCTCTTTTACCTCTTTCTTTTATTAATAGGTTGCTGTTGTTAAGTGCTGTGAAGTTAGTTCCAACTCATGATGCCCCTGTATAGGGTTTCCAAGGAGTTGCTGGTGGATTTGAAACAACAACCTTGTGGCTAGCAGTCCAGGATCCCCATATTAATATGAAACTCTTAAAATTAGAAGATTCTAACATATACATTTTTATAGTATTTATCTCCAGATCCAGGAACATGAAAGAAGCTAAACAACTGATTACTGAATGAAGTACTACTTACCTCTTAGGAATTTATATGACAAATGACCAGAATAGTAATTAATATCAGCTAGCCCAGGAATCACTTTTTCCCTTTTCACTGCTGATTAAAGACTGATAAATTACCCCTTGAAAACTCACTGAAGTTTACAACCCCTTTGCCAATACATCTGTTGTTTTCCACATGGTTCCACAAATAAGTCATCTTATGTGTTTCTTAGTTACATGAGAATGCACTCAAGCCTCCGCCCTAACCATCTTATGTAGATTTCTGCTTTCCCTAACTCTCCTTGGGTTCTCAGGTTCTATTTACTCCTCACAAGATCATTTCTGTAGATGCCTCCTTTTATTATATTCCTGTTGAAATTTCGTAGTTGAGCTATCAGAGGATAAGGTCACCTCTTTCTATGCTCTGCCCCATGTCTGCTGGCATTTTCCTGTAGCCCTGAATTCAAGAACCAGGTTTCTAATCTTGAATCTTCTACTTGATAGTTGTGTGAACTTAGACAGTTACCTAGCCTTTATGAGACAGAGTTTTATCATATACATAGTGAGGATATTA
>NW_006408610.1:11548636-11550271 GCF_000296735.1 Chrysochloris asiatica | reverse complement strand
ATTCACTGTCCAACTTTCACATGTATATGACACAATTGAAAATACCATGGTTTGGGTCAGGTGCACCTCACCTTAGTCCTTAAACTGGCATCTTTGTTCTTGAACACTTTAAAGAGATCTTGTGCAGCAAATTTGCCCAATGCAATCCATCCTTTGATTTCTTAACCCTGCTTCCATGCGTGTTGATAGTAGACCTAAGCAAAATGAAGTCTTTGACAACTTTAATCTTTTCTCCATTTATTATGATGCTATTTATTGGTCCAGTTGTGAGGATTTTATTTTATTTTTTGCATTGAGGAGCAACCCATACTGAAGGCTGTGGTCTTTGTTCTTCATCAGTAAGTAATTTTAAGTCTTCTTCACTTTCAACAAGCAAGGCTGTACCATCTGCATATTGTAGGTTCTTAATGAGTCTTCCTCCAACCCTGATGCCACGTTCTTTTTCATATAATCCAGCTTCTTGTAATATAATATAATTCAGCTCAGTATACAGATTGAATAAGTATGGTGAAAGAATACAATCCTGGTGCACACCTTTACTCATTTTAAATCATTCAGCACATCTTTTGTTCTGTTTGAATAACAGCGTCTTGGTCTATGTACAGGTTCCTCATCAGCATAATGAAGTGTTCTGGAACACCTATTCTTTGCTATGTTATTCATAGCTTGTCATGGTCCACACAGTCGAAAGTCTTTACGTAGTCAATAAAGCACAGATAGAACAGCTTTCTGGTATTCTCTGCTTTCAGCCTTGATCCATCTGACATCAGCAATGATATTCCTCGTTCCATGTCCTTGTCTAAATCTGGCTTGAACCTCTGGCAATTCCCTGCTGCATCTGTTTTTTAATTATCTTTGGCAAAAAAAAAATTGACTTGCATGTGATATAAATTATATTGCTCAATGATTTCCACATTCCATTGGGGCACCTCTCTTTGGAATGGGCACAAATATGGATCTCTTTCGATTAGTTAGTCAGTTAGCTGTCTTCCAAACTTCTTTGCACGGATGAGTAAGTGCCTCCGTGCTGCATCAGTTTGTTGAAAAATTTCCAATTGTATTCTATCAATATCTGGAGCCTTGTTCTTTGTCAATGCCTTCAGTGCACCTTGGACTATTTCCTTCAATTCCATTGGCTCTTGATCATATGCTACTTGAAATGGTTGATTATCGACCATTTCTGTTTGAGAAAGCAACTCTATGTATTCCCTCCATCTTTTGATGCTTTTTTATCATTCAATATTTTGTCTGTAGAATCCTTCAGTATTGCATGTTGAGGCTTGAATTTTTTCTTCAGTTCTTTCAGCTTAAGACATGTTGAGTGTGCTCTTCCCTTTTGGTTTTCTAACTCCAGATCTTTACAGATTTCATTATAATACTTGTCTTTGTCTTCTCAAGCTGGCCTTTGACATTTTCTGTTCAGCTTTTTTACATCCTTGTTTCTTCCTTATACCTTAGCATCTCTACACTAGAAAGCAAGTTTCAGAGTCTCTTCTGACATCCATTTTGGTCTTTACCTTCTTTGTTGTTTTCTTAATGACCTGCTTTCTGCCAGTATGATGTTCTTAATGTCATCCTGCAGCTTTTCTGGTCTTTGGTCATTAGAATCTAATGTTTCAAATCTGTTCTTGATAC
>NW_006408610.1:11545210-11547046 GCF_000296735.1 Chrysochloris asiatica | reverse complement strand
ATATATGAGCGTTTGAAAAAGGACATTTGTACTGGGGTAACCACAGGGAGGAAGCAGGACAACTGGCGCATAGAGGGGACTGCAATCACTGGGATGAAACAAAGCGTATGATCTGTTGAATGTAAAACTGATGAGTTTGTCTGTAAAGCTTCACTCAATTCACAAAATAAAACAAAATATGTCAAGTGATTCTGGAAACCTGGTTTATAAAAATATGTGTTTTTGGAAACTTGGCCTGAAAGAAATACATATATATGTAACTTTCCGGCCAAGTTTCCAAAAACCATTACCAGGATTCTGGTTGTAAGACTATTACTGTAATAACACTCCGTGATTTCAGAAACCTGCTCTACAAGAATATTGTATGATTCTGGACGCTTAGTCTATAAGAAATTTAGTGTAATTCTAGAATTTTGTTTCCATGGACCTTGGCCTCTAGAAATCTTGCATGAATTTAGAAGCTTATTCCATAAGAGATTCAAAGGATAAACTTCAGTCAGTGTCAAGATTGAGATAGTTCATGGAACTTTCTAGAGGCACTTAAGATTCACAGATTTTTCCAGGTGAACTTTTGAAAATACCTACTCAAGCACTACAGAGACAGATTGGCATGACAGCTTCACTCCTTCAACCAATGCCTGTAAATAGCTTTATTTATGGATCTTGGTCTGTGGGCATTTGGGAAACCTAACCTGCTTGGATGTTACATAAACCTCTAAGAGGTAATCTTGTATAATTCTGGAAGTGTCATCTTTAAGAATACTGTATGTGGATCTTGAGGTCTGTAATGGTGTGTGAAGCTGGAACATTGGTTATTATGAATATTGAAAATTTTTCTAGTGCTGTTCATGTGACAATGTGATCCCAGAACATGTCATTTTATAACATGGTCTCTTAGAAGGTTTTGTGAACACTGTCTGTCCTTCTAAACCTTTGCTCATTCTCATGACTCTTTCATTTATGGCTACTTCCCTTGGTCAGTGTCAATAAAAATCCTTACCTGGAAATGGTCCAGGGACTATTGTCATCAGTGGCATCAGTGCTGGGAATACTGAGCTTCACCTTCAGGATGATGGGGAGAACTAAATGAACAATCCAGAGTGGAGACAGAGTACTTGGAGCCTATGATTTCATGGAAAGGGGGAGACCAGTGACCCAGCATGAGGCTTAATTCTAATCCAGCCCCCAGGGTGTCTGCCTTCATCACAGTGCAGGGCATTGAAGGCAGCAGGGAGATGGAGAGACCTCGTTTGACTCTCTGGGAAGAACTCTTCTTTAAATTTTGTGGAAGAGGGCACTAGCTGCTCACCCAATACATTCTTCCAGGCTTCCTTAGTAACAAAATCCCAGTTGAATTCAGGGTGGCAATTGCCAGAGCTGAAAGCAGCATTTTCACCTTCCTATACATCTAGACTGTCTGTCGTGCTGTGGTGGCTTGAGTTGCTGTGACTCTGAGGGCTATGCCACCGGTATTTTAAATAACCAGCAGGGTCACCCATGGTGGACAGGATGAGCTTCTAGAAAAAGACAGACTAGGAAGAAAGAATGACAAACTACTTTCGAATCACTAGTCACTGAAAACTCTATGTATAGCAGAGAAACTGTCAGATACAGGACTGGAAGGTGGAAAGGCACTCAGAATGAGACTGGGGGAAAAAATTCCTCCTCAAAGTAGAGTTGACCACGATGACGTGAATAGAGTTAAGCTCAGGGGAGAAAAGCACACAGAACCTTCATTTGCTGATGGGCCACAACTCAAGATGAAGAGAAACAGCTGTAAACATCCTTTGAAAATCGGAAAGTGGAATGTGTGAAGTATGAATCTGGGAAAATTGG
>NW_006408610.1:11523861-11541490 GCF_000296735.1 Chrysochloris asiatica | reverse complement strand
CCTGACCCAAGCCATGGTATTTTCAATAACCTCATATGCATGTGGAAGCTGGACAGTGAATAAGGAAGACCATAGAAGAATTGATGCTTTTGAGTTATGGTGTTGGAGGAGAATATTGAAAGTGCCATGGTTTGCCAAAAGAACCAATAGATCTGTTTTGGAAGAAGTGCATCTAGAGTGCTCCTTGGAGGCCAAGATGGCCAAACTTCATCTCTCATACTTTGGACATATTGTCAGGTGGGACCAGTTGCTGGAGAAGGTTATCGTGTTTGGTCAGAGAAAAAGAGGAAGAACCCCAGTAAGATAGATTGGCCAAGTGGCAGCATCGATGGACTCCAGCATGGCAACAGTAGTGAGGTTGGCCCAGGATCGGGCAGTGTTTCGTTCTGCTGTGCATAAGGTCACTATGGGTCGGTACCAACTGGATGGCACTAACAACAACAACAAGTGATACTTTTGAAATTTTTCCTTTAGAGGAAACTTATATTTGGGGGTAAACCAATTTCGCCCTTTGCAAGGGTTAGCATTAGACTGCTAACTGAAAGGTCGATGGTTCAAACCTCCCAGTTGCTCCATGGAAGAAAGATGAGGCAATGTCCTTCCTTAGAGATCACAGTCTTAGAAAGCTGATGGAGAAGTTCTACTCAGTCCTGGAGGATCTCTATGAGTTGGAATCAAATGGATGGCAGTGGGTCTCTTCCTTCTGCTTCATGGAATGCAGATGTGATGACTGGATATCCAGCAGCCATCTTAGACCATAAAGTAATCATGAAAGAGCAAGCCATTGACTAAGTATTGAGAAGCAGAATGTTATAAAGAGCCTAACTCACTGTCATCAAGTTGTATCTGACTCATAGCAACCCTGTACAGGGTTTCTGAGGTGTCTTTACTGGAGCAGAAAGCTTCACCTTTCTCCCGTGGAGTAGCTGGTGGATTTGAACTGGTGTGGCACTGCGGATAAGCACTTGACCACAAGGTCGGTTTGAACAACAAGATCTTAAGTTCAAACTCACCAATCACTCCTCGGAAACCCTGTACAGGGTCAATATGAGTTGGAACTGACTCAATGGCACTTAACAACAACAACAACAACAACATTGAGGTTAGCAGTTCTGTGCTCATCCTATAGTGCCTTCAGAGCTTCTGATAAGGAACCTAGTGTTTGCCTATATATTATGGAGCTATTATACCAACCCTGAAGACACTGAAACTTGCTCTCTAGTGTAGAGATGTTAAAGCAAATGGAAGAAATGGGAGGTACAAGAGATGAACAGAAATTTCAAACATCAGCTTGAGAAGATAAAGCCAAAGGTTACAACAAAATGTGGAAAGATCTGGAATCAGAAAACAAAAAGAACATGCTCAACATTTCTCAACTTGGGGGAAGTGAAGAAAAAATTCAAGCCTTAACTTTCATTATTGGAAGATTCTCTGGACAAATTATTGAATGATGCAGAAAGCATCAAAAGAAGACAGAAGGAACACACAGAGTCACTGTATCAAAAGGAAATGGTTCATGTTCAACCGTTTTAAGAGGTACCATACGATCAAGAGACAATGGTACTGAAGGAGGAAGTTCAAGGTGCACTGAAGGAATTGGCAAAGAACAAGGCACCAGGAATTAGATGGAATACAACTTCAAATCTTTCAAGAAAGTGAGGCGGCACAGGAGGCGCTCACTCATCTCTGCCAAGAAATTTGGAAGACAACTATCTGGCCAACTGATTGGAAGAGATCTTTATTTGTGCCCATTCCAAAGAGAGGTGACCCAATGGAATGAGGAAATCATCGGACAATCTCCTTGATATCCCATGTGAGTAAAGTTTTACTAAAGGTAATTCAGAAATGGCTGCAAGCATACATTGACAGAGAACTTCCAGAGGTTCAAGCCTGATTCAGAAGAGGCCGTGGAATGAGGGATATCATTGCTGATGTCCGATGGATCTTGGCTGAAAACAGAGAATATCAGAAAGATGTTTACCTGTGCTTTATTGACTACGCAAAGGCTTTCGATTGTGTGGATCATGACAAGCTATGGACAACGTTGCGAAGTATGAGTATTCTGGAATACTTAATTGTGCTCATGAGGAATCTTTACCTGGACCCAGAGGCAGTTGTTCAAACAGAACATGGGAACACTGAATGGTTTCAAATTAACAAAGGTGTGCGACAGGGTTGTATTCTTTCACCATACTTATTTAACCTGTATGCTGAGCAAATAATCTGAGAAGTTGGGTTATATGAAGAAAAATGTGGCATTTTCCTTGCTGAAAGTGAAGAGGACTTAAAGCATTTACCGATGAAGATCAAAGAGCACAGCCTTGGGTATGGATTGCATCTCAATGTAAAGAAAACAAAAATTCTCACCAATAAACAACATTCTTACCAATGGAGAAAAGATTGAAGTTGCCAAGGGCTTCATTTTTCTTGGATCCACTATCAACACTCATGGAAGCAGCAGTCAAGAAATCAAATGACGTATTGCATTAGGCAAATCTGCTGCACAAGACCTTTTTAAAGCGTTGAAGAGCAAAGATGTTAGCTTGAGGACTAAGGTGCGCCTGATCCAAGCCATGGTATTTTCAGTAACCTCATATGCATGTGGAAGCTGGACAGTGAATAAGGAAGACCATAGAAGAATTGATGCTTTCGAGTTATGGTGTTGAAGGAAAATATTGAAAGTGCCATGGGCTGCCAAAAGAACCAACAGATCTGTGTTGGAAGAAGTGAAGCCAGAGTGATCCTTGGAGGCCAAAATGGCGAAACTTCATCTCTCATACTTCAGACATATTGTCAGGAGGGACCAGTTGCTGCAGAACGCTATCATGTTCGGTAAGGTGGAGGGCCAGAGAAAAAAAGGAAGACCCCAATGAGATGGATTGGCCAAGTGGCAGCATCGATGGGCTCAAGCATGGCAACAGTGGTGTGGTTGGCCCAGGATCGGGCAGTGTTTCGTTCTGCTATACATAAGGTTGCTATGAGTCGGTACTGACTCGATGGCACCTAACAACAACAACATGCTATGTATATTATTACCTTGATAAATCATCTTATGTTAGTCACTGTTATTTATAGTTTCTACCAACCAGATGTAATACCAACTGATAGTACCTTAACGAATGACAAAAAGTCACAGTGAGCCTAACATACTTGCTACCTTCCCCAGTGACTTGACAGCTTCATGAAAGAAACAGACATTAAACACTCCATCACACAAGTAAGAAATTACAAGCTGATTACTGTCAAGAATAAACAGGGAGCTCTAAGAGTAGACAGCAAGGGAATCTGAGTGAGGGAAGCAGGGACATTTGAGCTGAAACCTAAAAAAAATAAGTGTGAATGTAGGGTGTTATAATCATAGAAGGTGGGGCAGAAGGAGCTAGGTAAGCATCTTAGTGTCTTGAGAAACTGGAAGGCAGCTGATATAGAGCAAAGAGGTGAGATTTACAAGATCAGCAGGGGCCTTGTAAACCAGAGTAAGTTTGGGTTTTTGTAGAGAGAGATATTGGCAACCACAGGAGGTCGCGGTAGAAAGCTTTCTGGAGGAGGTAAGCTCTGAGTTTAAATAGGTTTCCTTTCTTCTTGCTGCTATGTCTTATGGTTAGAAAATTACAACCTACAGACCAAAATGACCTACAGTCTGTTTTTGTAAATAAAGCTTTATTGGAACACAGTCATGTTTACTTATTGTTTATGGCTGCTATAGTAACAGAGTTGACTATTAACTATAGAAAGCACATATGGCCTTCAAATATTTACTTCTTGGCTCTATTTAGAAAACATTTTCCAACTACTACTGTAGAGAAGATGGCTGCACTTCAGTTTTGTAATACGTGTTGAATATCAGAGTTGGAATTGGCTAGATGCAATGGGTTTGTTTTGTGGGGGTGTTGAGCTCTGCAGATCTTTGTAACGTAGCATTGAAACACCAGCATTCCTTAATATTACCATTGATCAAATCAAGAGAAGTATTTATGTGCTGGGAATCTGTCCATCTTACAGAGGCGAGTCTATGCTTTCCAAACTTCTAATTTTTGCTTTAAACCTTGAATTTTATCATTGGCAATAATTAGTGACAGTTATTTTTCTTTGAAGTGGTTAGGCTCATTCCATTTACTTTAACAGTTGTTGTTGTTGTTGTTAGATGCTATCGAGTCAGTACTGACCCATAGTGACCTTATATACACAGCAGAAGGTGGTTGGTGGTGGTGGTTATGTGCCCTGGAGTCCGAATTGACTCATAGTGACCCTGTACAGGGTTTCTGAGGCTGTAAATCTTTATGGGAGCAGAAAGCCTCATCTTTCTCCTGCAGAACAGCTGGTAGTTTCAAACTGCTGACCTTGTGGTTCGCAGCCTGATTCGTAACTAGTGTCTGTAAAATACTTGAGCTTGACTAACTATATTATGTCTTTCAAGCAAAACTAGCGCTCTGGGAAAAAGTGATACTTTAGCTAACAACTCTAACAACCACACAGGTGTTTTTTTCTCTAGAGAACAAGTGTACTTTGGTAGGCAGTAGAAGTGTTTTATGTATATTTCCCATTTTGTCACACAGAATCAGAATATTCAAATGGCATGTGTATACAGGGTCAACAATTAATACTTTTCACTGCTTATTCAAGGACAGTCTGGATTCAAGGACATGAATTAAATAAAACTGACTTGTTTCTCTCTCTTTTTTAACTGTAAGCATGTGGTTGCACAATCAATAACAACTAGTAAACTTTGGTGCCTCTGTCCCGATTCATGCTAAAGCATCAACAGTTGTATCCATCTTGCTTTTGCATCACCAGTATAAATTTCAATACAGGAGAAAAGGGGGAAATAGTGTCTTTGTATTATTATAAAAATAGCTTTGACTTTGCAGGCCCCTGAGGAACTCCTAGGGGTCCATAGACCACACTTTGGAAATTACTAATCTATTGAAGCAGCTTATGATTAATTATCATTATATGTCTTCAGGATCTTCATTTCCATTTGGATTAAAATTCATGCTGTTACCAAGTGGCTTAATTTGTAAGGTCTAGAGAGACAAGAGCAGAGGGGCTATGATGCAGGAATGATGAGCTCACACTAAGGGAAAGCCAAGTGAGGTTAAAACCTATATGAACAGAGGTTTTGCAGTAGTTTGGGTAGAGGAAAACGTGACAGAAGAGTTGGATCATCACACATCACAAGCTAATAATATGCAGATTCCACAGGAATCTACATCATTCCAATCCATACCATAATCATAGTGCCAGTCGTGATTTACTTTCAGCAAAATAGCATCATCTAGAGCCAAATATTCTCTATTTCCAAGGCACGACCCTTCTGCCTACCCCAATGCCCTGTAGAATTATGAGATGTTTCAGTCTGGCTGGAAAGAATCACCTAGCCCTGTGGGAGCACCTGGTGCTGTTTCATGTAAACCTTTTAGGTGGTTCTATCCCTGGCTTAGATAGTTTCCACACATGGACTCGTGCAGATCTTAGGAGTCCTTTCTCTACATGGCTCTTTCTCTCTCACCTGTGAAGTCTAGCTACCTTAGTCTTACTAGGGTTAGTTTCATCTCCTTGACTCAGACAGCCTACTGGGATTCACCTGTGTCCCTTCCCTGCACTGTGGCCTGAAAACTTTTCCATAGTGACAAGCTGGGTAATCATTGGACTCACCTCACTGGTTTTTTGTTTTTTGTTTGTTTTTTTGTCTCAGTTGTCACTGTTGTTTGTTGCCTCATATCCAGTGTCTTGGAAACAATTCCAATATGTTACATGTCTTTCTGTTCATTTTAGGTAGACCAGTAAATCTAGTTCCTAAGAACTTAAAATACTTACTGATAAAGATCAAAGACCATAGCCTTCGTTCGATATGGGTTGCATCTCAATGTAAAGAAACAAAACTCCTCACCACTGGACCAATACACAACATTCTTATCAATGGAGAAAAGACTGAAGTTGTCAAGACTTCATATTGTTGGATCAACCATCAACACTCATGGAAGCAGCAGTCAAGAAATCAAATGACGTATTGCATTATGCAAATCTGCTCACAAGACCTCTTTAAAGTGTTGAAGAACAAAGATGTCAGTTTGAAGACTAAGGTGCGCCTAATCCAAGCCATGGTATTTTCAGTAACATCATATGTATGTGAAAGTTGGACAGTGAATAAGGAAGACCATAGAAGAATCGGTGCATTTGATTTATAGTGTTGGAGGAGAATATTGAAAGTACCAAGGACCGCCAAAAGAACAAACCAATCTGTGTTGAAAGAAGTACAACCAGAGTGCCCCTTGGAGACCAGGATGGCCAGACTTCATCTCTCATACTTCAGACATATTATCAAGAGGGTCCAGTCCCTGGAGAAGGATATCATGTTTGGTAAAGAGGAAGACCCCCAATGAGATGGATTTTGCATAGTGGTAGTATCGATGGACTCAAGCGTGGCAACAGGACCGGGCAGTGTTTCATTCTGTTGTGCATAGGGTCTCTATGAGTTGGTACCGACTCGATGGCACCTAACAACAACAACGATGAACTTCTCAGATGGAAGCAAAAGACTCCACCAATTAATTTCTGAGCTCATCTCATTTTTGCGGTATTTTATCAACAAGAAAATCACACCATTAACTTTTTGTCTTTAAGCTTCTTCCTCTGTTGTTTTTCAGTTCCATCAAATCCATTTTTGACCCACAGTGATCCTGTGTAAGAGTAGAGTTGTCTTATAGAGTTTTCTAGACAGCAATCTTTTTGGAAACGGATCACCAGGAGCTGATTGGTGGATTTGAACTGCCAACCTTTCCAGTCAGCAGCCAAGCACCTAACTGTTGTGCCACCAGGGCTCCTTCTTTCCTCAGAGTACATTTAATTAGATCCATGACTGCTTTCCAAGTAACCACAGGGACTGGTTTGACAAAATGCTTCCCCTCTGCATGGAACACCAGCTCTCTAGTCTCCTGCAAGTTCCTTCCACCTGCCACAGTTGCTGTTTCAATAACGCCTCACTTGCAGGTACAAATTTCTGTGTCAGTTGGAATGGGCTACGGTAAGTTGTGTTAACAAGGAACAAATCCCAAATCAACAAAAGTTTATGGCTCACACTGCAAATTGGATATGGACCAGGAGAGAGGGACTCTCTCATGGCAGTCAGTCCGAGACAAGGCCATCTGCAGTTCCATCCCAACACCAGCCTTCATGGTTGCTGAGCAGAAAGAGGTCAGGGGCAGATGTGCACTGGCTCTTACAGCTTCTGCCTCAAAGGTCGTGCCCTACTTCTGCTCAGATTTCATTGGTCAGAACTAGTCTTTTGACTGCTTCACTTCTAAGAGAGCAGAGATGTATCATCATATGTGTTGTGATGGAGAGAAATGGGAATATTTGTTAATCAATCCTAATGACTGTTGGAAGTGATGCCACCAGTGTTTCAAATATCAGCACCCAAGGTGGTTTCAGTGGTGCTTCCAGACTACAGATGGACTACGTAGAAAGCCTTCATGATCTACCTCTGAAAACCAGCCAATGGAATCTGTGTGGAGCACAATAGAACATCACCTGACTCGTTTGGGATACGTCATCATTGCTGAAGGATGACATCATGTTTGGTGAAGTGGAAGGTCAATGAGGGTGAGGGAGACCCTTGTTGAGATGGATGAGCACAATCCCCCAGATTATGAACTTGAACATATTGGTGATGGTGAGGATGATGCAGGACCAGGTAATGGGTCTTTCTCTGGCACATCAGGTCACCATGAGTTGAAATGGATTGGATGGCAGCTCTCTCTCAAATGATGACTTATGTTGTGTGATCTCATTGTTATCTCTGTTCCCTCTTTTGTACTCAGTGATCAATTCATAACTTGTAGAGTAACCCTGAACTACCCAGCATGTTTAATAAGAAAAACCTAGTCCCAGACTTCTCCCTAAAATAAAGGAAACTGTTAACTGCCAAGGCAATGCAAATCCAGAAAGGCTCAGGTTGGATTGGTGGGAACAATGCAGGAACACGTCTAACAACGAGGGAAGGGGGCATTGTGTAGCCAGAAACAGTCACAAATCACAGTGGCCTTGAACTCCGATGGATGTGCTTATAGGCTATGTGACTTTGAATAAGTAATGTCTTCTCTGTAGTCCTCAACTAACTTTCTCCCCTGTAAAAGAGAGTTAATATGAGTTGAAATTTTCAGAACAGTGGCTGGCTTGTTCCCTTCTCTTTGGCAGGGAAATGGCTCTCTCTTTTGGATCAGGGCCTAGGGTTGATTCCCAGTCACTATCAGTATCATTCTTAGGTTTGGGCCAGGTCAACACATTGTTTATCTTGGGGTTCGAGCCCATTCCTGGCATTGCAGAGACACAAAGAACGTCTGAGGAGCTGGTGGATCACCCGTTCCTATTTTTCTTCCCTCACCCCTTCTTCCTCTTGTCACCCCAGGGGCTTGTGGGAATGACTTAAAAATGTGACCCTAACAACAGCAATGCCAATTTCCCAGCAGCAGAAATCATGGTTCCCATAGAGTTCTTCCTGCCTGCTTCAAGGAGACGTCCCTGTAATGACTGAATGTATTGCCTCGCTTCCAGCTTCATGCCTGCCTCTGTGCTTGTAGCTTCCATCCCTACCACCGAGACCACTGTAGACGCCTCCCTAGTCTCTCCCTCCACCCTCCACCCTCCACCCATTCTGCTAGTCATTGCCAAACCCAACTGCTCAGCTAGACTTTCACACATTCCAGTCTCCTGCCCAGTAGCCTTTAACGCCTACCCAGCTGATGGGAACAGGCCCCACTGGATTCTTGTCCCTTACCTCTCCCTATTCCAAATGACTGCTGGAGAGGTCACATGCTTGCCTGCCTGGAATATCCTCCCTGCCTTAGTCTTTTCTGATTGTCAAAGGGCATCTCAGATCTCACCTTGGTGACCACATCACTCCACACCAAGGCTTCCTTCTCTGGGCATTTGTGGCCCCACTGTAGACAGCCATGGATAAGAGCAGAGGCTATGGGCCAGAGCAAGTGGTTATATCTCTTGGTGGTTGAGTTTTCCCATATGTAAAAGGGGGATAATTATGCTACCTTCCCCAAAGAGTTGTTGGGAGGAGTGATTGAGAGACAACATCCAAAGCACCTGTTGTTGTTAAAGCTGTTGGGTCGGTTCTGACCCATAGCGACCCTGTAGAGGGTTTCCAAGGAGTGGCTAGTGAGCTTGAACCCCTGACCTTGCAGTTCAAATGACTTTGCAGTCCAGCACATTAACCCACAATGCCATACCAGGACTCCTGGGACATTGCAAATGATCACTAAACCCTTTCTACTTTTAATATGCAGCAACTGGAGCAGGAATAATCCTTTGCTGACCCATCAACCCATCATGCCTACTGAGCCCCATTTTTTTGGTCAGGTTCTGAGCTAGTAGCTGGGGACCCAAAGATGTCTTGACCTCAAAGAGTCCTCCTTCAGCTAAGAGAAAGAAGTAGATAAACAAATGATTGGCCAGCTAAGAGAAAGAAGTAAATAAACAAATGATTGTGTCTTGCGTGTGAATGCTATGGTTAGATGCAGTGGGTACAGAGAAATGTGCTTTTCTACCTGAGGAAGGACACCTGAACTGGGTCACCTCTAGAGAGCTGCCAAGGAGGATGGGAACAACAGCCTATCGTCTTTGGACTCCCTCTAGTGTTTTGCACATGACAGGAGTTCAATATTTATTGAAGATGGTGAAGAAATGTACTAGTTTCCCAAACTTTTTATTATACATTTTCCATGTCTATAAAATGATAGAAACAAGAATTCTCTCTTTATGGGACTATGAAGCTCAAAAGAGATATTATACCTCGCTTGTGCTCAATATGTTGTTGTTAGCTGCCATAGTCGATCCCCAGCTCATGGTGGCCCCATGCACAAGTGAACGGAATGCTCCCAGTCCTGCTCCAGCTCCTGTTGTGATCAACAGGGTTCTTGTGGGCTGATGTTTGGAAATAGATCATTAGGACTTTCCAGTTCATCGTAGTCTGGAAGCTCTGCTGAAATCTTTTTAGTATTATAGCAACATGTAATCTTCCACTGATAGACAGATGGTGACTACACATGAGAAGCATTTGCTGGGGATCAAACCACTGAATCACCATCGACCCATGCTCTACACAGTCATGCATCACCTGATGTCAAGATACATTTGGTGAAACAGGACGTTATGTGATTTGGACACTATGTGAACATCATACTATAGTTTGGTCCTGCACTTGCTTTCAGCATCTCAAACTAGTTTGCACCTTTGCAGTGAACCTCAGTGTGTCAATAGGGAGTCACTTTTGTGTTTGGTCCTCCATCCACATCATTGACAATTTCTCCAGATCTGATATAGGTCCCTCCGGAATTTTCATGATCCTTGTAGCTTCCAGTGGAGTCAATCCTTTAACAGTTTGGACAATTTCTTCTTGGTTATGAGGATCGTCGTGAATGTTGAATGGTACATGCCTGAATCACAAGTAATAACATTCAGTGATTTTCCACCTTTGTGTTTCGCTTCCAATAGATACTTGCCCTTTGCCTGTGGCTGCTGCTTTCACTAGCAATGGTTTTGCTACGTTTGGCAACCATGATACACTTCATGGCAATAGTTTTTTAAAGAAAATTAAACAGAGATAAGGGTACAACACTCAAGAGATTGAAGTGATTGGATGCTACTGCCTATGTTATGGTAATGCTGTATTATATGATAAACTTTTTATTGATATGTAGGGAAACGTCACATTAAAATAATGATAAAAAATATAGTACAGTACATGCATCAGCCAGTGAGAGAGGTGTCTATGACTACGAAGACACTTGTATTACAGGTTATGTATGTACTGTACCGTTCTACTCTAAGCAGTACAATGATTTTATAGACAGAGAAGACTGTTGTGTTTCCAATATCCTGTTCTCTGATTGGGATTTTGAACTCTATTTTAACCTTATGGGACCATGGACATATATGTGGTTAAATGGATGTTAAGCAGTATATGGCTGTATATGAATGCATGAAGAGTCTCCCCTGTTTGGACTTTTCTTTGAATCCAGTAATACACCACTACTCCAGACCTCCTTATCTTTGACCTAGTTCTTTTCTTGCCAGGAGCCTGACCAAGATGACCTGACCATGGGCCACTGCCCAGGAATCTATACATATTTTCTCACTTTGGGCTACTTTTATTGTGCGTAGATGACCAGGTATACTGATCACAATTCATTCCTTGAGAAGATACTCCCTCTGTGCTATTTTCAGGGCCAAATGCTATTGTAAGGCAGCCACTATGCCTTTTCTTCTACACCCACCAATTGAGCTGGCCCCTTCTTAACCAAGCTCGGGTTTTTCCCTTCGTTTTCAGCTAGACACTGGTTAAAACAGAACACCCAGCTTCCCCCAACATACATAGATGGCTGGAGATGCAAGTTGGAGGAACCCTGGTTTTAGAGTGGTAGGTGACATTTGCCCATGTTCTGCCATCCTCTCTGGCCAGCCCGGTGTACGGGCTTCAGCTGTGTAGAAGATGAGTCTATGGAGCCTTTGATTCCCACCCACAGCAGCCAGGACAACATGCCCTGCCGACTTTCAACTATACAGAGAGTAAGGGACCAGTTTTTACAGCCACCGTGAGAAGCCCTAGTGGAGCAGTGGTAAAGCACTTGGCTGCTAACTGAATGCCGCTCTCCAGGAGAAAGAAGTGGCAATCTGCTTCTGTAAGATAGTTGGTGTTATTAAGTACCGTGGAGTCAGTTCCGACTCATAGTGACCCTGCACAGGGTTTCCGAGGCTGTAAATCTTTACGGGAGCAGAAAGCCTTATCTTTCTCATGTAGAACAGCTGGTAGTTTCAAACTGCTGACCTTGAGGTTAGCAGCCCAATACATAACTACTAAGCTACCAGAGCCTTAGAAAGCCTGTATAGGGCTCTACTCTGTTCTAAATGGCTGTTAGAAGTTGGATTCAGTAACAATGGATTTGTTTGTTTTAGTTATCCATTTTTATGCTCCGGAGGGGCCTCTAAGGAAGGATGGTATGTGGATTCAGGTTAAGGGTGGGGACTTGGGAAGAGGGAAGCTTAACCAAAACTTGGTTAACAAACATTTTGTTTTTGATTGATTAGGGAAAGTTGTTGTTAGGTGCCCACCAGTTGGTTCTAACTCATAGTGACCTTATGTACAACAGAACAAAACACTGCCCAATCCTGTGCCATCTTCATTATCCTTGTTAAGCATGAGCCAATTGCTGCTGCCACTGTGCCAATCCATCTTGTTAGGGATCTTCCTTTTTTTTTGCTGGCCCATCACTTCACCAAGCATAATGTCCTTCTCCAGGGACTGGTCATTCTTTATAATATGTCCAAAGTATGAGAGATGCCATCCTGACTTCTAAGGAGCGTTCTAGCTATACTTCTTCCAACACAGATTTATTTGTTTTTCCAGCAGTGCATGGTACTTGTAATATTCTTCTCCAACACCATAACTCAAACGCATCAGTTCTTCTACAGTCTTCCATTTTCACTGCCAAACTTACACATGCATATGAAGCTATTGAAAATACCATGGCTTGGGTCTGGCACCCCTTGTTCTCAAACTGATCTCTTTGCTCTTGAACACTTTAAAGAAGTCTTGTGCATAAGATTTGCCTAATGCAATACGTCATTTAATTTCTTGACTGTTGCTTCCATGAGTGTTGATAGTGGATCCAAGTACATTGAAGTCTTTGACAACTTCTTATCTTTTCTCCATTTATCATGATGCTATTTATTGATCCAGTGGTGAGGATTTTTGTTTTCATTACATTGAGATGCAACCCATATTGACGGCTGTGGTCTTTGTTCTTTATCAGTACGTATTTTAAGTCCTCTTCGCTTTCAGCAAGCAAGGTTGTATCATCTCCTTTTCGAGGGTTGTTAATGAGGCTTCTTCCAATCCTGATATACATTCTTCTTTATATAATCCAGTTTTTCAGATCATGTGCTCAGCATACAGATTGAATGAGTCTCATGAATGAAAGAATACAACCCTGGCACACACCTTTCCAGATTTTAAGCCATTCAGTTTTCCCTTATTCTGTTCCAATGACTATCTTTTAATCCATGTATAGGTTCCTCATGAGCACAATGAAGTGTTCTAGAATACTCCTTCTCCACAATTTTGTCCATAGCTTGTCATGATCCACATGTCTAAAACATTTGCACAGTCAATAAGGCACAGGTAAGCATCTGTCTGCTATTCTCAGATCACCTGATGTCATCCATGATATCCCTCATAATCCTTCAATATTGCAAAAAGAAGCTTGATTTTTTTTCTTCAGTTCGTTCTCCTTGAGAAATGCTGAGCATGTTCTTCCTTTTTGGTTTTCTAACTCCAGGTCTTTGCACATTTCATTATAATATCTGACTTTGTCTTCTAGAGCTCACCTTCAAAATTTTCTGTTCAACTGTTTTACCTCCTCATTTCTTCCATTTGCTTTAGCATATGTACAAGAAAGTTTCAGAGTCTCTTCTGATATCCATTTTGGTCTTTTCCTTCCTGCTTGTCATCTTAATGGCCTTTTGCTTTCTTCTTGTACAACGTTCTTGATGTCACTTCCACAACTCTTCTGTTAGTCTCGAATTCATCAAATCTATTCTTGAGATGATCTCTAAATGCAGATGGGATCTGTTCAAGGTCAAATTTTGGCTCTCATGGACTTGTTTTAATTTTCTTCAGCTTCAGCCTGAACTTACGTAAGAGCAATTGATGATCTGTTCCATAGTCTGCCCCTGGTCTTGTTTTGGTTGATGATATGATATGGAGCTTTTCCTCCATCTCTTCCCATAATTTGACTTCTGTGTATGCCATTTGGCATACGTTGCTTGAAAAACATATTTGCAAGGATTGGCTTGCAAAATTCCGTTATGCAATCCCTAGCATCATTTCTATCACCAACGCTATATTTTCCAACTACTGTTCCTTCCTCTTTGTCCCAATCTTTGCATTCCAATCACCAGTAATTATTGATGCATCTTGATTGCATGTTTGATCAATTTCAGACTGTAAAAGTTGGTAGAATTCTTTTATTTCATCATCACTGGCTTTAGTGGTGTATACATTTGAATAACAGTGGTATTAACCGGTCTTTCTTGAAGATTTATGGATATTAACCTATCACAATCAGCGCTGTACTTCAAGGCAGAACTTGAAGTATTCTTTTTGATAATGAATACAATACCATTCCCCTTGAATTTGTCATTCCCAGCATTTAAAACCAAATGACTGTCTGATTCAAAATGGCCAATGCCAGTTCACTTCATGAATGTTTACGATATCGATCTTTATGCATTCCAGTTCATTTTTGACAGCTTCCTGTTTTCCTAGATTCATTCTTTGTGTTTCCATGTTCTGATTATTAATGGATGTTTACAGCTGTTTCTCCTCATTTTGAGTTTTGCCCCATCAGCAAATGAAAGTCCTGAAAGCTTTACTCCATTTCTGACATCACGGTCAGCTCTACTTTGACAAGGCAGCTCTTCCCCAGTGGTATTTAGAGTGTCTTCCCACTTGAAGGGCACATCTTCCGGCATTATAGCTGACAATACTCTGATGCTACCTGATAGTGTTCTATTGCTATTGATCAGGTTGTCTGTGGCTAAACATCCAGAAGTATTATGCCTTTCATCCTTCCTAGTCTGTCTTACTCTGGAAGCTCAGCTGGAACCTGGCCACCGCAGAATTCAAAATACTGGCATAGCTTCCTGAATCACAGCAACATGCAAGGCACCACAGTATGACAAACTGACAGATGAGTGGTGGAATGAAGATTAGCAGTTTATTTTAACCACTTACGCTTAGATTACCCAATAAAGCACAAAAGCATGGCCTTACTTGTGCTTACTTATGAATCTGTAGTGAACAATTTTGCCTTTTTTCACCACATCAGAGATTCTGCTTTTAGGTAACACTGGCATCTATCTCTCTTCCAAGTTCACAGAACCATTGCACAGAATCAAAGCCTCTTTTCAAGCTTACAATCCCTGACAGGGATGGAGTACCCAGTAAGCAAGGTAAGCACATGTTTACTTGTGCTTCTTTACTAATGTGAGGTGAACAATTGAAGGAGCTCTGATAGCATAGTGGGTTACAAGTTGGGCTGCTATTCACAAGGTCAGCAGCTAGAAGCTACCAGCTGCTTCTCAGGAGAAAGCTGAGGCTTTCTGCTCCCGTAAAGATTTACAGCCTAGGAAACCCTATTCAGGGTCGCTATGAGTCAAAACTGACTCCACGGCACGTCACCACCACCACCACCAGTGAACAATTGTAGTAAAAGTCATCCTAATAAGTGACTAATATGATAGGTATAAAAGTATGTGCTTACGTTGTTTTTGGGTAATTCCTGTTTCCCAGGATCACAGGGTTTAGGTAAACTCCCACCTTGCTAGATGTTTAATTAATTTATTTTCATTCCTTATTAATATGGAGAGATGTTTGATGCTACTGCTCTTGTTAAGTGCCGTCTGTGAGTGGATTTCGATTCACAGAGTCCTTGTATATGATCTCCGAGGAGTGGATGGCTGGAAGACTACTGTGGTTGTTAGCACACATTGGGTCCTAACGTCAATCCTGTACAATGAAAAGCGTCTCCTGTGCAGCTGGCGCTGGTCTCTACATTTTAAAGATTTTTGAGATAAAGAATGGGGCTTCTCTTTGGCCTTTACCACCATCCCAAAACTCCCTGAGGGAAAGTCTCAGTGCTCCCCAACCAGACTGGCGACACTCCTTCCCCTGGGACTGCACCTAGAACAGGGCAGAAGGGGTGGTAATGCTGAGGATGGGGAGAACAGAGTAGCAGCCAGAGTGGTGCTTGGTGGAAGCAAGGAGAAATGCTTCTTTCTGGAGAGAATTGTCTAATTCAGTCGGAATAAAAAACCAGTGGAATGGGGGCCTGCCTGGGGGCTGTGGCTGCTCTAGGGTGGTAGGGGGACATGGAAGAGAGGACTGCCTCTTGGGCTCCTGGCCCAGCTGTCCCCAGTGTCCAGCTGTTGTATTGTGATAGTAGGGACGTGGCCAACAGCTGCACCCAGGCCCAGGATGCTGTCAGCAGTAACGGCTCTCCAGAGACAGCATTTCCTCCAAAAGGGGCCTCCATAGCCCGCCTTCTGATTCCCCATCCCCCACCCTACTCTGCTCTCCTTTTTCTGCCAACTCCTTTCCCTCATTTTCCAGAGCAAAATGCCAGCTGTGGATTGTGTGGGCCATCCTCCATTCTTTGGGTCAAAAATGGATTTGAGACTCTTTTCTGAATAGAAACCACTCTTCTGTTGATTGCCCATTACCATCCAGGCCTCTCCCCTTGGGCAAGCCTGCAGATTTGCAGACCTTGGCTCCTTCCTGAACCCTCTTCACATTTACTGCTGGGAGGTTGACCAGACAAGCAATTATTCCCACTTTGCAAATGAAGAAACTGAGCTTAGGGACATTGGATGGATTTGCCCACAGCTTTCCCAGGAGTTGGTATAAGATTGTGGGATTCAATCATGATCTTTTCTGTGATCTCTCTAGTACCATGCATCAGTATGGGTTGTGTGTGGAAGCAGTTTCTGTAAACAGAATCCTGGCTTAGGCACCCCAAGGGCACCCAAGGCTTCCAGGGACCTGGGGAGTCTTGTCAAAGTGAGAATAAACATGCCCTCTAGTCCAGAACCTCTGGCTGTGCTGTGTTGGTTTTCCCAAATTGGGTTTTGGTAATTCTGGAGCCTTGAGTTTCTAGATGGCGCCAGAAGCTGCTGGTAGGCTCCTGCTTGATCTGTCTTCACTGCACTGTGGTGCATTTTCTTCTTTTCTTGGGTGGGCCCAGCTTCTGGCTTAGTGCCTGGTGGTCAGCAGTTAACAAAGGAACAAATGAATGAATGCATGGTGCCTCATTGTGTTCCTGATTCTGCCTTGTACCTGTCCCTCCCCAATCCTATGCTGACCTTTTCCTCCATTGACTTTGTCCTTGACCTTAGCGGTATTTGCAGTCCTCTGTCCACTAAAGCCAGGTCTAAACAAACACATGGAGTCCTGGTATGGCTCTGTAGGATAAGTAGTCAACCATAAGCTCAGTTTGAGCCGCAAGGTGGGTGGTTCAAACTCACCCTGTCACTCCTCGGAAACCCTATGTAGGGTCGCTATGGGTTGGAACCAACTTGATGGTGCTTAACAACAACAACAAACAAAAACAAACATTATAAATACTAGCTAATATTTTAGACAGTCACTCAGGATGCTTTCTCCTGTTCTTGTCGAATTCCCTTGTATCCACCTGATAGATTTGAGAATTAATTTAACCAGCCTCATGTCAGAAAATCCTCAAACCCTGAATAGGGTTTCCAAGATTGTCAATTCTTTTGGGAACAGAAAGCCTCATCCTTGTCTTGCAGAGTGCCTGGTGGACTTGAATTGCTGACCTGGCATTTAGCGATCCAACACCTAACCACTACGCCATCAGCCCAAAGGCAACTGCCATGATGAATTTGGTGTTGATCTCCGTATCAGTGTTTAGATGATTTTATGTACAGACTCAGCAACAACAATGACCCATAGAATATTAAATAGTGGAGCTCTGGTAGCGTAGTGGTTACGCATCGGGCTGCGAACCTTAAGGTCAGCGGTTCGAAACTACCAGCCGCTCCG
>NW_006408610.1:11522943-11523761 GCF_000296735.1 Chrysochloris asiatica | reverse complement strand
AGGAGATAGGCTTGCATTTTTGCATGTAATGTTTAGCAGCTGTTATTGGGTCTTGTCTCAATGGTGGAATGTTATGGGGTATGCTAGTAGCTTGGCTATATGGCCACAATTTCTGACTCTTCTTGGGTAATATAGGGAGAAAAACTCCCACCTCCAGGAAAAATGTGTGCTCAAAAGGACCAAAAGCAGAAGCAATATAAAAGCAGAGACAAAAACCACCATTTTGAAACAAAAATAAAACTGTGGCCGACTGTCCAGTTGCCTTGCTACACAGGCAGTGTGTGTGCACTGTAGAAGCCTCCAGTAGTGGGTGGGAGTGTCCACTCGCTCAGGCCCTTCCTCTAGTCACCACCGTAGAGGTGCACAGACAGATATTGAGAAGTTAATGGGAGAAAGATTGTTTACTATTTTTGTCTCTGAAGGTCAGTTAGATATCTACGTGTGCACAGTATAATTCTTGAAATAGTTGCGACTTTTTATGTTGGGGTTTTATAGATTGTTCATATGGTTTGTCTGTCAAGCCAAACCTGCTTTTTTTCTTGCTGGATAGGCAGGAGTAAAGGGTCTGCACAAGTTAACTTTAGGGTGAGGACCCACAGGCATAAGTCAAAAGCAGCAGCCAAAGAATTTGTCCTTGGGCCGATGGGGCTTTTCTCCCTGTGCCATGGGAAAGCTTTGTGGTCTCAATGCTGGACTTTTTTTGGGGGGTGTGCACCCACCCATCTGAAGGTGTCTGGGCTGGGCAAAGAAGGCTCCACAGAGAAGAGGAGGAAAAAATGTGTAGAATCCCCCACACATCCTTTTGCAAATGTCACTGC
>NW_006408610.1:11516648-11522779 GCF_000296735.1 Chrysochloris asiatica | reverse complement strand
GCAGCCCGATTCGTAACCAGATTGCCAATTTCCCTGGTGTAAATACTCTCACTATGGAGGGTGGGCCAGTGACATCAAACCACTAGAGGGCATACTGCTGTGGTTTAGGCAGCTCTCAGAGTTTGTATTTTGTGGCGTCTTGGCGTGGCGCTGTGGTCTAGAGCATTAGACTCGAAGTCAGTTTGAACTGCAAGGTTGGTGGTTCAAGCTCACAGGCTGCTCCTTGGAAACCCTATGCAGGATCACTATGGGTTGGAAGCATCTTGGCAGCATTTAACAACAACAACAACAACAACAACAACAGAGTTAGATGTAGTACTTTTTACTCTTCCAGTCTCCTTTCCTGACATATTCCTGACATGTCCATATAAGCCTCCCAGGCTTGTTTTTTGTTTATTGGTTGGCTAGTTATTTTAACGTGTTTGCTCTTAATGGCACCAAATTCTCCTGTTGTCTTGAGCAAGAACTTCTAGCTCCTTCCCTTCTAGTCTCACTTGGAACCAGCTTGAACCTTCCGTGAGCTTCATGAAGGGATCCACGGGGAGGATGGAATGGGAAAAGCTTGGAGCTATTCACTAAATTCTAGTAACTCCACTCTAGTCCCAGCTTCTCTATGAAAATTGCTGGTGACCAAGAGCAAGTCACTGAGCATCTCTAGGCCCTGGAAAACTCCTTGATTCCTGCTGTTGGAGAGTACAAACCGTACCTGGTAGGTTTTCCAGACCTGGGAGTCTGGAAAGAGGTGGATGGGAGAGATGCCCAAACCGGAGACATGCTTGAAACTGGGATTCTCTATGGAGAATTCTCGAAGGAGAATTTGAATTCCAATTCAAATTCTCCAAGGAGAATGTGAAACTGCTTCTTTCTCCCAGCATGAAAATGCAGACGGGCTCAGACAAGCCCTTAAAACATGCTTAGAGGAAAGCCTCAGCTTCAGTGTCATGCTTGCTAATTAAATTGTTCCTTTCTCAACTCTGTCATTGACTTACCTTGTAGCCATGGCAAATCACTTACCATAAGCTTCAGGGTCCCTTATGTTAAACTGGGGGTGGTGGTGGTGGTGAGTGATTTCAGGGCCTGTAGATGGCCAAACTTCATCTCTTATACTTTGGACATATTGTCAGGAGGGACCAGTCGCTGGAGAAAGTTATCATGTTTGCTAAGGTGGAAGGTCAGAGAAAAAGAGGAAGACCTCCAACAAGATGGATTGGCCAAGTGGCAGCATCCGTGGGCTCAAATGTGGCAACAATAGTGAGGTTGGCCCAGGGTCGGACACTGTTTCATTCTGCTGTGCATAAGGTCACTATGAGTCGGCACAGACTTGATGGCACCTAACAACAACAACAAGGTCACTATGGCAGTACTGGATTTCAAGCCTACCAGGAGTCCTGGTGTGGCGCTGTGGCTTAATGTGTCAGACTACAAAGTCATTTGAACTGTAAGGTCGGTGGTTCAAGTTCACCAGTCGCTCCTTGGATACTGTATACAGGGTCGCTATGGGTCGGAATCGATTCGATTGCACTTAACAACACAGACCAATTTAAGGTCCCTGATGATGCAAGGGGATTCAACTCTTAACTTAAAAATTGATGGTTCATCCCCACTCAGCAGCATCCTGGAAGAAAGATTTGGCAATCTGTGTTCATAAAGATGACAACCAAGAAAACTCAATGGAGCAATTCTACTCTGTAACACGTGGGGTCACCATGAGACAGAATCAACTTGACAACAAAGGGTTTAATTGGGTTTTGTTTTGAACTGACCAGTTTAGGCAACTTATTTAACCTTTCTGAAGCTCGTTTTCATGATCTATAATGTTGGATCATGAATAGAACGACTCTCAGACGGTCACTGTGCATATTTAATTAAATGACCAGGTGCACAGTAAGGTTCAACAATACATTTTAGCAACTACTGTGTCATAGCTGAGTTCTGGGAGGCTGGAGTCAGCTGAGGAAGGCTGGGCAGCCTAACCAGAATGGCCAGCAGGTGGTGTTGTCTCAGAACAAATCTGGCTTTGCTGTGAGAAGGTTTCTTTCTAGCCGACTGGGCAGCACAACTGAGGAGGAAAGGGGCTCTGGAGAGTCCAACCCTTCAGAGGGGTCCCTGAGACCAAAGACCACCGACTGTTTTCCTGTCTCTATGGAAGCACCAGGGCTTGAACCCAGGGAGTGACATATCTACAGAAAATAGCACCTATAGCAATTTGTTTTAATTTGCTGACGATTTCTTACAACTGGTGATGGAAACTTCAATGGCGAATAAAAACTGCACAGTGGCGCTCCCCACTCAAATGACACCCCACCTGCCTCCCAGGTGGAAAACCTTACTCTCTCCACACTGTCTATCTCCCTCACACCTGTGGGATAGTCCTCCCCCAGGATGATATAGGTGGGCAGAACCAGCTCAGAGAGTTTAGAGACACTGCCCGCAGGTAGCCACATTGGGAGTGGATATCTGCATTCAGGGTGACCCCTCCAGGGCAAGTGGGGTCCAGAAAGAGCCACCTTGAATTGAGACCCTCACTCAGTCTTTTCTAGCAGTCACCGGCTGAAGTCTGTTCAGAGAAGGAGCAGTTCGGAGACCCTAACACTTAACCCTACAGAGGCAACTCACAAGGCTCAGAACTAGACTGTTCTGGTTCATTCCAACCCAACACCCAACCCAATCTCCCAGGTAGCTAACCCTCAGGACCCCAGGATTAAGAGACCCAGCAAAAAAGGCTACTCAAAGTTCCTTTCTGCAAGTCAGAGGTCTTGGGTTTGGTGATGACGTTTTAGATACAATATTGAAAACAGCAGGATCCATAAAAGAAAAAAATCTGATAAATTGGGTTTTCTTAAAGTTAAAAAACTTTTGTTCTATGAAGGACACTATTAAAAGGATAAAAAGGCAATGCTACAGACTGAGAGAAAATATTTGCAAACATATCTGATACAGGATTTGTATCCAAGATATACAAAGAACCCTTAAAATGCAACAGTAAGAAAACAAACAACCCAATTACAAAATGGACAAAAGATCTGAACAGACATCTCACCAAAGAAGATACACAGATGGCAAATAAGCATATGGAAAGACGAGCAACATCAGATGTCATTAGAGAATTGCAAGCTAAAACAACCATGAGATACCACCTATTTTGGTTGGTGTTGGGTGCTGTCGAGTCGGTTCTGATTGGTATGCAGTCTGGTCCTGTGGCCTCCTCATGATCATTGCTGTGTTTGAACCCATTGTTGTAACCACTGTGTCAGTCCAGCTCATTGAGGTCTTCCTCTTCTGCCTCTGACCCTCTACCAAGTATGACATCCTTCTCCAACTACTGGTCCTTACTGACAAGATGTCTAAAGTATGAGAGATGAAGTCTTCCCATCCCTGCTTCTAAGGAGCATTCTGACTATACTTCTTCCAAGACAGATTTATTTGTTCTTCTGACAGTCTATAGCAGATTCAGTATTCTTCACTAACATCATAATTCAAAGACATCAATTCTTCTTCAGTCTTCCTTATTCATTGTCCAGTTTTCACATGCAGTTGAGGCAATTGAAAAGACCATGACTGGAGTCAGGCACACATTAATCTTCTAAGTCACAGCTTTGCTGTAGCGAGGTCTTTTGCAGCAGTTATTTCCAATGCAATATGCTATTTGATTTTTTGACTGCTGCTTCCATGGTATTGATTGTGGGTCCAAGTCAAATGACATCTTTAACAACTTTAATATTTTCTCCATTTATGATGATGTTGCTTATTGGTCAAGTTGTGAGGATTTTTGTTTTCTTTATGTTGCGGTGTAATCCATACTGAAGACTATAGTCTTTTATCTTCATCAGTAAATGCATCAAGTCTTCTTCAATTTCAGCCAAGAATGTTGTGTGATATGCATATCCCAGGTTGTTAATGAGCCTTCTTCGTCCATCGTGTTGTTGTGCTCTTCATATAGTCCAGCTTCTCATAGTATTTGTTCATCATTGTTGTGTTGCTAGATGCCAACAGAACTAAACACTGCCCAGTCCTGTGCCACCCTCATAGTTGTTAAGCTTGAGCCCATTGCTGCTGCTATCTTGTTGGAGGTCTCCCTCTTTTTAGCTGACCCTCCATGGTACCAGGATTCCTGGTGTGGCTTTGTAGGATCTGCACTGGACAGTGAACCACAAGGCCAGCAGTTCAAACCTACCAGTGGCTCCTTGGAAACCGTCTACAGGGTCACTATGAGTTGGAAGCGACTTGATGATATAACAACAACAATGACCTCTTTACCAAACATGATGTCCTTTTCCAGGAACTGGTCCCTCCTGATACTATGTCTGAAGTGTGAGAGACATAGTCTGGCCATCTTGGCTTCTAAGGAGCTTTCTGGTTGTTTTTTTTCCAAAACAGATCTGTTTGTTCTTCTGGCAGTCCATGGCATTTTTAATATTCCTCTCCAACACCAGAACTCAAATGCATCAATTCTCCTACAGTCTTCGTTATTTCTTTTACAACTTTCACATGCATAATGAGACTATTGAAAATACCAGAGCTTGGGCCAAGCACACCTTAGTCCTCAAACTGAAATCTTTGCTCTTGAACACTTTAAAGAGACTTTGTGCATCAGATTTGTCTAATGCAGTACGTCATTTGATTCCTTGACGGCTGCGTCCTTGAAATAAAGAGAAATAATGGTGGATCCAAGCAAAATGAAGTTTTTGAAACCTTCAATCTTATCTCCATTTATCATGATGTTATTTTTGGTCCAGTGGTGAGGATTTTTGTTTTCTTTACATTGAGATACAACTCATACTAAAGGCTGTGGTCTTTGATCTTCATCCATAAGTATTTTAAGTCCTCTTTGTTTTCAGCAAACAAAGTTGTATCATCTGCATATTGCAGGTTATCAGTGACCACCGCAGTACAACAAACTGACAGAGGAGGGGTGGGGTTACTAAAAAATAATTGAATAAGCATGGTAAAAGGATACAGCCCTTGTCATGTTTTTTCCCTGGTCCCTCTTGCTCTCGGTGTGTGTGTGTGTGTGGGGGTGTGTGTGTGTGTGTGTGAGCGGGCGAGAGAGAGAGAGAGAGAGAGAGAGAATATGAGTGGGGGGGGGGGTCTGAATAATTAGTCCCACCAAGTTGCTGTTTCTCAGTTGCACAATAACAATAACAATTCACTTAGAATGTCTTTATTGCAAAGTAAAATCTGCTTCATAGTGAGAAGCGGGTCTTCCTCTGTAAGTGGCGTAGACCTGGTAGCAGTAGGGAGCATAGATTAGATTAGGTCAAAGCGAAAGTCCACTTCAAAGAGAAAAGCCGGTCAGTTTCCAGGAGAGGAGAGGACGTTTTAGGATTGGGGTGCATTGGCTTCCTCGAGGGGTGGGCTACTACATATTAATTAGGAGGAGTGGTATGTTGAATATTTATGAGTTTATGAGTAAAGGGGCACAGGCTTCATGGAAATGGGGTGCCTTCTGCAGTTGTCAGCTTTAGGAGCTATCTTCATGGGTCATCTGCTTGCAGCCAGCTGCGTCTGTCAGGGTTTCAGGTTCTGATGTCTTTATCTCTGTCTTCAGACTGTTCTTCTCAGTGTTATCATTCTTGTTGGACTAGAGATGTCCTACCCTTTTCAGGGGAAGCCAGGGTAAGAGAGGACCAGGGCCCCTGACACCCTGACACACAGCTTTCCTGATTTTAAACCACACAGTATCTCCTTGTTCTGCTCCAATGACTGCCTCTTGGTCTATGCACAGTTTTTACATGAGCACAATTAATGGGATTAATAAAAGAATGAAATTCCCATTCCTCACAGTGTTATCCATAATTTTGATGATCCCCACAGTTCAATGCCTTTGCGTAGTCAATAAAGCACATGTAACTATCTTTCTGCTGTTCTCTGCTTTTAGCCAAGATCCAGCTGATGTCAGCAATGATGTCCCTGGTTCTACTTCCTCTTCTAAATCCATTTTGAATTTCTGACAATGTCCTGTCCATTCTAACAATTTCCTGCCTACTGCTTCCACCATTTTACAATTATCTTCAGCCAAATTTGTGTGTGTGTGTGTGTGTGTGTGTAAAGCTAATATCATTCATTTATTTCTGAATTCAGTTGAGTCTCCTTTCTTCGGAGTGAGCATGAATATGGACTTTTCCCAGTCT
>NW_006408610.1:11503641-11513593 GCF_000296735.1 Chrysochloris asiatica | reverse complement strand
CAGAGCTCTGGTGCTGTTCTGTGAGAGCTGTGTCTCTGGGTTTTCATTCCCTCCCCCACAGAGTCTGCCCTACCTGACTCTGCTCTGTCACCGCCAAACTGGAAGTCATGAGATGGTCTCTAAAATCAGGTGGGATATATTCAGCCAAAGCTGTACTTTGGCTCTCGTGGACTTGTTTTAGTTTTCTTCAGCTTCAATTTGTAAACTTACATGTGAGCAATTGGCGGTCTGTTCCACCCTCTGTCCCTGGCTTTGTTCTGACTGATGATATTGGGTTTCTCCATTATCTCTGTCCTCAGATACAGTAGTTGATTTGATTCCTATGTATTATTATACCTGGGAAGGTCCTCATGTAGAGTCACCATTTATGGTGCTCAAAAAAAGTATTTCCATTGAATAGGCTGTTGCTATTATGTAAATCTATTATGCGATCTCTGGTATTGTTTTTATCACAAAGCCATATTTTCCAACTACTGATTCTTTTTTGTTCCAACTTCCCAATTCTAACAACTAGTAATTATCAGTGCATTTTAATTGCATGTTTGATCAATTTCAGGTATGAGAAGCTTCATTTTAGCCATCATTGGTTTGTGTATAAATTTGAATAATAGCCATGTTAACTGGTCTTTCTTATTGTCGTGGTGGTGGTGGTGGTTAGGTGTCATTGAATCAGTCCTGACTCATAGCAAAACTGTGTACAATAGAATGAAACATTGTTAGGTCCTGCACCAACTTTACAATCCTTGCTATGTTTGAACCTATTCTTACTGTTACTGTAGCAATCCATTTTGTTGGGTGGGGGGAGGGCTGTCTTCCTCCTTTTCGTTGACCTACCACACTTTAGAAGCCTGATGTCCTTTTTCAGGGACTAGTCCCTCCTGACAATATGCACAAAGAGCAAGAGATGAAGTCTCACTATCCTTGTTTCTAATCAGCATTGTGGCTGGACTTCTTTCAAGATAGATTTGTTTGTTCTTTGCCAACACCATAATTCAAATGTATTCTTCTATGGTCTTCCTTATTCATTGCCCAACTTTCACATACAGATGAGGCTATTGAAAATACCTTAGCTAGGTGCATCTTAGTCTTCAAACTGACATTTTTGCCCTTAAATACTTTAAAGAGGTCTTTTGCAGCAGATTTATTTAATGCAATATGTTATTTGATTTTTGACTGCTGCTTTCATGAATGTTGATTGCGGATTCAAGCAAAATGAAGTCTTTGACAGCTTCAATCTTTTCTCCTTTTACCATGATGTTATTTACTGCTCCTGTTGTTGGATTTTTGTTTTCTTTACATTGAGGTGCAACTCATACTGAAGGCTGTGATCTTTGATCTTCATTTCCAGCAAGCAAGGTTAGATCATCTGCATATTGCAGGTTAATGAGTTTTCCTCCAATCCTGATGCCATGTTCTTCTTTATATAATCTAGTCTCTTAGATCATTTGCTCATCATAATGGATTGAATAAGTATAGTAAAATGATACAACCCTGATGCACACCTTTTCTGGTTTTAAACCATCAGTATCCCCTTGTTCTTCTTGAACAACTACCATTTGATCTATGTACAAGTTCCTCATGAGCACAAGTAAGTGTTTTGGAATACCTATTCTTAGCAATATTATCCATAGTTTGTTATGATCCATGGAATAGAATGTCTTTGCATAGTCAATAAAGCACAAGTAAACATCTTTCTTTTTTTCTCTACTTTTAGAATCATCTGACATCAGCAATACTATCCCTCCTTCTACATCCTCTTCTGAAACCACCTTGAATTTCTGACAGCTTCCTGTCGATGTACTGCTGCAACTGTTCTTTAATTATCTTGAGCAAAAATTTACTTACATGTGATATTGTTAGATGGTTTCCTCAGTACATTGGGTCACCTTTTTTTGGGAATGGGCATAAATATGGATCTCATCTTGGAGGTGTATGGATATTATCCTATCAATGACAGTATTGTGCTTCAGGCTAGATCTTCAAGTTTTTTTGTTTTTTCAATGAATGCAACACAACACCATTCCTCTTATCTCCAGCATTGAAGACCATATTATTATCCAATTTCAAAATGGCCAATATCACTTCAGCTCTTTATTGCCTAGGATACTAATCCAGCGTTCAATTTCATTTTTGAAACTTTTTATTTTCCTAGATTAACACTTTTTGCATTTCACATTCTGATTACTAATTGATATTTGCAGCTATTTATTTGCATTTTGAATTGAGCCACATCAGCAAATGAAAATCTTGAAAGTTTTTCTCTAACCATGCCATTAAAGTTGATTCTACTTTGAGGAGGCAGCTCTTCTCCATTCATTTTGGGTGCCTTCTGACCTGAGGGGCTCACCTTTCAACACAATAGCAGGCAATGTTGCACTGCTATTCATACGGTTTCCACTGGCCCATTTTTAAAGAATTCAGTCACCAGGTCCTTCTTAGTGTTAGTCTAAAAGATCCACTGAAACCTGTGTATGCTGGAAGACCCTAACTTTCAGCATTATAACAGCACATAGGCCACCATGGTATGACAAACTGACAGAAGAGTGGTGGATGCATCTATTAGAGTGGCTGAAACTGACAACCCCAGATGCTGAGGAGCATGTGGAACAACAGGAACCTCATTCATTCCTGGTGGGAATGCAAGAAAAAAGGTACATTCACTTGGGAAGCAGATTGGTATTTCCTCACAAAGTTAAACATAGTCTTATCATGCGTGTGTATGACCTAATGCTGCAACCACAACAATAGCAACACTACAAGTGGGTGCTTTTAAAGGGCAGAAATGTACTTTCTCACAGTTTTAGAGACTAAAAGTCCAAATCAGGAGTCTTGGTTGTGGCAATTGCTTCTGTAGAACTCACTTCTAGTTTTTGGTGTCTGCTGACAATGTGGATTGCACCTCAATGCAAAGACAACACAAATCCTCATCACTGGACTAATAAATAACATCATAAAAAATGGAGTTAAGATTGAAGTTGTCAAAGACTTCATTTTGTTTGGGTCCTCCATCAACACTCATGGAAGCAACAGTCAGGCGATCAAGTGACGCATTGCACAACACCTCTTAAATATTCAAAGCAAAGAAGTCAGTCTGAGGACTAAGGTGTGTCTGACCCAAGCCATAGTATTTTAAATAGCCTCATGTGTATGTGAAAGTTAGACAGTTAATAAGGAAGACTATACAAGATCTGGAAGGAGCTCTGGTAGCATAGTGGTTTTGAATCGGGCTACTAACCTCAAGATCAGCAGTTCGAAACTACCAGTGGTTCCGCGGGAGAAAGATGAGGCGGTCTGCTCCCATAAAGATTTACAGCCTCGGAAACCCTGTGTAGGGTCACTATGAGTCGGAGCCGACTCCATGGTACTTAACAACAACAACAATACAAGATCTGATGCATTTGAGTTATGGTGTTGGAGAAGAATATTGAAAGTACCATGGACTGCCAGAAGAACAAACAAATCTGTCTTAGAAGAAGTACAACCAAAGTGTTCCTTAGAAGCCAAGATGACCAGATTTTGTCTCTCATACTTCAGACATATTATCCAGAGGGACCAGTCCCTGGAGAAGGACTTGATGCTTGGTAACATGGAGGGTCAGCAAAAAAGTAGAAGATTCCCAACTAGATGGATTGACATGGTGGCAGCAGCAAGGGGCTCAAGCATAACAATGATTGTGAGGTTGGCATTCTCTATAATTTTTCTTAAAACATAAAACTGCTATTAATATCTAAAAGGGTCCACTGGGAAAAAATAGACACTAATATCACCTTCTCTGATAACTTCAGAAGTCTAGGTTTGAGACCCTTTAATGAATGTATTCCAGAACCAAATGGTCCTTCTGCCCCTCTTCCCCTGTCCATACAGTAGATCAGAACTGAGATGTACAGGGCTGACAGGGAGCATGAAGGCTCTAGAATTGCATGAAAGGCCTTGACAATCAGTTTGCCCTTCTCTTACAAGCAGGGAAACTGAGATCCAGGAAGGGAAGTCACTTGCTCAGAGCACACAGCAAGTAGGAGGCCTGTGACCAGGTCTCCTGACCCCTGCTGGTGTTCTTTCTGCTTCACTTAGTAAAGATGGAGAAGGGAAAACACCCAGGAAAGATTCAGTCCCAAACACCTCTTTGTTCACCTCTCCCCACCTAGGCCCCATTCCATCTTCCTCTCTCCTGACCTTTAGTCCATGACCCCTCACCACAACAATCACAAAAACATCCCCTTTCATCTGCTACCACCAGTATCTGGATGCAGATACTGTAAACACCAAAGCAATGTGGAGGTGGTAAAAAAGCTCCCGAGGGTCAGAAATGGCCATGGGAGTGATGAGGTGGGGGTAGGGCAGGGCCCTGTTGCTGGGCAACCAGCCTCATCTGTTGCCTTGGTGACAGTCCCATCAGAGAGAGACTGTGTGAAGAGCATGTGCCTTTAGTCTTTTAGCACCAGCTGGCTGGAGCTACTTCCTCCCCATCACAGACTTCCTCCTGCACACATATGGGGCCCCCAAGTCCCTGGGTGATCCATACACTTACCTACTTGACTATCAGTCACAAGTTTGGAGGTTCAAACTCACCCAGAGGCCCCTTGAAAGACAGGCCTGGCAAGCTGCTTGAAAGTGGACTCTCTGTGAGTTGGAATCAACTCCGCGAGTTAGAATCACCTGCCTCATTTATTGCCCTTTCCCCATTCCTCATCACACAATACCCAAATGGTCAGCCTCTCTGGTAGCACATCAAAGACCACAGCTTTGAAAATCCTGCCCTTGAAAACCCGCTCCTGAGCATACTGTATTCTTCTGCCCATCCCTGGTCTCTCGCTCAGCCTCCTGCTGTCTGGACTGCACGTGCTCGACACCTGCTAATTTCCTCCCCACCCTCCAAGGCTGCCCTTCCTTCATGAACCATTCTCTGATTCTGCACTCCTGCCACCTCCCGATCAGAAGGAATCTTCACTTCATTTTAGCCAAATCATATCCTGCACGTATTCCAGGAGTGCGGGGTGAATTCTCATCCATGTATATTTTCCCTATCCACCACTCATCTGTCAGGTTGTCATACTGTGGTGGCTTGTGTGTTGCTGTGATGCTGGAAGCTATACCATTGATATTTTAAATACCAGCAGGGTCACCCATGGTGGACAGGGTTCAGCAGAACTTCCAGACTAAGACAGAACAGAAAGGAGACCACTTCTGAATGTTTGGTGGTGGTGGTAGTATGTCGTGGAGTCGGTTCTGACTCAGCGATAGTGACCCTGAGTCTGTAAACCTTTATGGGAGCAGAAAGCCTCATCTCTCTCCTGCGGAATGGCTGGTGGTTTCAAACTGCTGACCTTGAGATTAGCAACCCAACTCATAACCATTACGCTACCAGAGCTCCTTTCTGAATGTTTAGCCTCTGAAGATCTTATGAATATCAGCAGCACATTGGCAGGTATAGTGCTGGAAGATGAAAGCATTATGAATAGCACCAGAATATTGTCAGATATAGTACCAGAAAATGAGTCCCTTAGGTTAGAAGACACTCAAAATATGACTGGGGAAAACTTGCCTCCTCAAAGTAGAGTTGACCTTGATGATGTGAATAAAGTAAGGTTTTTGGAATCTTCATTTGCTGATGAGGCACAACTCAAAATGAGGAGAAACTGCTACAAACATCCATTAAAAATTGTTGTTGTTAAGTGCCATCGAGTTGGGTCCGACTCATAGTGACCCTGACTAGGATTTCCAAGGAGCAGCTGGTGAGTTTGAACCACCGACCTTGCAGTTCAAACCAACCTGAGGTCCAATTAATATTGTTGTTGTTGTTAAGTGCCGTTGAGTCGATTCCGACCCATAGCGACCCTATATAGGGCTTCCAATGAGCAGCTGGTGAGCTTGAACCACCAACCTTGCCGTTCAAATGACTTTGCAGTCTGATGCATTTGCTTATAGCACCAAACCAGGATAGAGATATAGAATGTATGACTTATGAATCTAGGAAAATCAGAAGCTGTCAAAAATGAAATGGAATGCATGAAATGGGACTGATATTTTGAATTAGACAATCATATGATTTACTATGCTGGAATGACAAATTCAAGAGGAATGGTGTAGCATTCATCATCAAAAAGAGTATTTCAAGATCAATCTTGAAGTATGACACTGTATGTGATAGGGTAATATCTATGTGCCTACAAGGAAGATCAGTTAATACCAATATTATTCAAATTTATGCACCAACTACTAAAGCCAGTGATGATAAAATTGAAGAATTCTACCAACTTCTTTAGTCTGACATTGATCAAACATGCAATCAAGATGTATTAATAATTGCTGGTGGTTGGAATGCAAAGGGTGGAAACAAAGAGGAAGGATCAGTGGTTGGAAAATATGGCCTTGGTGATAGAAATGATGCTGGAGATCACATGATAGAATTTTGCAAGACCAATGACTTCATTGCAAATACCTTTTTTAAACAACATAAAAGACAACTACACACATGATATTTTAAAAAGATATTTGCAATGAGAGTTCCTTGGTCTTGAAAAGTTCTATCATGTGATCTCCAGCATCATTTCTGTTCCATAGAAGTGGGTATGCTCCAACAAAGAGGACCTCAGAGAGCTGAATGAGTTCATAAAAATGTCAAATCCACACTTGGGGGGATGGGAGGTGTGGGATGCTGAATGGTGGTGGTGGTATGCCATGGAGTTGGTTCTGCCTCATTAGGACCCTGTATAGGGCTTCCAAGGCTGTAAATCTTTATGGGAGCAAAAAGCCTCATCTTGTCCCTGTCAAGTAGCTGGTAGGTTTGAACTGTGACTTTGCAGTCAGTAACCCAATTTGTAACTCACAACTTTACCAAGGCTCCTTGGGATGCTGAATAGTGGTTCCCAAAGATGTCCACCCACTAGTCCCCAGAACCAATGATTGTTTCTTTACATGACAAAAGGCACTTTGCAGATATGATTACTTAATATAAGAACCTTAAGGCAGGCAATGATCTAAGAACCCCTCACAAGAAAAGCAAAGCAAATTAAAGCCAAATGAAGTTGCTGTTGTTGTAGTTAAGTGCCGCCCAGTTGGTTCCAACCCATAGTAATCCTGCATAGGGTTTCTGAGGAGCAGCTGGTGCGCTTGAACTGCTAAAGTTGTGGTTCACACCGACTTTGCAATCTAGCACATTAACCCCCGGTGCCGCAGCAGGACTCCAAAAATGAAGTCGAAGATAATAAAAAGAAGACCTTAATTAAATGCAATGGAAAGGTCAATCTGAACCACAAGGTCAGCAGTTCAAACTCACCAATTGCTCCTCGAAAATCCTATACAGGGTCTTTATGAGTCAGACCTGACTCCGCGGCACTTAACAACAACAACAAAGGATGAGTCAACAGACTCCTATAGACACCAGAAAGTTCTATGACCGCCATTGCTGAAACTGAGCATTTGATTAAGTTCCTAGTGGTACAACCCTGCCCTTTTCTTCCAAATTCCCTTTTCAAACGCAGGCAGAGTCAACCCTGGTCTTTGGGGAAGGGAGGCTGTGAAGTGGCTGACTTCAGTGTTAACAAGCATTGAATCGCATGGAATGCCTTTTCAGCAACCAACAGAGGTAATCATTCTGGTTTCCTCGTAACATCAATGCTGTACTTTAAGGAAATCATCCTTGAATTCCTGAAGTAACCCCACTTAGTGTTTGTATTATGTTAAAAAGAACTCTTGAGATAGGGAGATTGTCCTTGATGATCTGGGTGGGTCCATGGAGTCACAAGTCTCTTTTGTAAGGAAAAGAGAGAGGTAAAGTAAAGAGTCCATTCTTGATTCATGGTAACCCCAGAAGCTGAAAACAAAAACTAAACCCAAGTATCAGAGTCTCCCCCTGAACCCTGCAGAAGGAACTCTGACAATTCCTGGATTTTAGCCCTACAATATCCATTTTGGATTTCTAACCTTCTGAATTGTAAGAGAAAAACTGTATGTTGCTGTTGGCCACTAAAAGAAGCTCTGGTAGTGTAATGGTTACGAGTCAGGCTGCTAACTTCAAGATCATCAGTTCGAAACTACCAACAATTCCATGGGGAAAAGATGAGGCTTTCTGCTCCCATAAAGATTTACAGCCTTGGAAACCCTAGGCAGGTTCACCATGAGTGGGAACCAACTCCACAGCACACCACCACCACCACCACATAAGCCACTAAGTTTGTAGTAATTTTTTGCATCAGCAATAGGAAACTAATATCAGAGGGAGGGCTTCTTAGAAGGGGTGATCCCTAGAATTGTTCTGAAAAACACGTAGGAGTGGGTCGGGCAACTGGGCTGAGGAAAGGCTAGAGCAAGAAAGCTCCTCTGTAAGGCGTGTAGTGAGGGTTTTATTGAAGCTGGGTGGCCAAACTGCCAGCAAGGATGGAGACAACAGCAGGGTCCAGATCATGCAAGGCCTTACCAGCCATGGAAGGTGTTTGCAAACCTTCCTGAGAGAAACAGGGGGCGTCTATTGAGGGGTGTGAGCAGGGGGTGGAAGAATCACAATGGAATCCTATAAATGTCATTCTGGCTTCCAAATAGAGATGGGATTGCAGAGGGCAAGACTGGATGACTTGTACGACAAACTGTCTAGGGATTCGTATCACAAGACTCAGAGCAAAAAACCCATCCCAGCTCAATCTTGGGGCCTCGGAGATGTTGACCTAGAAGCCAGGGAACCTCGCCCAAAGAATTTGTGACTTCCAGGTTATGAACAGATCTTTAACTCCTCCCTTGGGTAGTCAGTCCTCCAGCCCAGGACCTTTGTTTTCACAGATGGAGTCTAAGGAAAGTTACCAGAAAATTCTATGATTGCCATTGCAAAACCTGGGATGTTCAACTGAGGTCCTGATGAGACAACTCTGCCCTTTTATTTCCCTTCCTTCCAAAGTCCCTTTTAAAACGCTAACAGAGTCAGCCCTGATCTCTGGGGGAGGTGGGCGGTAGACTAGTTGACTTCCGTTTACACATCTGTGGGTTCCTGCTGTCTTCTGTGCTCCTTGTGACCCTGGCTGGTCTCAGTGTTGTTCCAGTTGTCATCAAGTCAATTCCAACCCATGGCAACCCCATGTGTGCAGAGTAAATGTGCCTCCTAGGATTTTCAACGTTGCCGCCCTTCGGAAGCAGATCACTAGGTCTCTCTTCCAAGGTAGTCAAGTGCTTAACCATTTGTGCCACCAGCGTAGGGATTTTAAAGTGTCCATTAGCAAATGGCTAGGAAACAGATGGAAAAGGAGACTCACCTTTATAAAATATCAAAGAATGTCATTACACTGCAAAATGTCATTGCCCATGATGGCCAGCATTTAGTAGAGCCCAGAATTCAAAACATGTGTGTAGAGCTCTTAAGACTATGTAGCTTAAAAATTCTCATTCAGTAATTTCTCTTTTACGAATTTGTCCTAAGGAAATAATCAGAGATGTGAAACAAAAGATTTATATACGAAGATGTGTATTGTGGCAGTGTTTCTAATTAGAAATAATGGAAGCAATCTACCGATTCAGCAATCGGGCAATGGTTGCAGAATTTATGATGCCTCATAGGAAGAAATATTATGAAGCTTTAACAAAAAGGTGTTTGCAAAGAAAAAAAATTAATGATGTGGGAAAATACTCATTATACAAAATACTCATACCCCGCGAACTTGTCTTAATGATATAAATTCAACTCTGCAACAAAAAAAATCGCAACGAATGAAACTCAAAAGCAATATGTCAAAATGAAACTTGGATTGGCTATAAATTCGGTGCTGTGGTTTTCTTTCTGCTGTAGCATCTTCTGAATTGTCCACATAGTCTACAATAAGCAGGTACTACTTTAACAAACTCAGGAGGAACCAGTCGCTGAAGAAGGATATCGTGTTTGGTAAGGTGGAGGGTCAGAGAAAAAGAGGAAGACCCCCAATGAGATGGATTGGCCAAGTGGCAGCATCGATGGACTCAAGCGTGGCAACAG
>NW_006408610.1:11501161-11503541 GCF_000296735.1 Chrysochloris asiatica | reverse complement strand
GCATCAGATTTGTCTAATGCAGTACGTCATTTGATTCCTTGACGGCTGCGTCCTTGAAATAAAGAGAAATAATGGTGGATCCAAGCAAAATGAAGTTTTTGAAACCTTCAATCTTATCTCCATTTATCATGATGTTATTTTTGGTCCAGTGGTGAGGATTTTTGTTTTCTTTACATTGAGATACAACTCATACTAAAGGCTGTGGTCTTTGATCTTCATCCATAAGTATTTTAAGTCCTCTTTGTTTTCAGCAAACAAAGTTGTATCATCTGCATATTGCAGGTTATCAGTGACCACCGCAGTACAACAAACTGACAGAGGAGGGGTGGGGTTACTAAAAAATAATTGAATAAGCATGGTAAAAGGATACAGCCCTTGTCATGTTTTTTCCCTGGTCCCTCTTGCTCTCGGTGTGTGTGTGTGTGTGGGGGTGTGTGTGTGTGTGTGTGAGCGGGCGAGAGAGAGAGAGAGAGAGAGAGAGAATATGAGTGGGGGGGGGGGTCTGAATAATTAGTCCCACCAAGTTGCTGTTTCTCAGTTGCACAATAACAATAACAATTCACTTAGAATGTCTTTATTGCAAAGTAAAATCTGCTTCATAGTGAGAAGCGGGTCTTCCTCTGTAAGTGGCGTAGACCTGGTAGCAGTAGGGAGCATAGATTAGATTAGGTCAAAGCGAAAGTCCACTTCAAAGAGAAAAGCCGGTCAGTTTCCAGGAGAGGAGAGGACGTTTTAGGATTGGGGTGCATTGGCTTCCTCGAGGGGTGGGCTACTACATATTAATTAGGAGGAGTGGTATGTTGAATATTTATGAGTTTATGAGTAAAGGGGCACAGGCTTCATGGAAATGGGGTGCCTTCTGCAGTTGTCAGCTTTAGGAGCTATCTTCATGGGTCATCTGCTTGCAGCCAGCTGCGTCTGTCAGGGTTTCAGGTTCTGATGTCTTTATCTCTGTCTTCAGACTGTTCTTCTCAGTGTTATCATTCTTGTTGGACTAGAGATGTCCTACCCTTTTCAGGGGAAGCCAGGGTAAGAGAGGACCAGGGCCCCTGACACCCTGACACACAGCTTTCCTGATTTTAAACCACACAGTATCTCCTTGTTCTGCTCCAATGACTGCCTCTTGGTCTATGCACAGTTTTTACATGAGCACAATTAATGGGATTAATAAAAGAATGAAATTCCCATTCCTCACAGTGTTATCCATAATTTTGATGATCCCCACAGTTCAATGCCTTTGCGTAGTCAATAAAGCACATGTAACTATCTTTCTGCTGTTCTCTGCTTTTAGCCAAGATCCAGCTGATGTCAGCAATGATGTCCCTGGTTCTACTTCCTCTTCTAAATCCATTTTGAATTTCTGACAATGTCCTGTCCATTCTAACAATTTCCTGCCTACTGCTTCCACCATTTTACAATTATCTTCAGCCAAATTTGTGTGTGTGTGTGTGTGTGTGTGTAAAGCTAATATCATTCATTTATTTCTGAATTCAGTTGAGTCTCCTTTCTTCGGAGTGAGCATGAATATGGACTTTTCCCAGTCTGTTGGCCAGGTAGCTGTCTTCCAGATTGCTTGGCACAGAGGAGCAAAGATGTCAGTGTTGTACCTATTTGTTGAAGCATCTCAGTTGGTATTCTGTCAATTCCTGGAATCTTGTCTTTCACTAATATTTTCAGTGCAGCTGGGGCCTGTTCCTTTATCAGTTCTTGATCATATGCTGCCTTCTGAAATGGATTGTTGTTTTGACCAATTATTTTTGGTATAGTGACTCTATATTCCATCTATCTTCTTTCAATTCTTCCTGCATTGTTCAGCATTTTGCCCATAGAATCCGTCAATATTTCAAGTCGAAGCTGGAATGTTTTCTTCATTTCTTTTGCTTGAGAAATGCTGAGCATGGTCTTCCTGTTTGGTTTTCTAACTTCAGGTCTTTGAATAGTTCATTATACTACATTTGTCTTATTGAATCGTCTTTTGAAATCTGCTCTGTTCTTTTATTTCGTCATTTCTCTCAATTGCTGTAATCACTCTACATTTAAGAGCAAGTTTCAGAGTCGCTGCTTATATCCATTTTGGTCCTTTCTTTCTTCCCTTTTTAATGACCTTTTGCCTTCTTCATGTATGATGCCCTTCGTGTCATCCTACGACTCTTTTGATTATTGTCATCAGTGTTCAATGTGTCAAATCTGTTCTTGAGATGGTCTCTATTATGTTAATTTTTTGGTAGTGCTGTTTGTTCCTTTGTTCTGCATGGCTTCTTGTGCTAAATTTGCGTTTTTCGTGCCATTTCTTGTTTTCTTCTTAGTTTTCATGTTTGCTTGTTCTGCTTGGAAGTTCATTTTCATGGTAAGTTGTGAAGTATTAACTTTCTTTGGGGTT
>NW_006408610.1:11477967-11498144 GCF_000296735.1 Chrysochloris asiatica | reverse complement strand
TTGGTAAGGTGGAGGGTCAGAGAAAAAGAGGAAGACCCCCAATGAGATGGATTGGCCAAGTGGCAGCATCGATGGACTCAAGCGTGGCAACAGTAGTGAGATTGGCCCAGGATCGTGCAGTGTGTTTCACTTTGCTGCATATAAGGTCGCTATGGGTCGGTACCGACTTGATGGCACCTAACAACAACAACAACAGCAACATTAACAAACAGATAAAAGCTTAATGGGCTCTGGGTCCCCCAAAATGTGTTGTAAAGCTTTACCTTTATGCCTGTGCTTTTAATCCCAGTTGGGAATGGGTTTTCTTTGTTATGTTAATGTTGTTATGTTTTTGTTGTTGTCATACCCCCTCATAGCAGCACTATTCACAACAGAAGGGAGAACTGTCCAGTCTGGTGCCAGCCTCACCATGGTTATGATTGATTTGCCCCTGTGTCAACCCATCTCACGGAGGGCCTTCTTCTTTTTTGTCCACTTTACCAAGCACGATGTCCTTCTCCAGGGACTGGCCCCTTGTGAACGTGTTGTCTCATCATCCTCACTTCTCAGGTGCATTCTGGTTGTAATTCTTTCAAGGCAGATTTGTTTGTTTTTCTGGCAGTCCATGGTGCTTTCAATATTCTTCCCCAACGCCATCATTCTTATGCATCAATTCTTCTTCACTTGTCCTTGTTAAGTTAAGTGCCATCGAGTCGGTTCCGACCCATAGTGACCCTGTACAGGGTTTCCAAGGGTGTAAATCTTTATGGGAGTAGAAAGCCTCATCTTTCTCCCGCGGAGCGGCTGGTAGTTTCAAACCGCTGACCTTATTTGCAGCCCGATTCGTAACCACTACGCTACCAGAGTTCCACTTGTCCTTAGTCCCTGTCCAATTTTCACATGCATATGAAGCCATTGAAAATACCGTGGTTTGGGTCAGGCACACCTTAGTCCTCAAACTGGCATCTTTACTCTTGAACACTTTCAAGAGGTCTTATGCAGTAGACTTGCCCAATGTAAATTTGATTTCTTGTCTGCTGCTTCCCTGAGTGTTCATTGTGGATCCAAGCAAAATGAAGTCTTTGGCAATTTCAATCTTTTCTGTGTTTGTTGTTGTTAAGTGCTGTCAAATCAGTTTTGACTCATAGTGACCCTGTATAGGGTTTCCAAGAAGCAGTTGGTGGGTTTGAACCGCCAATATGTAATCCAGTATGCTGATCTTACAGCACCATGCCATGATGTTATTTATTGGTCCAGTTGTGAGGATTTTGTTTTCTTTTCATTGAGGTGCAATCCATACTGAAGATTGTAGTCTTTGGTCTTCATCAGTAAGTCCTTAAAATCCTCTTCATTTCCAGCAAGCAAGGTTGTGTCATTCGCCTATTGTGCCATTTGCATATCCAATCCTGTTGCCATGTTGTCTTCATATAATCCAGCTTCCTGGATTACTTGCTCAGCATACAGATTGAATATTCACTCCACTCCTCACATACCAGGCACCTTACCAAACACTTCACCTGACTCATTTGCTTCAATCTTCTCATTTACTCTCGGGAATAGGTGCTATTCTCACTTCATAGATGAGGAAACCGAAGCTCAAAGAGGCTGAGTTATCTGAAAGTCCCACAACCAGGAAGGGACAGAGCCAGGGATCAAAGTCAAATTTTCTGACTCCAGGACTGCAGGAAGATGTCTAGTGTTTGGGGCCAAGGTCAAACAAAGCGACTCTCAACAGTCAATAAATGGCAGAACTGGAATTTTAAATCTGGACTCTCTGATTGTCTGGGTGTAATGTTAGACCCACAGAAAAAAGTGGACTGATAGCAGGGGTGATTCCCAGCCCTGCCTGCACATTAATCACTTGGAAAGCTTTTTTTTTTTTTTAAGTTTTGATTGTGAATTGAGTGATAGTTTACATGGGAGAACATCAGCTTTAAGTTCATCCTATCGTATTTCATTTCATTGCAATGATTACAATCCCTTCCATGCATCCTCATTCAACAGCATTTGCTTCCATTCCTCTGGTTTTGTTTTGTTTTGGATGTACACCAAAGCACTCAGGAATATATAACCATTCAAACAACCAAAGGGTACACACCACAAGCCTGCCTACTGGCTGCCAGCACACAGCCCCTCTCTCTCCCTGAGTCCAGGGTCCCCAGCCACTCCATCTCTCCACATCATCATCTCTGCCTCCATCTCTGGTGTCACTGCTTCTCTGGGTAGGGTCCCGCACTACGCTCTTCTCCCTTAATGGTCCCAGGGTCTCAACCACTCCCCTCCTTTTGTGAAAAAAAGTCTACCTTTACATTTGCAACATTCACAATCAGTCCTGATAACAATTCTTCACGATTGAACCAAAAGAGTCGTATCACCATCTCCTTTCACCAGCCCCGTCCAGACAGGTACTTGGGAAGCTTCTTAAAAATACAGATACTAAGGCCCTGAGCAAGAATTTCCCAGGAATGGGTCCCCAGGCATCAGCATTCTCTAAAGAATAGTCCCTGGGCATTTTCAATGCCTTGAAGGGTTGAGAATCATTGGACTTGATTATCTCTAAAGTTCTTTCTGGCTCTAAAGTTGCAGAAGCATGTTGTGCCGGCACCGCTCATTGGAAGCTGGAGGGAGAAAGTGAGTGCAGCCTGCCATTCGGGCTCTGTCTGCTCTGCCCTCTGTGCTGTTTGGTCCCTTCTGCTGGCTCTTCCCTGCTGTAGTCAGTCCTCTGTCAGGCCCGGTCCTGTTGCGTTGTTGGCCCTGCCCTTCTCCAAGGACACCCTTGGAGGGTGCTGCTCCCTGCTTCTGGCTCCCTGAGTGAGTCACCCGTTCCTGTGACACAGGCTTACAGGAACTCCTGCACATGCCCTGGGCTGGGAGGTCAGAAAGCATCACCGGTGCTTTGCAAATAGGAACCAACCTAAACCCACTGCTCTCAAGACAGGTGAGTGTTGACTCCTAGCCACCTCTCAGGACAGAGTGAAACCGCTCCACTGGCTTTCCCAGGCTGCAGTCTTGGAATTGGCAAAGTGTCAAATCTTTCTCCCACAGGGACTGGCAGCTTCAAACCACCAACCTTTCTGTTATCAGTCAAGTGCTTTAATGACTGCATCACCAGGACTCCTTGCAAATAGGAAGGTGCCCACAAAATAGACACTCAACACTTAGCTCTGGTGGCAGCTCTTTATCAGGAGCTCTGGTGGCGTAGTGGGTTACATGTTGGGCTGCTACCCACAAGGTCAACAGTTTGAATCTACCAGCTGTTCCAAGGGAGAAAGATGAGGCTTTCTGCTCCTGTAAAGATTTACAGCTTCAGAAACACTGTGTAGGGTCACAATGAATCAGAACCATCTCCAGAGCATACCACCAGAACCACCACCATGCTTAGCTTGTCAGATCTGCCAAGAAGCAGAAAGAATTCATGTATCAACTAGACATTGTTGTTGTAGTTACGTGCCGCCGGGTTGATTCCGACCCATAGCAACCCTGTATAGGGTTTCCAAGGAGCAGCTGGTGAGCTTGAACCACCGACCTTGCAGTTCCAATGACTTTGTAGTCTGACGCATTAGCCCACAGCGCCACACCAGGATTCCCAGCCAGACATACCTGGAGTTTAATTCCAGTTGCATGACCTCCACACTGTGTGCCTTCGGACTCAGTTTCTTTCCCAAAAAGAGGGTTAATAAAATCACTATCCAGTGTGCCAGGAAGATGCAGTCCTGATGGAGGGAGGACCCTCTCATGTTCAGCATGGAGTTTGCTTTCAATTAACGTTCATTCCTTCCCCACCTCTTCCCCATCTCCCAAAGCCAAGAAGAGTTCTAATTCAGCCCCCTCTTTTTTCAAAGAAGGAAAATGAAGGGCCAAAAGAATGAACACCTTACTCAAGAGAACACAGACCACTTAGAACAGAGCCAAGATCAGAACTTACAGTTTTAACTCCAAACTAGCATTCACCCAGCTGCAGGTCTGGGAGACTGAGCAATGGGGAAGGGAGACCAGGGACCCTATAGCAAGACTCCCTGCTCCAAGTACCATTACCTAACCTGTGGGTCCTTGTCCTGTTGTATTAGCCAATCGAAATACAGCAGATACTGGGGTGCAAGAGAAACAGAAAGGAATTTTATTGCTTGCATAGACAAGGAACAACGCAAGGTCTCATGACCAAAATATCACAGGGCTACTGAATTGGGGACATCCGGCTCTTATACCCTAGATTTCTGGGATTCTGATCTCTTCCGGTCCCTCCCTCCCCTAACCCACCTCCATGCATAAACAGAGGTCAAGCTCTTAAGTCACAGTCTCTTGGACATTTTCAGAGGACACGGTAAGTCTGATCATGTGTTCCTTTCCAGAGAGTCTTGGGTCCAGGGTTAGTTGGAAGCTAGGCACACTTTGGGGATAAAGGGAACCTGCTGTAACTCTTTACTGAAGGGTCTAGCAATGGAATGCTAATAACAGGCTGCCGGTACAGTTGGCAAGCTGGAAGAATTGGGTAATGGAAAGATAGGTGTAGAGTAATATTGCAAGCGGGGAGTAACAGAAAACGAGATATTGGCCTGAGGGTTTTACAGGTGGTGGCAGCCCCAGGCATTGGGACTTGTCCTCTTATCCTGCATCACTGTGCTGTTGCTATACGTGCACAATGTTGACAGAGGGACCCTGGTTGCTTGGTTGTGGTGGTAGAAGACTTTTATTTTCCATCTTGATGGAATTGGTATGGCATTCAATTGTTACAGGGAAAAAAGGAGAGAGTTTGCTTCATAGTCAGTTCAGTCACATTCTTGATGATTTCCCCAATCCAAGGAAATTCTAGGAGGCTGGGATGGGGGCAGGGTAGGAAGTGGACCCCTCAAGTCTCCAGTGGCCCTCTTTTTCATTAAAAACACACCAAACATTTGTATTGAATGAAAAATATTTCTCAACTCTAATTTTAATTTAAATTACAAGATCTTAATCTTACTGGTTGCTTAAAGATACATCATTTCCATTTGACTTATCCATTAACTTCTAATTAAGTTTAAAATGGTTTTTTCCATAATCTAGGTGGAATTTTGAACAAACATTAATTACACTTTCTTTTTATTCTCAATTATTTTGATCCAAGTAAAACTCTTATTTTCCTTTTTTTTTTTTAACACTGTTTTATAATGTTTGGGGTAAAGGTTTACACAGTAGTTTAGATCCCTATTTCTACACCTATTCTGGAGTGATTGGTTCCATTTTTCATAATTGATGAACAATCTTAACATTTTTGCTCTGCTTGTTCCATTCACATTCATTTACTTTCCCTGCCTTTTGCTTTCTTATGTTTGTTTTAAAGTAATTGTTGACCATTTGGTCCCATACATGCCTAGATGTGTGTTTTTTTTTAAGGAACACAGAATGAGTAATATTCTTTGTGTGTGTGTGTGTGAACCAATCTGTTAATAAGCTAAAAGGTGACCTCAGAGGTGAGATTCAGGTCAAGGTGTAAAAAGTAACTCAGAACACTCTTCTCAAGAGTCCCCCAGTCTCAACTGGTCTAGTAAGTCTGGCTTTCTCTAATTTATTTAGTAATTTGAGCTTTAGTTCATGTTTTCCTTCTATTTTGTCAGGATCCATCTATTCCCTGTTCAGGATGGTTGCTCGTGGTAGCTGGGTACCATCTAGTTTTTCTGGTCTCAGGGTAGATTAGGATCTGTTTTGTGTAGACTATTAGTCCTGTAGATTACAGTCTTCTCTGAGTCTTTGGTTTCTTTCTTTCTTTTTTGTTCCAGATGAGTAAAAGATTACAATTATAATCTTAGATGGTCCCAATGGCAGAGTTTGCGGGATGGAAGGAGTGCCCAGGAGCTGGGTTCCAGCACATGGTCTGTGCTGAGGGTCAGAGTTCAAGACCAGTCAGGTACTGAGTCATAGCTCACCATCTGGCCCTTCCCTCTGTGGGATGTGGCCTGAGAGTTTGCAGGAGGAGACATGGAACTATTTGAACCAGAAGGGTTAGAGATTGGTACAAAGGAGAGTTGGGCTCCTAGAAGGGAAGGAGAGTTTACACTCTGATCCATGTGCCTCTCCACACAGTTCCTGGAGTGAGGACATGCCCAGAGAGATGGGAGGAGGTTCAGGGACAGAGAAAGGAAAGGGACCTGGAGAAAGGAGATCCATTTGTTTTTCCATCTTTCCACAATGCCAAGTCATAATAGGGGTATTCAGCAGCAAGAAAAATAAGGTAACAAGAACTGAACCACAGGGAAAGAGAAGGGTTCACCTGTCTCTGAGTTCCAGCCAGTGAGAGGGAGCAAAGGTGACAAGGCTCACCCAGGCTTCCAAAGAGCAGTTGGATGGGATCAGTGCTGGAAGCCATGTCCCCACTTCCTACATGACCCATTAGTTGTCTCCTTTTTATATATATATAAGTGTAGTTATTTAGAAGCATCTAGAAAGGCTGTCCCGCTGGCCAAGTCTATAGCTATAAGGTTTATAAAGCCAGGAATCACGTGGTTCAACTGAAGATGTTGAGGTCACAGGATTTTCAGATGCGCACTCCAATACGACTCAAGTGCCTTGCTTGCAGAGCAGGGTAAATCTCAGCCCATAAACTCAGATGTCTTTGAAATGTACTCACAGAACTCTCCAAAGGCTCTCATACACACAGCTGTACAGGGAAAGGATACACATTAAAAATCATTCAAAGGAAGAAATATACAGTGAAAAGTGTAGGATGGTGCCAACTCAGAGCTTCTGTTGCCCTCAACCCATGGGCCCAGGAAGAGCTCCTTTCTCAGGATTGTGACAGTACCCGTGGAGTACAACCAGCCAGGAGAGCTTCCTGAGTGTCAATGCCTACAGTTTTACTGGGACTCCATTACATAGCCCTGATTGATTGATTGATTGATTGATTGCCCACATGGTTGCTCTTAGTCTCCAGGTCAACTGATACTGTGTGACCCAAAGTCCCCATCCTAAATTTCACTATATGGTCTTTTGGTGAAAACCCCATTCTAAGATCCTTGAATGGCCATTGCCCATCATAAATCACATTGTTAGATTATGCTTCGTGAACCAGGCTCTCAGACAAACAGACTCAAAAATGAGGGAGGCAAGGGAAGATCCCCACTGAATAGTTCCCTTTTTTCCTGATGGATCTAAGACTAGAGGGTGAGGGGAGATGGGGAGACAATTAGGTGATTCACTGTGAGTAATGATGGCTAGCAGGGTTGACTGTGATTGTAGAAACAGCAGTGGTGAAAACTGTAAGCATCAAAGAGTAGACTAGGGGAAGGGGAGGCACTGCTGGACTGAAGGACAGTGTCAGAACCCAAAGCCCCTTAAAGGATTTGCTATGCTGATGCCTTACGAGGCTCAGTGCAAGGGAATAGTCTTCCCTCAGTTAAAAAATACCAGAGGAAAATGGGGTGAACAAACTTTTGGAGAATCTGACCTGATCAGATGGACACTTGTAACTGATCACTGAGTCACTTCACCCTGAGGACTCTTGGCCCAACTGAAGGACTAATTGTTAATGACTGTTTTGGACTGGTAAAGTGATAATGTGAAAGGGTCACAGGGGGTGGGGTTAGGTGCAGTGAATTACTTAATATGGTCCTTACAACCATAGTCTTAAGGAACTCTGGTAGCATAGTGGGTATGAGTCGGGCTGCTAATCTCAAGGTCAGCGGTTCGAAACTACCGGCTGTTCCGCGGGAGAAAGATGAGGCTTTCTGCACCCGTAAAGATTTACAGCCCCGGAAACCCTGTACAGGCTAGCTATGAGTCAGAACCGACTCCACGGCATCTAACAACAACTGAACTGAATAGTGCCCCCCTCCTCCCCAGCCCCAACACACACCAAGATACCCATCTTCTATTCCCAGAACCTGTGAACGCGTTACTTTATACGGTGAAAGGGACTTTGTAGATGTGATAATATGACCTTGAGATGAGAATATTGTCCCCAATTATCCCAGTGGGCTCAACATAATTACGAGTTTTTATAAAAGGAAGGTAGGGGTTCTTAGAAAAGGAAATGCAAGGACCGAAACAGGGTCAGAGTGATGTTATTGCAAAGAAGGAAGACGGATCCACGGAAAGCCGGCAGCCCTTATGTTGCCGTTGTTACGTGCCACCGAGTCGGTTCGGAATCATAGCAACCCTGTATAGGGTTTCCGAGGGGCAGCTGGTGGGTTTGAACTGCCGACCTTGCTGCTCAAACTGACCTTTCAGTCCTGTGTATTATCCTGCAGCGTCACAGCCGGCAGCCCCTAGAAGCTAGAGAAGGCAGGAAAACAGTCTCCTTGGAGCCTCTGGAATACCTTGTCTTTAACTCAGGGAGACTCAGTTTGGATTGCTGCCCTCCAGAACTATGAGCTAATACCTTTGTATTGCTTTAAGCCACATGCTGCTGCTGTATGCTGTCAAGTCGGTTCTGACTCATAGTGACCCTGTGTATGTATATGTTGTTGTTGTTAAGTGCCATCGAGTCGGTTCCGACCCATAGCGACCCCGGATAGGGTTTCCGAGGAGCAGCTGGTGAGCTTGAACCGCCAACCTTGCAGTTAACCGGCTTTGCAGTCTGGTACAGTAACCCACAGCGCCACACCAGGACTCATAGTGGTAATTTGTTACAGCACCAGCAGGAAATAAATACATCTACGTCATCAAGGAGCTCTGGTAGCATAGTGGTTACGATTCGGACTGCGAACCTTAAGGTCAGCGGATCGAAACTACCAGCCGCTCCACGGGAGAAAGATGAGGCTTTCTACTCCCATAAAGATTTACACCCTCGGAAACCCTGTACAGGGTCGCTATGGGTCGGAACTGACTCGACGGCACATAACAAACAAAAACAAAAAATGTCATCAGTCCAGGTCTCTCCACAACCCTTAGGGAGGCAGGGGTCTGAGCTCATTCGCCGGGGTCAGGAAGCAGCTTTGATTGGGCTGGGCACGCAGAGCTCCAACATCCTAGAATTCCCTACAACCCTGGGAGAGGGGGTGGAGTGAGGCCAGAGGGAGGTAGGACCCAGTGGGGAGGACCTTGAAGGTTGAAGGTCATGTCTGGGGCTTCAGGTCAGAAAGAAACAAGGTCTGACTTGTGTTTCAGAAAGGTCACCCTGGCTGTGGAGAGAGGGGTGAACCAAAGGGGCCTGTGAGGAGGGAATAAAGACGACAGCCATTGTCAGAAAGGAGAGACACATGCCCGCGAATGGGCAGATGTTGACAGTACCAAATGAGGTCTAAGAGAAGAGTTGAAAGGATTGAAGAAGAGGAGCAGAGGAAACAACCTTGGTGATGATAAGCTGACCCTCAAGGTTCTCTATTTCTTTAGTATTTCCCGTCTTTGGGTCTCGGTTTCCCTTTTGTTCTCACCAGAACCGTCTCTGAGGTCCGATGAGAACATTTCATGCTTCCCTCAGTCTCTAGAAATGTAGTTCTACAGAGTGTCCACCAGAGGGCGAAGCTGCCCACATCCTTCTCTCTGAACTCCAGGCCTCAGAGAGGTAACCTCCACCTCCCCTAGGAGAACCCTGAGAGACAGAGAGGATTATGGGTCCTCTGGTAAGCAGATGTTGACACAGAGTTAGAAGTGCAAGAGTGAAAGATAAGGAGGAAGGAGTAGGATTGGACAGGAAGAGCCTCAGACCATGCTCCAGATCCCACAAAGTCTTTGCCAACTAACTCTAGGCAGAGCTCCGGATCCAGACTGCCCATTAAAACACTCAGTCATGGGCTGAAATGACCAGGTCCTTGTTCCTTTGTCCTGCTCCGCCATTGGCTGGGGGCTGCCTGGAAGTAGGGGTCATTGAATAGGGGGACTGAAGGTGTGGGTGTCTGCTCTGTATGGTTTCCCTGAAAGTTCAATCTTGTGGCGAGCCCAGCATTGAGCAGTGCAGTGCGGCCTCCTCTCTCTCTGATCAATCCTCCATGCATTCTGCTCTTTGTTGCTCAGGGCGGTTCTAGCTCCCTCCCTCTTGGATCCAGATTTCAGGCCCTTGAGGACTGAGTCCCAGGCATAAACTAATGCACGCTACGTGAGGGATGACGATGATCAAGGGACCAGGGACTATGAGTCCCAACCTTCCTTCCCCACTGTAGGTTGTTGTGTGCCGTTGAGTTAGTTGCAACTCATAGAGACCCTGTACAGGGTTTCCAAGGAGCAGCTGGTGAGTTTGAAGCACTGACCTTGCAGTTCAAGGCAGCGTGCGTTCCTGCGCTGCTTCTAAAACTTACGCCAGTGATCATCCTACGCCTCTGGGTTTCCCATTGCAGTCTACGCTTCCTCTCCAGCCTCAAAATGGAAATACAGAAGCCAGGGAATGACACACAAAGGCATTTGTGCCCCTCCCCTCTTAGCACCTTCCAAGGCTGCCTGGGTCCCAGAAAAGGGAGTGTGGAGAAGGTTTTCTCCAGGGTCCTTCAGACCTGGGGGAGCTTGGGAGCTCTTGCATATGCCACGCTGGGCTACCCCACCCAGTTCCTCTCAGGCACCAGGATGCCCATCTGCCATTTTGGAGCACTGGGCAGTGCCTGCAGCTCTACTCGCCCAGGTCCAGATGGCCACCCCATCCCTCCCTCCCTCCCCACTCTCCCGGCTGCCCTCATGCCCAAACACACTCAGAGCAAGGGCCTGGGCAAAACCCAACACTGCCTTCTAGCACCTTTTTCCAGCTAGTTGGTTCTCAGTGGGGTTGGTAAAGGGTTCCTGGTTGTCATGGAGACCAGTGCTGTCCACCGTCCCTTAGCCTTCTGGAAGGGAGGAAGGCAGATGGCTGGAGTTGGAAGGTAGAGGATGGGAGGTAGAGGATGTTAGAAATTTATTGTTGTTAAGTACCGTCAAGGTGGTCTCGACTCATAGTGACCCTCTGCACAACAGAACAAAACCCTGCCCTGTCCTGCACCACACACTCAAAATTGTTACGCTTGACTCATTGCTGCTGCCACCACGCCAGTCCATCACACTAGGAGTCTTCCTCTCTTTCGCAGACCAGGAGAAAGCACAGAGCAACACACACACAACTAGAGCCTGAGAGAGGGCAGGCAGAGTATATAAGGTGTGTTGTGAACGTGCTCTGTGTATTTTGCTGTGCAGGGATGAGAAGGAAGACAAGTCCAGAGTTGTGTTTCAGTGCTTTTGAGTGTGTGAGAGGGTCTTCGCCCTGCTGGTGTGTGGTGCGGTTATGTATCTGTGTGCAAATGTGTGTAGTAAAGGTGCCAGTGATCATGAACTTGAGGAATGTGCACACATATGTGTGTGCTTGTGTTGGGCAGGCCTGAGTGTTTGCATGTGAATGCATGTACAATACAGGTGTGCTTGTGATCGTGAACATGAGGAATAGGTGCACATGTGCATGTATAATATAGGCGTGCCTGTGATCATAAGTGTGTGTTATGAGTATGTGTGCATGTGTACATGGACAAGTGGGTGTTTGTGGGGATCTTGAGCCTTCTTGACATCAAAGGCAAATTGGCGAGGACTCACCAGCCCCTACTCACTGTGGACTGGGGCTCATAGACCCAGGAAAAAGGCCCCTCCCTCACCTCCTACCTGTCCATCAAGACACAATGAAGGAAGCTATAGCTGGTCCAGGACTGAACACAGGTGGGTTATGGGTGATGGGCACAGGGGAAACTGCATTTAGGAGAGGTAGGAAGGAGCAGGGGCCCTGGGATATGGCACTGGCTAACTCCTCTGTGTCGTGCCCCTCTGCGTATCTTCTCCCTCAGGCTCCAGGGCAGATGCCAGTTTTCCCCCTGAAATCACGTTTCTCGAGTTTAGAACATGTCTATGTCTTTATATTTTTACAGGAACGGGGCTTGCAGATAACGTGCCGGATGCCCAGTTAAATTTGAATTTCAGATAAGCAATGCATAATTATTTCTGTATAAGTGCATTCCAAATATTGCACAAGATATGCTTTCACTAAAAAAATTATTCATTGTTTTTGAAATTTACATTGAATTGGTCATGCTGTATTTTTATTTGCTAAATCTGAAAAATTCTATATTGGAAGTCCCCTAAGAGTCCGCTTTGTTGTTTATCCTGAATTTCCTCCCTGGAGAGTACCTAGGAAGGGGCTTTGTTTGCTATGTGTTCCTGGGAAGTGGGGACCCCAAGCCTGGGGGTAGAGACTTCCTTAGCCAGCATGGCTGACAGGAAAGGCAAGAGAGGGTGGAAGGAGCCCCCACCCACCACCCCATCAACTGCATCACTCAGTTAAAGGACTATCACACGCTCTCTAACAGAAGGGGTAATGTTGGGATGCTTTCAATAATTAATTACCATGAATCGGAGCCCGGTAGCTGGATTGTGAGAGGTACCCCAAAGGCAAAGAGCCTAGATAGATGTGGGTGCAAGTCCAGCACCACGTGGAGCAGTGTGAACTTGGACAAGTGACTTAGCCACCCTGAAACCTTATTTCTTCCTGCCATAAATGAAATTAGTGTCATCCACAAAAAATGGTGGAATAGGTAACTCCAAGGGCCCATCCCACCACAAAAATGCTGGAAAACCATCAGAATCAACTTTGCCAGAAATCTAGAAAAATAGTCAAAGGTTAACGGCATCCAAATGAACACGGAACCAAGAACAAGGCGACATGAAAATGACAGAAAGGTCTATATGGTCCTCTCCCCTCCTCAGCTCTCAGGATTGCCGCCCATGTCCCCAACGTGGAACTCTGTCCCTGGTTCCGGAGGGAGCAGGACAGACTTAATTCTCTAAGAATTGCTGCTGGGTTTTGTTCTTTTAAATTTAAAGTTTTATTGTGGATTGAGTAAATTTACAGAGCAGATTATCAGTTTTACATTCAACAAATCATACACCTTGTTTCATTACAGTGATTATAGTACCCTCCATGTACCATCCGTTACCAACGTTTGTCTCTATTCACTATAACTTTTTAAAAAAACAACACTCAGGCATATATAATAATTTATACCACCAAAGGGCACATTCGGCAAGTCTGCCTCCTGGCTGCCAGCTCTTAGTCCCTCTCTTCGCATGAATCTAGAGTCCTCAGCTGCTCCCTCTCTCCATGTCCCCATCTCTGCCTTCATCTCTGCCTCAGGATTGCTTTTATTTTCCAAATGTGTGCTCATTCACAGTCCAGGTCCCAGACTCCCAGCTACTGCAAAAACCCGGAAAAGCAAGAGTTGCTGCTGTTTTGACCTATATAGACTCTGCCTGAACTACTGACCCAAGGCGGTTCCCTTTGTTTCGCCTCAGAACTCTTAAGGCAGAAAAGCAGCTACATAGAAAGCCATCCTTGAAAACAAAATAAAGCAAATAAACAACCAGTTGCCACCTGGGTGGAAAGATTACAGTTGAGGCAAACAGTTGATGCACTGAAGCCTGGGGGAAACACTGGGGAAACATTTCTTTCTGAAACCTGGACTTTGAAAAGCATCTGCAAGTACAGAGGTACTGGGGGATTTTGAAAACCACACGCATGCTCGGAGTCCTGGTATGGCACTGTGGGTTAATGCACCACACTGCAAAGCCGTTTGAACTGTGAAGTCAGTGGTTCAAACTCATCAGCAGCTCTTCGGAAACCCTATACAGGGTCGCTATGGGTCGGAACCGACTTGACGGCACTTCCAACAACAACAACACATGCATGCTCAGGGTAGGACAGAGATTCAGAGAAACCCCAAAGAGACCCTAAGACATCTGTGAGCAATACATACCAAACCAAACCTGCTGCCTTGGGGTAGATCTGGATCATAGTGACCCTATATAGGGTTTTCTTTATGGGAATAGACAATGTCATCTGTCTCCTGAAGAGAGGTTGGTGTGTTTGAACCTCTGACCTTGCAGTTAGCAGTCCAGGGCTTATCCTGCAGTACCACCAAGGCTAAGGCAGAGTTGTAAACAACCTGGCTAATTTGGCCGAGTGTTCTGATCTGCAGTGGAATCAATCTGCAAGGCCATCGCTATCAGGTGGACTTCAACTCAGAATGACTCCAAGTATACAGAGTAGAACCCCCACAGACTCAGGCTGTACCCATGCAGAATTAAATTGCCAGGGATTCCTTCCACGGAACAACTGGGTGGATTAGAATCACCAACCTTCTGGTTAGTAGCCAAGCATGAACCATTTACACAGGAACTCAAAGGAAAGAACACTAGACAGTAATGCAAAGCCATACAAACAAACAGGAAATACTGGGAAAGGTAACTACACAGGCAAATACAAAAGTCAATATTAATCTATTTTTTGTTTATAAAGTCTCTTCTTCCTATGATTTAAAAAACAAATACAAAAAAAATCCTTATAAGCATAAGTTAATGGAGACACAATTTATAAAGATGTTATCAGTGACAGCCACGACAGAAAGGAGGTGGGACAGAGCTGTACAGCAGGAGCTGAGTCTGATATACTGATAAAGACACAGAGTCCTGGTGTGGTGCTGTAGGATAAGCTAACTGAAAGGTCAGTGGCTCAAACCCACCAGCCATCCTCGGGAACCCCATACAGGGTCGCTGTGAGTTGGAGCAACCACAACATGAGAGATGAGGTGGTATCAGTTGAAAATCAATGGTTACATGTTTAAGAGGTTAATTGATTTTCCCAGTGGAGCTACTAAGAAAATATCAAAATAAAACACAAAAAATACAGAAAAGGAAATGAAAAAGGGATCAAAACAGGACATTACCCAAAAAAGCAATCAAACACAAAAGAAGTTTTATTGTTGTTGTTGTTGTTAGGTACCATCAAGTCAGTCCCGACTCACAGTGACTTCATGCACAAGAAAATGAAACTCTGCCCAGCCTTGAGTCATCCTCATGTCACTGTTAAGCTTGATCCCATTGCTATTGCCACTGTGCCAATCGATCTAGTTGGGGGTCTTCCTCTTTTTCTCTGACCCTCCACTTGACCAGGCGTGATATTCTTCTCCGGGGACTGGTCCCTCCTGACAGTATGTCCAAAGTATGAGAGACAAAGTCGTGCCATCCTGGCTCCTAAGGAGGATTCTGGCTGTACGTCCTCCAACACAGATCTGTCTGTTCTTTTAGCAATCCACGGCACACTTTTAATATTCTCCTCCAACACCATAACTCAAATGCATCAATTAACTCACTGTCCGACTTTCACATGCATATGAGGCTATTGCAAACACTACGACTTGGGTCTGGAGCACTTTAGTCCTGAAATTGACATCTTTACTCTTAAACACTTTAAAGAGGTCTTGTGCAGCAGATTTGTTTAATGCAATGCATCACTTGATTTCTTGACTGCTGCTTCCATGAGTGTTGGTGGTAGATTCAAGTAAAATGAAGTCTTTGACAACTTCAATTTTTTCTCCATTTATAATGATGGTATTTATTGGTGCAGTGGGGAGGATTTTTGTTTTCTTTACATTAAAGTGCAATACAAACTGAAGGTTGTGGACTTTGATTTTCATCTTTATTTTAAGTCCTCTTTGTTTTCAGTGAGCAAGGTTGTATCATCCATATATCACAGGTTGTTAATGAGTTTTCCTCCAATCCTGATGCCACATTCTTCTTCATATAATCCAGTTTCTAAGATTTTTTTCTCAGCATACAGATTGAATAAGTATGGTGAAAAGAAGGCATTAATGGAGAAAATGAAGAACAAAAGTTATATAAGATACACAGACAACAAATAGGAAAATAGCAAAAATCCTTTTAATCGGTAATTACTTTAAACGTAAGTGGATTAAACACTTCAATTAAAAAGTAGAGATTGGCAGATGAATAAATAAACACACACACACAATCCAACTACATGCTGTCTACAAGAAATGAATTTTAAACTTGGTGCAGCAAATTATGTGGAACAAAGAAACTAGCAGCAACACACATAGCAAAATGACAGCAATCAATTCATATCGATGGAGAATTACACTGAACGTAAATGGATTAAAGGTACCAGTCAAAAGACAGAGATCAGAATGGAAAAGAAAACAGGGTCCTTCAATATGCTGTCTATAAGAGACACGTCAAAAAGATGGAGACAGCCTAAATGTCCATCAACAGAAGAATGAACATACAAACTTTGGTATATACACACACTGGAATACTATGCAATGTTGGAAAATAACAGTGAATCTGGGAGACAACTCACAGTATGGATGAACCTGGAGGACATTATGAAATTAGTCAATCACAAAAGGACAAATATTGTATGAGACCACTGTTGTAAAAAGTTAAGAAAGGGTTTCTTAATAAAAGAAACAATCTATGATGGTTACAGGAGGAGAGGAAAGGAAAATTATTCATGGGCTAGAGGGTTTGGTTGGTTGGTTATGTGCCATGGTGTCATCGGGTTCTGACTCATAGCGACCCTGTACAGGGTTTCCAAGACTGTAAATCTTTACAGGAGGAGAAAGCTTCATCTTTCTCCCTCAAAACAGCTGGCTAGAGGGTAGACACATGTTAACATGGTTGATGGGGCAGGCAATAATCCACAAGTGGGAGATTAGCAGAGGAAAGATGAAAGCAACAGGAGACACAGGGAAGAATGGAATAAAGTAAACCGAGGTAAATACTACAATTATTGTAATGAAATAAAGTATATGATTTACTGAATGTAAAACTGATGATCTGCTCTGTAAACCTTCACTCAATTCACAATTAAAATTGTTAAAAAGAAATTCATTTTAGATCCAAAGACACAAATAGGTTGAAAGGGAAAAAGTGGAAAGAAACAATCCATGCAAATGGCAACCAGAAAAGAGCAGCGGTGACCGCGTTAGTATCAGACAGAATAGACTTGAAGTCAATGCGTATTACAAGAGACTAAGAAGAAATGAATGAAAGGATCAATCCATCAAGAAAAAATAATAATTGAAACACATGCACACCTAACAACATAGCCCAAAAATAGATGAAGAAAAAAAAATCTCAGAACTGGAAGAAGAAATAGCCTAAACCCAAAGAAAGTAGAAGGAAGGTAACATAGACAACCAATGAAACCAAACCTGTTTCTTTGAAAAGATTAACAAAAATGGACAAACCTTTAACTAATTTGACTAAAGAAAAAGAGAAGACTCAATTACCAAAACCAGGAATGAATAAGGGAACGCTACTACTAACTATTCAAAAATAAGAAGGATTATAAGAAAGAATATATTGCAAGAGAATACAATTGTATAGCAACAAATTAGATACCCTGGGTGAAATAAACTGAATACAGCAAGGGGATACTGGGTAGTTTCAAATCAGGAAAGCTTCATGTTCACTTTGTATCCTTTAACCATAATATCTCAATCTGCATGCTGAACACATATTCTAAGAAGCTTGATTATATGAAGAAGAACATGGCATCAGGTTTGGAGGAAGACTCAGTAACAACCTGTAATGTATAGATGACACAACCTTGTTTGCTGAAAGCAAAGAAAACTTGAAGCACTTACTGATACTGATGAAGATCAAAGACGAAAGCCTTAAGTATGGGTTGCACCTCAACATAAAGAAAATAAAAATCCTCACCACTGAACCAATAAACAGCACCATGATAAATAAGACAAGGTTAGAATGGTCAAAGATCTCATTTTACTTGGATTCACAATCAACACCCATGAAAGCAGCAGTCAAGAAACTAAGTGGCATATTGCATTGGGCAAATTGTCTGCAAAAGACTTCTTTAAAGTGATAAATAGCAAAGATATACCCTTTTAGGAAAAATACTGCACAGGACCACTACTGTAAAAGCCTAAGAAAAAGAACCCATACTAAAGTGGGGTGGGGGGATTCTTTTCAGGTTACCAGGATGTGGGGGTAGGGTGAGGGGAAGGAGGGGAATAGGGTAGGGAATGGACACAAGAAAGGGGAGGGGAATGGAAGAACAAAGCAGATGGGAAAACAACTAGGCAGGTTTGCATGGGTAAAGTGGGACAGAGGTAAATAATGATGTATACACAACCTTGGAACAACAGGGCTCTGGGATACAGGGATTGAGATGTGATTGGAATGGGCAAAAGGGGGGAAACAATGTTAAGATGCTTGGTTGTCTTTTGAACCTTGGTTTCCCTTGCATACCATTATGGTGGACACTTGAGGGGGAGAGAAAAGAATAGCCAGAAATATCACCATAGAAAAGTTGTAAGTCCATTTTCTGCCTATAACTGATTGGAATACCTAAAATGGGGCTACAACATACCCAGTGAAGGAAGCTTCCTGCGGAGCCTCTGCATTACATAAGGTGGAATCCTGAGCCCCATCCAGAATGCTCTGAGGTGGGAAATTTTCACTAGAAAAGATAAGCAGACCAGTCTGGAGCAGCTAGAAGAACAGAGGATACTTCTTGAAATAAAGGCCAACAGGAAAAATACAAAACAATAACAGCAGTCTGACTGATTACTACAAGAACAAGCAAGTTACCTGCCCAGGAGACATCAAGGCAAGTGGTAAGGTCCCCTCAGGGAAAACCCCTTTCTAAGACTAACACTCAATGGGAATACATATGCAGACAAGTGCTCTGACTGGTGACCACGTTGGTCACCCATGAGGGGATATGAGGGAAAAATAACAATGAAGCTGTGAGCTAAGTCCAACCATGTTCAATAGACTCCTGTGAACCCGAGTGGAGACCTGGTTGGTCAGCAGTTTGGCAAGACATGGGGACTCCTGGGCCCAGAGTCAGTGACATAGCCACAGAGGACTAGAGTGGAGAATGAAGCATCCAGCTGATAAGAAGAGAGGGCATATGCACAAGAACACCCACACTTGTAGATAATACCCACTTGACCTGGCTTCAATGGCTGGATGATCAGAGCTCAACTAGAAGAAGAAAGACGAGGAAAAAAAGAGTAATCTGATACAATTTGATGAATTTGACCTACACTTACGGATGCAGTAGCTCAAAAGAGGGAATAAATCTTTACAGTGAGGACCATTCCCATACCCTCAATACATATGGTAGACAGGGATGGGCAACTTGGACATTGGCTACTCAAAATGAGGGTGCTACAAAAGCAAAGAAGTGACTGGCTTACAAGCTTTCAAGAGGGAGCCTAGATCCAAAGGGTACGGAGGAAGGTAGAATCTCCACTGAGTAGTATCCAATCTGTCTGGGCAGGACTCTCAGTATATGGACATTTTGGACTCATCTGCCATGTAGCTGAAATGAGATGTAGATAGCATTCATGTGGTACAATAGTGAATAATTACAATCAGGACTGACTGTGATGGTTGGAAATGTAAAGGTAGGCATTTTGTAGCAAAAGGAGGGGAGTGATTAACTTCGCAATCCAGGAGTGGAAGACCCTGGGACCATCAAGGGAGAAGGGTGGAGTGAAGGACCCTACCCAGAGAAATAGTGATGCCAGAGATGGAGGCAGAGACGATGACGTGAGGAGATGGAGCGGCTGGGAACTCTAGAGAGGGAGAGGGGCTGTGTGCTGATGACCAGGAGGCAGGCTTGCCGGGTGTACCATTTGGTTGGTTGATGATACATGGAGGGGATTGTAACCATGGCAATGTAACGATATACGACAGGATGAATGTAAAGCTAACGTTCTCCCATGTAAACTATCACATAATTCACAATAAAACATTAAAAAAAAAAAAAAAAGATGTCCCTTTTAAAATTAAGTTGCACCTGACCCAAGTCATGGTATTTTCAATCATCTTAAATGTATGTGACAGCTGGACAGTGAATAAGGAAAACTGAAGAAGAATTGATGCATTTGCATTATGGTGTTGGCCAAGAATATTTAATATCAGAAGAAAGAACAAATCTGTCTCGGAAGAAGTACAGCCAGAATGCACATTAGAAGTGAGGATGGTGAGACTTTGTACTATGAACATGTCAACAGGAAGGACCGGTCGCTGGAGGAAGGCCATCATACTTGGTAAAACTGAGGGTCAGCGGACAAGAGGAAGACTCGCAATGAAATGAATTGACATAAAGCCTCAAGCATAAGAATGGTTGTGGGGCTCAAACAGGAACAGTCATTGTTTCTTTCTGGAACGCATGAGATAGGTGTGAGTTGGAACCAACTTGACACCACCTAACAGCAACAACAGCGATTTCTATACCTGTTGCTTTATGTGAAAGAAAATTTTCCAAGTTGCAATGAATTGTTGTTGTTGTTTTTAGGTGCCATCAAGTCAGTACCAACTCATAGCGACCTTATGGCACAGCAAAACGAAACACTGCCCGATCCTGGGCCAACCTCACTACTGTTGCCACGCTTGAGTCCATCAATGCTGCTACTTGGCCAATCCATCTCGTTGGGGGTCTTCCTCTTTTTCTC
>NW_006408610.1:11471756-11476337 GCF_000296735.1 Chrysochloris asiatica | reverse complement strand
GTAGCCCAATACGTAACCACTACACTACCAGAGCTCCTTGACTAATACATAGGTACGTGCTTTTCCTTGTTGTAAAAAGCAGATGAATATAATAGAAAAGTATTTGTCCATTACCGTCTTGCATTGTTTTGAATTGGAAACTTTCATTGGTATGATTGTTGCTGTTCCTTGTCAGGTTCCGACAAGTTGGACTCATAATGACCCTCCGTACTGGAGAATCAACCACTGTCAGATCCTGTGGCGTCCTCACAATCGCTGCTGTGTTCGAGTCCATGGTTGCAACCACTGTGTCATTCCATTTCGTTGGGGGTCTTCCTCTTCCTCTTTTTCACTGACCCTTCACTTTACCAAACACCATGTTCTTTTCCAGGGGCTGGTCTCTCCTCAGAGCATGTCCAAAGTATGTGAGGCAGAGTCTTGCCACTTATTAAAATTATTACTGTCTCCATTTCTTTCACTGCCCTGTGTTTTTGTGGGGTTTTTTTTTTTCCTTTTTTCATTGTAAGATTATGACTGAGAGTGATTTTGTTGTGTAGAGGAGGGGAGGAAGCCCATTTTGAGAGTCAGGTGCATTAGAAGGGCTGTGAACTCCAGGAAGAGTTTTTCAGTTACCACAGACCAGACCCACCTGGGTACTCCAGGCTGCACCTCACTCCTTTCTGGAGTCTTCCAGCCTTACCAGAAATACCTGCTTGGCACCCTAGCCTCAGATCTTGGTTTCACAGCTTCCCCCATGCCCTGGGGCCTGGCAGCTTCCTCCAGCACTTGGTTGCTGAGCCCCAAGTCAGCAGGGAGGCCCACCCCAGTGAGAGCAGAAGGGAGCTTCCTAGTGTTAATTGGTGTTAATGAAATCTCATCTTCTCTCCCCTTCCCTGAGCAGGCAGCTGAGAACAATGCCATCTTTGCACTTTGCACTTGGGTACTGAATTCAATCAACCCCTTACCCTGTGCCCTAGGTGCCCTGCCTGGGTGGGAAGAAGGGACAGGGGAGGAAGAGGGTGCTGTTGACAATAAAAATCTCCTAAATGCTTTTTATGTGTTTTGTTCATTCATTCCTGAAAACAAGTTAGGTACTACTAGAAACCCTGTTTAATAGCTGCAAAGCTGTGCTGATCTGTGCACAGACTAAACACAGACTTAGCTCTATGAGATGACTGCTATCATTAGTCTCATTTGACAGAGGAGGAAACTGGAATCCAGAGAGACTAAGTAATTCAACCAAGGTCACACAGCAAAGGCAAGATTTGGACTCAGGCTGGTCTGATCACCGCATAAAACATCGTCTCTGAATCAGGTTTCTGAGCCTATGGGTGCTAAAGAAAAGGTACCTATGGGGATGCCAGCCCCTCGCCCCCTCTCCAGTCATACCTGCTGGGTGTCAGGATAGGGCACTGGGACCTGGATGGCCTCTCTGGGTTGCTGCCCCCACTCCTCCCCACCTCTGACTGTGGTACGTTCCTGATGCACACATCTTTGTGGGTGTGAGTCAAATGAGGACCCATGCTTCTGACTTCTCTTTTCAGCCTAGAATTTGGAGACAAAGGGCTATCTGGGGTAGGGAGGAAGCCATGCACCTCTGGGATGAAGCTGCCAGGAAACAGAACTCCAGAGGCCAAGCAAGAGTGGCCCCTCTTTGTAATGCTTTGATGGATCCCCAAAGGAAGTATAGCAATTACAAAGGGCATGTGTGTTAGACACATACACACACACACACACACACACACTCCCTCACTTGCTAACTCACACCTGGCCCAGCTAGTCTTGGCTCTAGGGCCTAAGGATGACTGGGGGTGGGGAGTGGGGGTGGGGGGAGGGAGGCACTGGCTTTGTTCTACCAGGGCAGAAAGAGATGAAAAGGAATTCGATGCAGGTGCAGCATCACCCTTAGACCAGGCAAGCAGGGCCTCTGAGCCATGTCCTGTGCTACAGAGGCATACTCCACTTTAGGAGTGCCTTCCTCAGGATTTTCTAGGCTCTCTTCCAGTGCCTGGGACCATGAAGTCTATCTACAGTGTCCCTGTGAGGGGTGCCCCTGGGCTTAGATTAGACTTGACAGGGTCTCTATCCCTGTTTCTCCTTTGGAACACTTTCTGGCTTTCTGCTCTATACATGGGGGAGCGTAATGGCGTCATAGAATGAGCACTGGACTATGAACCACAAAGTTAGTGGTGTGAGCCCACCACCATCAAAACCGACTCGATGGCGCTTAACAACAACTCTAAACATGAGGTTGACCAGATAACTCCCAAGGAACCCCAGAATTCACATCTCTAGTACCCCAGTTCTAGAAATAAAGTCTGATCAACAGATTTTTCCCACCATCTGGCCCATGTCAATGAGAAATTGAGTCGCCAGAAAGGTGCTAAAGTGCCAATTTTGAGTTCTGCATATTAGATACAGGGCAAGTTCAGAACTCTGGGATACTGTCAGTTCACCACTGGCCCTCAGGCTGGAGACTTGTATGTGGGATTGCATTGTCTCTGACCCAACTGTGTTTTGACCTTAGTGTTGTCCCAGGTCCACAGCTGAAGTGATAGTAGGCACCGGTTATCCTGTGCTGTGTACACCTCCCCCACCGGCACCCTGGGCATCACCCACCCCTTTGCAGGCTCCCATAGCTTAATGAGTACAAGAGAAGACCCAACTGGAAAATGTATTGTTCTACAATTACACTCCAAAATTGATCAGGACCAAAAAACCAATCACTCTCCTTTTCCTGCATACTCCACAAAACTCTCAATTTGTGGTCATTATCAACAGAGCAGCTGGCCAGCTTTGGAGAGAGACTTTGAAAACAAATATTCCCAGGTAGCTAACGGATGATGCTATGTCAGAAGTAATGATGTAACTGGAATGAAACAAACAGTATTAGGGAGCTACAAAAGCAAGGGGCTCTGGTAGCGTAGTGATTACGAATTGGGCTGCGAACCTTAAGGTCAGTGGTTCGAAACTACCAGCCGCTCCGAGGGAGGAAGATGAGGCTTTCTACTCCCGTAAAGATTCACACCCTCGGAAACCCTGTACAGGGTCGCTATGGGTCGGAACCGACTCGACGGCTCTTAACAACAACAACAACAACACAAAAGCAAGAAGGTCTATATGGTTTCAACCCAATCTGCCTTCTAAGAGCCATGGCATCATGACTAGTAAATCAATAGAATTGTTACCTTTTTTCTGATGGTGGGAGATAAGGAATTAGCCAGGAATAACACATTTGATAATCAAGTACACAAAGACATGGTGCCTGGGTCTCAACAGGACAACGTGGTTCCTGGACCCTAAAGAGAACCTTCAAGTGCTCTGATTGGACAATAAACAAATATGTAAACATCTCTTCTCTAATCATTTATGTAGACAAGGGGTCCCCTCGACCAACAACAAACAACTTGCCCAAGGCCAGCACACATAAAGGATGGCCCTGAGCGTGGAAGATGTGGAAGAAAAGCCCAATTCCTGTGCACTTGAGTTCAGAACGTCTTGGAGCAGGCAGACCTCAGCGACCATCTGTTCCTGCTCTTTACAAATGATAAGGACCTGGATGCAGTGATGGCAGATGCTTTGAGGTCTTCTGTGTGGAGGAGGTGCAAAGTGCTGGAGTTCAATGGAGGAGAGGTGGAAGGTAGGTTCTCTGCAATGAGAGGGCTCTGTGAAGTGCTGGCCAGATCTGAACCCTGACGGAGAAGGCAGGAGAACACTCCTGGTGGGGCAGGAGAACACTCCTGGTAGGGCAGGCCACAGAGGGGCAGGAGGGATCAGGAGCTGCTGGGGGCTTTGCCAGGGGTGGGTCTGACTGAGCGGGTGTCTGGGAAGCTGCTTCTGGGATGCTAGTAGATCTCCAAGATCTTCCTCCCAGTGTCTGAGGCCCCACCCTGTCCCCCAACTGAGGACACCTCGATCTGCTTCTAAAAGGTGGCGGCCCTTTTACTCTGCACACATGGGGGGACCATGAGTCCAGTTGGAATACACTCAAGGGCAATTAACAGGCACCTGAAGGTAATCAGGATACCTGCCCATTCGTACCATTGGGGGCATTTTCGGGTTCCGTCTCAGAGGGGTCAGTGGGGCTAGCCTACTATACCTGGATTCACAAGGGTTACTGATAATTTTAAGCTGAAAGAATGAAGCTTCAGATACCCTCCCTTTCTGGAGCTGTTTCAGGTATCTGCCCATCACCTTCATTCCTGCCCGCTGCCATGCATGTATTCTTCCCCTTCTTCAGTGGACAGATTTGAAAACCTCTTGTCAAAGACATTGAAGCCTAGGTTAAAATTCAACTATGTTGCCTAGGAGATGGATGGTACAAATCACTCTCCTTCCAATCTGTTTTGCATGGTTCATAAAGCACTTTCTCACCTGTGGTCTGATGGAGAACTCACCTCACTGTCTGCTTTAAACTAGTAGTTCTCAGTCTTGAGTCTGCATCAGAATTAAGAATGGTTTGTTTACTGTCTGGATGGGTTTGATAAAAGGTGAGGGGGAAAGGACTTCTGTGGTTCAATAGGGAATGATTGCTATCAGGTCTGACAGTGAGTGTTGGAAAGGTAAATGTAAGTGTTTGGTAACAAATGGGACACTGGGACC
>NW_006408610.1:11455732-11467837 GCF_000296735.1 Chrysochloris asiatica | reverse complement strand
ACTTTAAAATGATCTAAAAAGCTGAATATTGGTTCCCAAGTCCCAAGGGATTTAACAACCTGCCATATGCAGATGATTCAACCTTGCTTACTGAAAGGGAAGAGGACTTAAAATACTTACTGATGAAGATCCAAGACCGTATTCTTCAGTATGGCTTGCATCTCAATGTAAAGAAAACAAAAATCCTCACCACTAGACTAATAAACAACATCCATATAAATGGAGAAAAGATTGAAGCTATCAAAGACTTCATTTTACTTGGCTCCAAAATCAACACTCATGGAAGCAGCAGTCAGATGACATATTACACTAGTCAAATCTTCTGCACAAGATCTCTTTAAAGTGTTCAAGAGCGAAGATGTCAGTTTGAGGACTAAGGTGCGCCTGACCTAAGCCATGGTATTTTCAATAACCTCATGTGCATGTGAAAGCTGGGCAGTGAATAAAGAAGAACAATTGATGCATTGGAGCTATGGTGTTAAAGGGGATTATTAAAAGTACCATGGACTGCAGAAAGAACAGACCTATCTGTATTGGAAGAAGTGCAGCCAGAGTGCTCCTAGCAGGCCAGGATGGCCAGACTTCATCTCTCATACTTTGAACATATTGTTAAGAGGAACCAGTCCTTGGAGAAGGACATCATGACTGGTCAAGTGGAGGGTCAGAGAAACAAAGGAAGACCCCAACTAGATGGAATGGCAGCTGCAGTGGACTCAGGCATAGTAGCAATTGTGAGGTTGGCCCAGGACCGGGCAGTATTTCATTGTTGTGCATAAGGTAGCTATGACTCGGTATTGACTTGATGGCACCTAACAACAAGTCCCAAGGGGCTCTATAAGAGGAACCACTTTCTCCTTCTGTCCGTGACCAGAAGGATGACAGCCATTTCTTTGTGGGTGTGGCATTCATAGTTCACATTAAAGCCTGTCAGTTGATAGCTGTTAAGCAGATAAGCTTCTGTGCTCCCATTCTACAGATGAGTAAACCATGGCCTGGCTAAGCCATGTTCCTGTACGTGGTAAAGCTTGGGATAGAATTTAGGACTCCTGACTCCCTCCCTATCACATTAGGAGAAGCCCTAATCCACAGCTTTATGAGAAATAGGGTTCATCCCCAGGGAGGACGAGTTGCCCATAGAGGCAGAAGAGGGCTATTCAGATACTTGGGTTTGCCACTAAGGTAGAGCCAGACCTGGGCTCTGCTCCCACCCAGCCCCATGTTTGCTTAGGGCAAGCCTGGGAAAGCCGGGTGGTCCCTCTGAGTCTCAGATATTATTATTTTTCCAGAGAAATGAGGATGGTAATAGTTGTTTATTCTACAATGACTAGAATATTATGAAAACTGGAAAGAAAGCAGAGGGGATCAAATAAGAAAGTAGATGGGAACAAACTGCTGAGTTGCAATAGTAGTCACAACATTGATAGAGCGGATATACCTCCCAAGCACTTTATCTCATTTATATCATAAAAAATATGACCTCCACTTCACAGATAAGGGAAATGAGGCACAAAGAGTTTAAATAACTTGTCCTTGCTCAGACAGATAATAAATGGGGGTGGGGGGGTGGCTGGAGTTTGAACTTGCATATTCTGCTTCTAGAGCCCAGGCTCTTTACCACTGTGGGTACCAGTCACTTCTGGGTGGATTTGAACCAACAGCCTTTCAGTCTTTAACAGTTTATGTCATCCAGGGAGCCTCTGAACCATTACATTGTATAAAAATGGAATACACTCATCTCTGGGCTGCATGTGTTGGTTCTCACGAGGAAGCCCTGGCAGTGTGAACATCTGCTCGTCCCAAGGCTGAACGTGCTGAGAGCAGAGCTCTAGGGTGAGGTTGGCCTCTGACTTTCCCTCACTGAGCCCAGTCCTATGGCTCTTCCCTGCCTTGACCATCTGCATATGTTGTTATTTGTTGTTGTGGACTTTGACTCATAGAGACTCTATGCACAGCAGAACTAAATACTGCCCAATCCTGCATGATCCTGACACTTGTTATGTTGAATTATTGCAGTTACTCTGTCAATTCATTGCACAGGGGGTCTTCCTCTTCTTCGCTGACCCTCCACTTTACCAAGCATGATGTCCTCCTCCAGGGACTGGTCCCTCCTGATAAGATGGCCAAAGGATGAGAGACGATCTCACTATCCTGGCTTCTAAGGAACGTTTTGGCTGTGCATCTTCTAAGATGATGTGTTTGTTCTCTGGCAGTCCATGGTACTTTCAATACTCTTGACCAACACCACAGTTCTAATGCATCAATTCTTCTCTGTTGTCCAATTTTCACATGCATAAGAAGCTATTGAAAATATCATGACTTGGGTCAGGTGCATCTTAGTCCTCAAAGTAACATCTTCAGTCTTTAATACTTTTAAGAGGTCTTTTGCAGCAGATTTGCCCAGTACAATATGTTACTTGATTTCTTAACTTGGATTGTGTATCCAAGTATAATGAATAGTTTGACAACTTCAATCTTTTCTCCATTTATCATGTTGCTGTGTATTGGTCCAGTGGTGAGGATCTGTGTTTTCTTTACATTGAGATGTAATGCATACTGAGACTGTATTCTTTGATCTTCCTCACTTTCAGCTCCTCTGCATACATGGGAGGAGTCAATCAACCACACACACACACACACACACACACACACACATACACACCCAGGCAATTCCCTGGCACACACTAACACAAGCTCACAGAGTGGGCCAAGGACAAAGACCCCACTGTCCAGGTGAGGGTTTCAGCAGGACTGGAGCCCTCATCCCAGTGGCCAGGTGCATCATCAGTCATCATCCCTCAGCTATGGGATGAAAGATGTCACACCCAGAGCAGGGCCACCCTCTGCCCCAGATCCATCCCCATCCCCTCACCCCCAAATACTGAAAACAACATTATGCATATTGTATATGATGGCTTTAAAAAGCTCCTGGAAAAATTCCATTATCTTTTAATTCCAATTTCCCACCAACTCTTTGAAACTCCCTTGTATGGGGCGATGGAGAAATGGGGTGTTGTTGTTGTTGTTGAGTGTGTTGAGTCGGTTTCAACTCATATCAAACCTGTATAGGATTTCCAAGGAGTGACTGGTGGGTTTGAACTGCCAACCTTGAGGTTAGCTGTCCAGTGCTTATCCTACAATCCCCCACCATTCAAACAGAGAGAAAAATGAAAGAGAAGAGAGACCTACCCCCAGAGACAGGGGCGAGGATAGAAACACACAGAAGAGTGAAATGAGTAAGGCAAGAGAAGGACAAAGACAATCAGAAATGGTGGGGGCAGAGCTGGAGGAGAGACAGGAGGTGAGGCGAGAGCCCCAGGCCCAGGTGTGAGAGCTAAGTGAAGTGGGTGTGGGAAGGTGAGGGAGAAATGGGAAAGGCAGGTCTGTAGGCAAAGAAACATAGAGAAGACACAAGCAAGGAAATGTGAAGGTGTAAGTGTCCAAGAGACAGAGGTAGGGAGAACCTAGAACTAAGACATGCAGTTAGGAAGACAATAAAAAAGAGACAGAGAGGGAGAAATGGGGACCAGGAAAGAAAGACAGAAGAGACCTGAGGCTGACATTATTCTGAGCTCTCTCTGAGCAAGGTACTTGCTATGTACTGGAATCGCCAAGAAGAAGACTTGGTTGGTCCCTGTGGTCTTTGTCCTCACATAGCTCTCCCTCCAGCAGAACACCAGCCACCCAAACAGGAAGTGATAAAACCAGGCACAAGGGCAGAGAGGGATGCTCAGGGAGTTACAGAAACACGTAACACAATCCAGGAAGGCTTCCTGGAGGAGGGCGCATCTGAGGAAAGAATAAGGAAGAGATAGCCAAATGCCAAGAGAGACAGGGAACCTGGAGATGCAGGGGATGGGGACAAGTCTGTCAGGACCCTGTTTAGGCCTCACAATGAAAAATGCAAGGAACCCTTTACGAGGCCTGTGTGTGTTCCTGGTGTGGCGCTGTGGGTTAATGAGCCAGACTGCAAAGCCCTTTGAACTGCAAGGTCAGCGGTTCAATCTCACCAGGTACTCCTTGGAAACCCTATACAGGGTCGCTATGGGTCGGAATCGACTCGACGGCACTCAACAACAACAACAACACAGACGCTACGAGATGCAGAATGGATTGGACAGACCAAGGCTGTGAGCAGGAAGATCACTGGGTGACCGAACTCAGAGAACATGCTGAGCTAAGGCAGAAGCAGTAGAAATGGGGAGAAGGGAGGGCAAGGACTTGAGTTACAGGGGTGATAAAGATCTGCAGAACTGGAAGACTGAGTACCTGGGGGTGGCAGGAATGTGGGGGTGTGCTCTGGTGGCCTGACCAAGGCAGACCACGAGGGCTAGAAGAATGCCTTCCTCCTGTGGGTGTCATGGCTTTGGGCCTCTCGCTGCCTCCCCAGGCTACGATGCAGCACACACCTGTGGTCAGGGATGTTTGCCTTTGTTTGTGGATCTTTCCTAAGAGACCAATCTGTAGAGCTGGTGCCCACTATAAGGCTTGGGTCCATGCTAGAACGACTGAGCTGATGTCCAGAGGCTCTGGTCCCTGCTCCAGGCAGCTGGGCTTTCAGCCAGGAGGTTGTTAAAGCAGAAGCTTAAAGGTGCCCATGGTGGCCTTATTGGATTGGCTGGGCAGTTATCCAGTGTCTTCTACACATTAGCTGTGCCTTGTGATTTTAAAAAGAGAGAGAGAACACACAATCGGAGTCCATAAAGAGACAGGAGCAAACATATTTAATTATGGTAATTATAATAGAGTGTGAATAGGCCACTGTTGAGGCGGTGTGGGGAGATATTTGGGATGGGTTTCTGCAGATAAAGAGGAGTTTGCTCAGCTGAGAGAGACGGGTAAAGACATTCCAGGCTAGGAAAGGGCAAAGCCTGAAGCGCTGAAGTACAAAACTGTCTCAGAGAGACCAGAGCTAGTTCTTCAAACGAAGTGCACCACACCTTGTACCACATCCCCTCAGCCCACCTGACCTGCAACTTCAGTGGACAGTCTGAGAGATCATCAATTTGGGTGGGCACCATCCCAAGTCCAGGAGGAGTTAGGCAGACTTTCTGCCCTAGGGCCTTCTCTGAGGCTGAGATGCCTGCTCAGCACCTGTCCTGCTTGAAGCATGGTTCTGAAGTGCAGAAAGTGATGCCCTCAAACAACAGTGCAGAGGGGTCAGTAGGGAAATACTTGGGGGGCTGACTCCTGGCAGGCGATTCTGCACACTTTGCAGAGGTCTCTGTGGAGCTGAATCCATGTTGCCTCCACTAGTGACCTGGAGAATATGCCTTTATATTGGTTTTTCTGCCGTCCCCATCTCCCTAGCCACCCTTATCCCATCCTTCCATTCCTGCTTCTTGGGGTCACTTCCCAGTTCGCCTGTCTGCCTCCAGGTTCTTTCTGAGACTTTGCTTCTGGGTAGACCAAAAGAAGGTGAAGCATGTTATTGGGGGCCAAGAGCAGGGGTCTATATTGTGATGTAGGTAATCTATAGTAAATACATCCTGGGGGGGCACAAACAGTTAAGTGCTTGACTACAAGCTGAAAGCTTGGTGATTCGAACACACTCAGAGGCCTGTTGATCTGCTTTCAAAGGTCACAGCTTTGAAAGTCCTTTAGAATTGTTCTACCGTGCACACATGGGGTGGTTATGAGTCAGAATCAACTGGGTGGCAATGAACAGCAACAACGAAATGATCAAACCCCTGACTGGGTTACTAGAGGATTCAGGGCTCTTCCAGACTCCCGACTGGCTGGGGAGCTGTAACAGAAGGGGTGAATCGGCAGCACGTGGGGGACCAGAAACTTTCTCTTTCTGCCTTTGGAACATTTCACATGTATGGAGGGCAGCAGATTGGGATTTCTAATTACAATTGGCTCAAGCTGATTTTGAGTATTTGACTCATTCCAGGAGCCCACGATGCCGGTGGATGGCAAGGAAGATGGCCAAGTGGCATGCTGGGTAACTGAGGATGACAATCTGGGACTCTAAATGTCCAGGAGAGGTAAAAATAGACAAGACACAATGCGGAAGCAGGGTGACTGGTCTTCTTGAGTTGTCCCATGACAGCTTCCAATGGGGAGGGGCCCTAGGAAGGCCTTGGGGCTCATCCCAGATTCTTGAGGCTGACCTACCCAAGTCAATGCAGACTGGGAATGTGACCATTTTCTATGCTGGATTGATTACTCATTGATGGAGAATGTTTTCATGAGTCTAATTTAAGTTTCTTTTTGCTGCAGGTTGAAAAGAGACCTGTTGGTGCAGTGGTTAAGCATTAGATTGCTAACAGAAAGGTTGGCTATTCAAACTCACCAGCCAGTCCATGAGAGAAAGATGTGGCAATCTGCTTCCTAAAAAATTCCCAAACCAAAACCAAACCCATTGCCAAAGAGTTGATTCAGACTCACAGTCACCCTACATATGGTTTCCAAGGCTGTAAAGTCTCATTTTTCTCCCTAAGAGTAGCTGGTGGGTTTGAACCACAGTTAGTAGCCCAGTGCTTATTCTGTAGCGCCACCAGGGCTCCTTGGAAACCCTGTGGGGCAGTCCTACCCTGTCTTAAAAGGGTCTCTATGAGTCAGAATCGACGTGATGGCATTGGGCTTAAATGTTTATTTTGCCTGATTTGTTCTAGATGACAGTCCCTATTTGCAGAGCACCAACTATGTGCCTTCTGGGAACACAATGTTCAGGCAGTTAACTGGCCCACAGTTTATACTTGCAGGAAGGTCATGAAACTAAACAAGGCCAGACTCTCAGACCCAAAGGCTACAGGGGGAGGGTCTTGTGGGCTGGAGTTGTCAGGAGAGGCAGTGAAGAGGTGGGGCTGTAAGAAAAGGGGTACCTTTAGGTTAATGCAGAAGACTGTGGAGGGTATTCCTGGCAGGCAAGCAATGCGGTCAAAGTCCTGAGACCCCATCTGGAAACACACCTAGGAAGGGTCTGCCCTAAAGGAGATGTCGAGGCCTGGGGCTAAATCGGCTATGCCATGAAATTTTGTAAGTTACTCCAAGTCCTTGTGAAATAGCTCCTTGCTTTCCTCCCAAGATGAGTGTGAAGTCAAATAAGGCAGCAGGTATAAGTAGATTGTGCAACCCAGAGCCTGCTTCACTGATTTAAAGCATAAAACTGCCCTTGATTCAAGATGACTTCTCTTTAAGTCCTGGCTCTGTCACTGTGTGATCTTGGATAGTTCCTACACCCTCTGTGAATCGGTTTCCTCATCAGCTAAATGGTATGATCATTTCTCCTTCTTAGTGCATTTAAGGAGCCCTAGAGCCCTGGTGTGACATTGTACTATAAGCACTGGACTACTGACCAAAAGGTTGGCAGAGCAAACCCACCAGCTGCTCTCGGAAACCCTATACAGAGTTGCTCTGAGTCGAAACCGACTCAAAGACACAACAGTGGTGTAACAGTTAAGAGCTCATTGCAAATGGAGAGATTGGTGGTTCAAACCCTCTCAGCTACTCTATGGGAAGAAGACCTGTCAATGTACTTCTGTAAAAATTACAGCCAAGAAACCTCTATAGGGCAGTTCTACTCTGCCACATGTGGTCACCATGAGTCGGAATCAACTGAAGGGACAATGACGTTGTTGCATTTAGGATTGGGAGGAAAAGGTATAAATCAAGAGTCTGATGACCAAAATAACAATACAGGGTAACCAGAAAAATGTGCACACGAAAAGAGCCCACACAGAAATCTCATATTCTAATTAGGGTTAGGGTTAGGGTTAGTGTTACTGTTAGGGTTAGGGTTAGGGTTAGGGTCCACAGAGCAGGTGCTCATATATGACTTGCATTGGACCTTGGAGCAGGAAGCCAGCGCTTTCAGGTAAAAACTCAGGAGGTTCAGAAGACATATAAGACGTCCCCTCTGCAGCCTCAACAGCTTGGAATCTGCCGAAACCGGTTCTGCCTAGATACTCAGGAAGGGGCTCCCTTCTTGAGCTTGTAGGCGACTGTCCCTCAAGTCCATACAGCAGTAGTGACCCCAGGTCAGGAACAGTTCGCTCCGCACGACGCCCCCGCGTTCCGCATACAGCAGCGGAGCACGTAAGGGTGGTGCATTGCGCCCCGGCTAGGCCCTGTCTGGTTTCCAGAGTGCAGGATTCCTGGAGAGTGTGGGGACATCAAAGAGTGGGCGCCAGGGAAAAAGGTGGGCATGTGGTGGCTGTGTGACCTTGTCTAAGTGACTTCCCACGCTGGGCCTCAGTTTCCTTCTCTAAACTTGGCTAGGATCTCCCCACTAGAGGAGCTTATCGCTGCTGGAATTCGAGTCGAACAATTTTGTGCACAAATCTATTTCTGGGACCCTTTGCCTGGGGTTCTGTGCAAGGTGAGGGTGCAGGCAAGTATCCCGGGCTGGCAGCCGCCACACCCCTCCCAGCCTGTGGCCCAGCACCCCTTGCCCACCCGTCGACTTTGCGGACCTCCAGAGGGTGGTCCTGCCAGGCGCCCAGACTGTCTAATGTGTGACTTCACCAGCGTTCCGGGGCACCGAGAACGGGGTCTCCGCCCACTCCTCCAGCAGCAGGTGCTAGAATCCAGCCTCCCCAGCCGCGTGGCGCCCGCCGGCCCGAAGGGGTTAAAGTCAAGGGCCTGGGAGCCTGTCCCGAGCTCGGCGAACGACGGTGCCCGGCGGCCGGCGAGCCAGCTGGGAGACTCGGGGCACGGCAGCGGGCGGGCGAGCGCTTCCTCCTCCTCCCTCCTCCTCCTTTGTAGCAAGCTCCCGGCCCCTCTTCCTCCCCCCGCCCCCCAAGCCCGGGCCCTCTCTCCCTTTCTTCCTGCCTCGCCTTCCTGCGGCGAAGGAGACTCATCTATTATAAATGCACATTCGGGGCTGACATCAGCGCCGAGCGGCGGGAGAGCGCCGACGAGTGGTCCTTGCGCGCTGCCCGCCCGGAGCGCGGCGCCCAGGTTCGGCCGAGCAGCCTCCCGGGCGTAGGGAGCGCGCCCACTGCTGCCCGTGCCGCGAGCCGGACCCCGCCGCCACCCCCGCACGCCGCCCCAGCAGCGCCCGGAGTTTCTGCATGACTGTCACAAAGGTAAGCGCCACTTGCCCGCCGCGCTCGGGACCCGCCGGCGCCTGCAGCCCCCGGCCTTGGCGGCTGGGGGCGCGGGGGTGTGGGCCTGGGGAGGGGGCACGGGTGCTGGGAAGGTGCGGCGTGCGCCTGTCCTTCTCCCCAAGTCGCTGGAGTCACTCCGGACCCCCAATGACTGAGGAGGAGAGTGGGTGGATGCCACTTTGGCGGCGGAGGAGGTTCGGATAACCGTCCCTCTGTGCTGGGTCCATCTCCAAACCCGGACTGCAATTTTAACCCTTGTTTAGGATGCTGCATTTTTAACCCCTGGAGAGCTGTGTTGGGCAGCCCTTTCGGTGTCCACCTTTGGAGTGCGCAGCGGAGAAGGTCGTTGACATCGACTGGCTCTAGGCAGTGGGTTTGAGAATGGGTTTGAGGCTGTGAGGAGGCCTGGCCAGAGGAAACCCCACCGCACCTGCTAGGCCTGTGTTTGCTGCCAGTGCTTGGCGCGCTGGCTCCCCTCCAAAGCAACTCTGTCATGAGAGTAGCCACCAGGAACAGCATAGGGTCCGCGAAGGGGGAGGGGGGACGGGGAGGCGTCGGTTTGGAGACGCGGGTAAGAACTGAAACTGAGAAAATGGGCATTCAGGCAGCCCATATTGGAGGAGGGATCTTGGGCCTTGTGAAGGGGCCAGGTTTATTGGAGAGACTTTGGGAGTTTTCTTGCTGTGGGAAGGAAGAGTTCAGTGTAAAGCAGAGCCTTGGGGAAGTGGAAAGACCCTGGGATTAGGGGACCAGGGAAGAGGGGAGTTTCACCCTTCAGCTCGGCCTCAAACCCTCTGGGTGACCTTGGCTTTAGGCTTCAGGCCTCAGTTTCTCTTGTGTAATGTGAGGGTGATAACACGGAAATAGGTGGCAGAACGGGCAGTGGAAACGCCATTAAGATCAAGGATTGAATTCGTAATTTTCAAAGGGTTCTGTCGAAATTAGGTGCCTCCAGCCTGGCCTTGGCCCCTTAGACCAAGGTCCTAGACAGAGACTCCACCCTTCCCAGCTGCCCAGCTGACCCTCAGAATGGAGAGCTGGAAGTCCTTGTAATCAGAAAGATGGGGTCAGATGGATTGTCAGGGGTGGAGGCGATGGCAACGGTGATTCAAGGCCCATCTGAGAAGCCTGAGGCTGCCCCAACACCAATGAGATCTGCTGCAGCCAAGCACATTCATTTGGGGTTTTGGGGCTCAACTCAAAACTTTTGTCACTGGCCCTGATTCTGGACTTGGGACCTTGTGGGGCTGCTGGCATGTCTGCCATAATCCATAGGATGTAGGATACTTAAGTCCAAACCAAATCCAAACCCACTTCAGACACGTCCATCCCCACTGATGGCGACCCTATAGCACAGAGTGAAACTTCCCTGGACTTAATATTTTGAAATCATACAAATGTAATTCAGCTGGTAGGAAATATTCTCATTAAGGGTATTAACGTCAGTGTCAGGGCAGAAGACCAATGCCTGGGTCTGCATAGAGCAATGAAGGCTGGAGATTTGTAACAATCGTGCTGAAGATTGACTGGCGCCACCCTGTGTGTCTGTCTACTGAATTAAAGTAGACTCCCACTCCAGGAGGCCAGCAAGAATGGTGTGTCGGCCCCCTGTAACTGAGACTCTGAGAGGTGAAGTGACTGCCCTAGGGTCACACAGCTAGTAAGTGGCAAAGCTGAGAGTGACCTTCAGTCTGTGGCCATGACCTGTCCATTGCTCCTTACTGTGGCGCACTCTCAGGGTTGGGGTACTCCCACTGCTTGGAGGCCTGGGTCTTGGGGACAGTGAGTTCTTGAAGAAAACATATACTTGTCTATGGAGAGAGTATTTAGCCCACTGGCAGACCTGGCCCCTGGGTACTCAGTGTATTATCCACTAATGCCCCCAGTGCCCACTCCTGTGTGTTTCTCTCCTCCTGCTCAAAGCAATGTGGTTTCCACTTAAGCCAGCTCAGAGGATTAAATAAAATCCCTAGCCTTAACCCTATCCTCTCTCACCTTGCCAGCCCTTCTCAGACTAGCCTAGGTGCTCCTGGACTGGGGTAGAGAGTGGGGAGCAAGAAGGAGCATGTGAGAAGAGAGAGGCTGAGGTTGGGGCCATGCTGCTGCCTCTAGACCTCCTAGAAGAGGCTCTTGCAGTGCTTTAAAGAAAACAGTGCTCTCAGAGTCTAAAGGCCTGACCTCTAGTTCTATCTGACTCGCTAACTGACTGTGTGATCTTGGGCCAGTCACTTCCATCTCTGGGATCTGTTGTACTATCTGTAAAATACAAGACTTAGTTCTGATGATCTCTCGTGTCCATTCAGCTGAGCCTTGGGAAAGCTTCACATCTGGCAAGGAAGTCCGTTCTTACTGAAATTGGGGCCCTCTTTGTTCTTACTGGGGGCCACAGAGTTTGTTCACAGGACACATATGAGGAAGAACCCTAAAGGGAGTTTGGGAGGTGGGAGGAGGGGGGAGGGAGATGGGATAGAGAGTGGGGACTTGCTGCTCCTCCTCTAGGCAAAGGGTCACAGACCAGGCCCCAGTCTCCTGACCCGTGAACCCATGCCATGTTGCTGGAGAGACTCTGACCCCCTGGAAAGAATGCAATAGGACATAGCCACAAGGCAGAAGGTGCATGAGCGGGACTAGGGAGAGGGGATTCAGGAGGAGCGGTGGTGGTTAGGGAGGGCTTCATGGAGAAGGTAGACTACAGGCCAGCTTTGAAGTCAGAAGGTGTGATGAAGAGAGAGTAGCATGTGTGGAGTCCTGGGACTCCCGGCATCTTGCCTTGAGTGGCATCTTGCAGAGCACATAAAAGCATGGCCTGTGGCATCATTTTAGCCTGAACTTGAGTGTCTCTGCTTTACTACCTTTGTCTAATGCCCTGGGGCAACATGCTTCTCTTTCTGTAAAATGGAGATGTTCTCATCTGCCTTGGAGAGCGCTCTAAAGACTGAAGGAGAAAATGTGTGCAAATGACAGCAGCCGCTCCACCACAGCCACTAACTAGCAGCAGCAGCCCCATCACCATTACCACCATCACCACCATGAATACCACCACCATTACCAT
>NW_006408610.1:11428311-11455339 GCF_000296735.1 Chrysochloris asiatica | reverse complement strand
CCATCACCACAAACAACACCACGAGCACCATCACCATGAACAACACTATGAACACCACCACCATAATCACTTTCTCCTGGATTGTGACCTTCTAACCTGCTAGTATTTTTCCTGGTCATGATGTTGTAAACTCTATTTTATTATGTATTTTAATAAGCTTTCTTCATACCTTTATGGACCAAGAAGGGAAAGAAAGGAAGAAAAGAGAGAGAGAGCAAAACCAAAGGAAAGGACCAGTCGCAGATCCCCAAGCTGTGAACTTCTAAAGGAGGTCAAGGTCCAGTCTCCTTTCTGTTTGAACCCAGCATCCTTCCATGGGACAAGCCAGGCCTCAGGGAGTAAGGATTGCTTTCCCTAGTAACAAGTAGCTCCAGATCTTACCCTTGGACTTCATGTGTCTGCTTAATTTTTCTGTCTCTATTTCATCTCAGTCATGTGTCAAACTAACGTTAACTGCTGTCAACTAGGAAAATAGATGAAAACGTATTAGAACTGTGTGTGAAGTATAAGTTAATGAACTCTGAAGGCTTCATCTAGGAGAAAGGTCTGTGAGCTGTAATTTTGGAACCTCCGGTTTGCTGCTCAGAAGCCCTATGGAGTGACTCCAAGCTGGTGACCATGCTGTGACCAGAAGTAGGGACCAGAAGTGTCTGGACTCCCCTGTTCCCAGTGATCTGAGTGCTTGTCCAGTTCCCCAGGCTAGTTCAGAGGGGTCAGTGGTCCAGGGACAGTATGCTGAGCAGCAGGGATGTCTGCTGCACTTTAGAAAGATCTCGGGAAAAAGAATGAGCAATGAGAAAATCATCCAAGAAGGTCTGGGAGTAGCATTGTCAGCCACGCCCGGCCCCTCTTCTGCAGAGCAGCCTGTCCCTGCGCCAGCAAGACTCAGCTCACTGGTGGGAGCTCCTAACCTCTGCTGTGTGTACTAGGACGAGCATGGTGTTGCCCTGCCCAGGTAATAGCAGGCCTTCATTCGGCAAAGACTACATAGACTCCTAGTGTAGCATTGTAGGATCAGCACTGGACTGCTAATCACAAGGTCAGCAGTTCAAACCCACCAGCTGTTCCTAGGAAACCCTACACAAAGTTACTATGAGTTGGAACTGACTCGAAAGCACTTAACACCAATAACAACATGTCTCTAGAGTGACTATGAAAAACCAAACCAAACCCAAGACCTTCAAGTGAATTCCTACACATAGGGTGTCGAGACTGTAAATCTTTATGCAAGCAGAAAGCGTCATCTTTCTCCTGAATTGCAGATGGTAGGTTTGACCACTGGCCTTTTGGTCAGCAGCCCAGTGCCTGACCCACAGAGCCACGGGACTCCTTAGGGTGCCTATAGTGTGACTCCTAACCAAAAAATCTGCTGAGTTGATTCCAACACATGGCAACCCCTGAGTTCAGAGAGCTGCACTCCATAGGTTTCCATGGTGGTGCCTTGTCAGAAGTGGATCACCAGGCCTTTCTGCTGAGGCACCATTGGGTGAGTGCAGCCATTTGCAACCCCCAGGGACTCCAGAGTGACCCATAAGAGAAGAGAATGTTTGAATAGTCAACCCATCCAACCCTCTTCTTTGACAAATGAGAGGCCTGTGACCTCCTGGGAGAAGTCATGACTAAAGTTAGCCAGCAAATTTGAGGCAAGGAGGGACTGGCCCCTGGTCCTCCCCACCCCGGTCAGTGCTCTTTCCACCTGACTGCCCTGTGAGGGGGACTTGGGACAGGGGTTTGGGTGCCATTTTTCATACCCTACTGCACTGTACTACCCATACTGCTGGTGTTGGGGTCTCCCGCTGGTGGGCAGCCTCTGGTCTTGATGAAAAAGTGTTAGAAGTCAAGATTGGGGGGAGTCTATATTATACCCAAAGTCAGAATGATGATGGTAAAACTTCAAGACACTTCTGCCTCCAACTCCCAGACCCAGAATCCAGGTTTCCCAAGAGATGCCTGAGGTTGCACACACCCCACTTCCTAGCACCTCATTCCTGTCTGGTTCTTACTGAGATAGCAGGTGAGTGAGCCAGCATCCAATGGAGCCTCGGTTCAAAGGCTAAGAGGTACCGCCACAGACCCAGCTCTCAGATACTTGGGGGGCTGTGCCTCTCCTGCTCCTCCTCTCCCCGACTTCCCCCCTCCCCCCCGCACACTTGTTATGCCTCTTAAGGTGCGTGGCTAGACAACTGAGTGATGCAAACAGTTAAGGGTCAACTAAAGAACTCACTCACAGGCTCCGCAGAAGACAGGCCTAGTCATCTGCTTCTGAAATGTCACATCCTTGAAAATCCACAGAGCAGTTCTGTACACGTGGGAGCATCGTAAGTTGGAACCAACTTAACATCAAGGATAACAAGGTGTATAGCTGCCATCCATGTGTTCAACCAGCACCCATCGAACACCTACTCTACATCAGACCCAGTGCTAAGCATGAGGGACACAGAACACATAAACCACCTTCAGGACCTTAGAGAAAACAGACATGAAGCTGGCCTGCCACAATCCTGAGTTAGGAATCTCAAGGTCCAGTGTGCACGAGCCAGGAGAGGTTTGTCTTGCCTGCATACTGTAAGTTCTCAATAAACGCAGACTTTTTCCTCCTTTAAAGATCCCTGGTGGTATAGTGGGTTAAGCATTGTGCTGCTAACCACAAGATCGGTGGTTCAAATATAGCAGCCACTCCAAGGGAGAAAATGAAGCTGTCTGCTCCGGTAAAGAATGAGTCTCAGAAACCCTCTGTCCTCTAGGGCTGCTCTGAGTCTGAAAGACTGAACCGCAGTTGAGTTTGGTTTGGTTTTCCTTGTTTATTTTCTCTCCCTCTGCAAAATAAGATTCTCTCTCCAGAAAAACTCTGGCCAGTTCCTTCATTCCTGAGTGTGCCCAGAAGCCCTGCATCCCCTTTGTTATCTCTAACATTCTTGGAGGTATCTGAGGGGCCCCAAAACAGCCCCACCCTGTAGACGCTGGCTAGACCTATGGCCTGGCAGCAGCAGGCCCTGGCAGCCAAGTGATGGGGTGAGTTTTTCCACTTTTCCACCAGGTCGGCTAGCCTGCAGCAGGCTGGGCCTTTGCCAGTGTCGGCGGCAGTAGCTGTGAAGTCTTGGCTCCTGGCACGGGGGCAGCCCAGATCTGATTTGGATATGCCTGGCCACAGAGTTTGTCTAATGTTCCGGAGATGAGAGAGTGTGCAAATTTCCTCTGTGCCCAGCCCTCCCTGCTTCCTCTCTTCTGATCAGCACTGGCTTCTTCCCCTTCCTTTCCGCTGTGGACCCACAAGCTCGGGGCCCAGGCCTGAGCAGCCCACAGCAGGCCCTACCAGGGAAGGGCAGATGCAAATCCAAATCCGGTGGCCTCCACATGAAGAGAAGCTGTTTAGAATGAACATCTCTTTTGTGGACTTGGAGTGTGGGACCAGCTGCAAAGAGGCCCCAGTCAGGTGGGGGAGTGAGTGCGGAGCCACAGCTCCCCCTTCCTCACACCCCTCCTCCACATCCCACAGAGGGCTCTGTAATTGGTTTCTGGCTGGCATCCTCAGTCCAATTAATTAGCGCAGCAATGGGAACTGCTCACATTTGCCCAGGACTGTCCTGTTTACAGAATACATACATGGTTACTATACTGAATCCCTTCAGTAGTCCTGCGGTGGAGAAGGCTGCCCCTGTTCACAGATGGATGAACAGAGATTCTGAGTGGTCGTACAGCTCATGTGGGTCAGAACATTGAGATGGGATGTCTTAATACAGTCCCATCACCATCGGCTCTTCCCTGGGAACATCCAGCGTCATCATTGCATAACAGTTGTTAAGCAGGCACTGGGGTACCCATGATTGAATTTTCTCTCTGCAGCCATGAAATCGATTCTTTTATCAGTCCCGTTTTCCAGAGGAGAAAATGGAGGTTTAACAAGGCTAAGTGAATTGCCCAAGGTTACATGTTTAGTGGTTCGGGGACTGACTCCAAACACAATCCACAGCTGTCAAGTCAATTCTGATACCAGAGTAGAACTAGCTGCTCATTGGGTTTTTTTGCCTGTAATCTTTACGGAAGCAGATTGCCAGACCTTTCTTCTGTGTGTTCTAACTGCTAACTTTTAGATCAGTGGTCAAGTGCAAAATAATCAAGGGACACAACCTCTTGTCCAAGTGTCCAATACTACTCAACCTCCCTAACCCTGAGGCAAGGGCTCTGGTCTGTTGTGTCTATAGCCCTGGAATCAAGGGTAGGCTTGACAAATGCTGGTTATTTTGAGGATGACCTTGTTGGTAGGTCATGCTTAGATGTCTCCATGGCCTTTGCAGGAGCTAGGAACTCTGTAAATAACTTGGGGTAGGGTGCTGGGTAAGGATGGTGCCCCGGTGCACATGGTGTCTGATGTCAGACTGGGCTGTTGAGGCAGGGTGGGCAGCACAGAGACAGCATGGGGGAGGGCCACCTTCTCCTTGTTCACAAAGCTAGCTTTGTGCAGGGAACATGGGTTCTTCCCTGGTCAAGGCCTGTAGTTCTTAACAGAATTGGCGTTGTCCAAAGAAGGCCTCTGGCTATCAGGGGTGCCAGTGGTTAAGAATGCTGACTTTGGAGTTAGACAGCTGGGACTTTGCTCTGTGTCCTTGGGCAAGTTGCCTAACGTCTCTGAACATGCGTTTCCTGTTCCATTCATTGGAATTGATAACACTGGTTGCTGTCCGGTTGATTCTAAGTCAATGATTATGTGTGTCCGAGTAGTTAAGTGCTTAATAGGGTTTTCAGTAACTGATTTTTTGAAGTCCATGGATCACCAGGACTTTCTTCCAAGGTGACTCTGGACAGACTTGAATCTCCAACCTTTTTGTTAGCAGCCAAGTTTGTTAACTGCACCACCCAGAGACTCAGGGATTGATAATAGTACCTATGTTGTTGTTGTTGGTAAGTGCCATTGAGTTGATTCCGACCCATAACGACCCTGTATAGAGTTTCCAGGGAGCAGCTGGTGAACTTGAACCATCGACCTTGCAGTTCAAACGACTTTGCAGTCTGACGCATTAGCCCACAGCACCACACCAGGACTCCATAGGGGATTATTATAATGATGAAATGAGCTGATTTGTGTAAAGCACTTATCACATGCCTGGCGGTTAGTGTTTAGCTGCTATCATTGTGAAGACAGAAAATTAAAAGCATAATTTTTACTTATGATGAGTTTCCTGGGGGCTCTGAAATGAGAAGTACAGGGAACTCAGGAAGTAATAGCAGGGGCATGACCTAGTCAAGAGGGTCAAAGGGGTTTTTTAAGCTGTGTTGTGAAGGATGAGTAAGAGGGGGCAGGTGAAAGGAGGGGAGTTGAGGAGCGGGTGGCCAGCCAGGAATAGCAGGGACCAAACCAACACACTATAAGGGCTTTCTACAAGCCAAGCAGTGATGTGTTCCGGGCGCCCACATTACTCATAGACTCCTCAGAGTGGTTCATGGAGAAGGTTACTGCTGAGACTCGCACTTTATGGGACAGAGAAACAGAGGCTAAGTAACCTGCAAGAGGTCTCCCGGTGAGACGGATCAGAGGCTGGTTCGGACTCCTGAATCTGGCGTCCTTCCCTCCCCACGCTCTGCTGCTTGGTGGTGGAGATGGTCACTTCCTGAGCTGACCTGACAAGGGGGATTGTGGTGCCCTTGTTTGATGCTCAGGCCCTTGGCTGCCCCACACAGAGATCCCTAGCCGTAAGGGAGTGTGGGGGCTTTCCATCTCACAAGCAGCTCTGGGAGGGATCATCTGTTTTTCCAAAAGGAAATTTTACTCAAGCAGAAAAATTTACACCTTGTATTTTCACCAACTATGACCATTTTTGTTTTAAGATCTTTCTGCTTATCTGGATTGGACCTTGGTCTTTAAGGTAAAACTGTGTGTCTGTTGTTGTTAAGTGCTGTTAACTCGGTTCCTACTCACAGCGACCCTGTGTAGAGTTTCCGAGGAATGGCTGGTGAGTTTTGAATCACCGACCTTGTGGTCTAGTGGCTATTCTACAGATAGATGTATATCTCCCTATATATGTGTATACACAGAGTCCTGGTGTGGCGCTGTGGGTTAATACATCAGACTGCAAGGTTGGCTGTTCAAGCTCACCAGCTGCTCCTCAAAAACCCTCTTCAGGGTCGCTATGGTTCGGAACCGACTCGACAGCACTCAACAACAACAATAATATGTATACACACATACACATACATATTTACATAAAATAAACGTATATATGAGAGTAAGCAAAAAAGTCTTGTTACAAAATCATAGCAACCTTTATTAAATGAAAATATAAAAGCGTGAAGGTACTATTTCTGAACATTTCCATGTAGGTCTGTACCCTTCTGAAGGCAGTGTTTCCGTGTCTCTAAACCGTCTCTGAAGGATTCTGTACTCTTTCATTTACACTACGTCAAAATGGCAGTTTTGACATCCTCAAGGGACTCAAATTGTGTTACTTTCAATGTTCTTTGATTAGGGGGAGCAAACAGTAGCCTGAGGGGCTAGCTCGGGGCTGTACAGAATTCCTGTTGGACAGCTCTTGCTACCCTCAAAGGGATGAGCAGGTGCATTGTTGTGATGGGAAAAAATTCCTCAGTGCAACTTTCCTGACCTTTTTCTCACCAAGGTGGTGTTCAATTTTCTTAAAACCTCTTCATAAATCAGCCTCCCACCCCCACCCCATGATCTCCCTGTGTCCTTTGAGAAAATCTATTAGGCTAAGTCCAAAAGTGTTGCTACTAAAGTTCTAATTCCTACCTATATATGTTTATTCCAAACAAAACGCGTTTAAACATGTCTCTGTGATCAGTGCATGGCGAAGACACATTCTCTCATAATACACATGTCTTAGTCTTGTTAGGGTGCCTTTAAAAAAATATACTAAAAAAAGCATTATGTGAAGAACAGCTAGCTCAGAGAGCTGATGTTTCTGTCAGTCTTTTAGGCAAGATTGAAGCTAATGAAGACTGTTTTGTGTAATGAATCATAACCAGGGATGAGTTTTGGATTTACCAATTCAATACAGACAGCAAAGTCCAATAAAAATAGTGGCTTCTGAATTAAGCCAGCTAAATTCAAGGCAGAGAGGTCAGCTTAGAAAGTTATGGCGACTATTTTTTTGAGGTTTAAAAGGCGTAATCTTCATACATTGCTGTTTACTGCTGTTGAGTTGGTTCCCACTCATAGCAACCTTGTGTAGGGTTTCCAAGGAGCACCTGGTGAGTTTGAATCGCTGACCTTGTGGTTCAAACTGTGCTTTAACCCACAGCACCACACCAGGACTCCTAATATTCATACAAGAGTAAGTAAAAAATTATTGCTGCAAAATCATAACAACCTTTATTAAATAAAAATGTAAAAATGCAAAGCTATTGCTTCTCAACACCTACTCACTGTGTCTAGGTCTGTACACTTCTAAAGGCAGTGTTTCCAGCTCTTTGTGGTACTGTGGATTAGTGTGCTTGACTGCAAGGTCTGTTTGAACTGCAAGGTCAGCAGTTCAAACTCACCTGCCACTCATTGGAAACCCTGTAGAGGGTCGCTATGAATTGGAACCAATTCAATAGCCCTTAACAATAACAACACTTCCCCAAAGAATTCTATGCAAACATCAAAACAGCAGTTTTGGCATTCTCGAGTGACTCAAATTGTGTTCTTTTAAAATGTTCTCTGAGTTTTGAGAACAAGCAAAAGTCTGAAGAGACAAGATCAAGGCTGTAAGGTGGATGGGGTCAGGTTTCCCAACAAAATTCCTGTAGGACAGCACTCGCTACCCTCGAAGAATGAGCTGGTACATCCTGGTGTGGTGCTGTAGGATCAGCACTGGACTGCGAACCACAAGGTCATCTGTTCAAACCCACCAGCTGCTCCTCAGAAACCCTATACAGGGTCGCTATAAGTCAGGGTTGACTCAACGGCACTTTAACAATGATAGCATCTTTGTGCTGGAAAAAATTCCTTGGTACAACTTTACTGGCCTTTTTCTCATCTGTGCAGTTTTCCATTAGAACATCTTCCTAATAAACTCCCATGATAGTCCTGTGTCCCTCAAAAAAATCTATCAAGATTACCCCTTTGGGTTCCCTAAAAGACAGTCACCTTAAATTTCGGAACTGACCTCTACCTTGACTTTAACTGGCCCAGCAGATCCCCTCGGAAACCACTGTTTTCAGTTTTTCGAAGACCCTCTAAGGAAACTAAACAAGTGTATCATTGAGAGAATTTGTCTGTAGCCATCCACTGGTTGCAGAGACATGTCTAAACACATTTTATTTGGACTCAACCTGTGCATACTTTTTTGACTTACTCTTGTTTATTTTAAAGGGAAGTCATTTGGTGCCCGCCCTCACTAAATTTGGAAAAGGTGGTTGTTTCACCTAGTGCTCGTACCACTGACTTTTGAACTCTCTGGGCCCCTGTATGAGACAAATGTTAACACCCCTGGAAGTTCTGGCTACACTGAGAGGGGGTGGTGTGGGTGCTCTGGCTGGGGGTCAAGTTAATCCCCTGGAAGAAGCCCCAGGCTCATGGTTTAACTCGAGTGCCCTCTGAGGTCATCTGGTCCAGCCCTCTGCCTCCACAGTACTGCACACTTCCCAGGAATATGAGAATGAATTGAGACTTTCGATCTTTCATTTGGTGCTAGGGTCTTATTCTCTAAGAACCAGCAGCAGTGTGATAAATACTCGTAACACTATCAACAATATTGCTACCAGAAGCAGCTAACGCTTGTAAAGTGCTCGTTTCATGACACTCACATTAAAAGCATATTAACTCCATTTGAACCTCCTAGCAACCTGAGCAGTTCTGTTGTTGCTGATTTCTAGAATTGTAGGAACAGAGACCTAAATGGGAGATAACTTACAAGTCACACAGCTCTCAGGGGCTGAGTCTGCATCCCAGACCTTCAATGACCCTGAAATATTTCGTGAGTGCGGGGGACCTGGAGGCAGAAGACCTGGGCCTTGGACTTGCCTCTGTGCCTTAGTGTCTAACCTTGGGCTAGTTTCTCAGTGTCTCTGAGCCTTCGTTTTCCCTTCTGTGAAAATGGAGTTCGTATTTGACCTCCTGGGGTTGCTGTATTCGGTAAGTAGTATGTAATATATTGTTAAATGCCTTTGAGTCCATTCCTGTATAGGGTTTCTGAGGAGTGGCTGGTGAGTTTGAACCACAGGTTCAAATCAACCTTGTGGTCCAGTACTAATCCTACAACACCACTCCAGGACTCCATTTATATAACTGTGAACATGATAATTATGAACATACAATACATATGAGATTGTTGTTAAGTGTCGTCGAGTTGGTTCCAACCAATGGTGATCCTATGTCAGGTTTCCCAGGAGCGGCTGGTGAGTTTGAACTGCTGACCTTGTGGTTCCAAGTGATCTTGCAGTTCAGTGCTTATTCTACAGAGCCATACTTGTAAGTAATTCAGAAATATGTAAATAAGGCCCTCTGCAGATGTCACACAAGAAGGTAGTTTATGTCATGTCTAAGTTACCTCCTCACTTCTTGTCTGTGTCTCTTGGCTTTCTGAGTCAGGAAGTTCCATCTGTTAGTTCACCTACTTCTTTCTTACGGTAGCCCTGACTTTAGAATCCATGTTGCTGGAAGAGAAAAGCTCTCCTCTAAACAGCCTTTATCTGTCTTCACTGTGTTGGGCTAGTTTGGTACAGATGACATGTACTTTTCTCTCTTTCTGTTCTTCCTATTTGACTTGGGTTATTATGCTTGTGACAATCTGACCCTGAAAACACGGTGTCCTGCTTTCATGTGAAAAGTGAGCCAAATAAAGCATCTAAGCCTTGGTCTGTATCATCTGGTACCCTGTAGATCAGAGCTCCACGAAGAGGGCCGAGGAAGGTCGGAGGGGGATGGGTCCTGGCCCCCCAGAGTTTCTGGGCAGAGAGACCTGGTCCCCACTGATGAATGACCTCAGACCTTTACTGCAGTTCCATCCTGAGGCCCCTGGGGCCTGAGGCCTGTTTTTTCTTTGGATTTTTGAAAGGGAATATTTTCTATTGACAGGAGGCATTTGCCGCAAACCATTAAAATCCCTCGAGTCGGGTTTCAGAACTGGCAGTTTTGTAATCCCGGCTTGAGTGGACGAAGCAGGAGCTGGAACAGCTGGTGGAAAGAAAGGTGTAGATGGAAGGGGATTTGTTGTTGTTAAGTGCCATCAAATCGGTTCTGACTCATAGTGACCCTGTATAGGGTTTCCTAAGTGCGGCTGGTGAGTTTGAACCTGGCTTGCTCTCTGACTTCATGAAGACCACAATGTTTATGCCTGTCTGCACACTGCCAGGTGAAAGATCAGTTTTCAGGAATGGGAGGGGGAATTTGGGATTCTGAGAAATTTGGAATTCTGGGAAAGGGGATTTCTGCATACCTAAGGGGTTATCTAATAATTCTGTATTCTCACCCATCTGTCTTCTAAAGGCAGGGAGCCAGCCATCCTGCTTAGTCATGCCAAGATCTGGGAACAGACTCAGGTTGTTATGGATTAAGGCTAATTCAGGACCCTGTTAAATTGATCTTTTCAAGGTTCAAGACTGCATGAAAGTCTCTGTCCTCAGAGCTCCAGTCAGGAGCCGTGGTAGTGTAATGGACTATGAGCTGGGCTTCTAGTCAGAAGGTCAGTAGTTCCAATCCACCAGCTGCTCTGTGGAAGAAAGATGAAGCTTTCTGCTCCTGTATAGGTTTACACTATACGTGGTTGCTATGAGTCAGAACTGATTTGACGGCACACCACGACCACCAGAGCTCAGCAGCACCCAATCACCACTCTACCTGAGTCTTGATTCCTTAACTTATGTTGCCACCAGGGATAGTATCTGATTATATCAAAGGTTCCCTTGTGGCTCTGTGGTTAAGTGCTCCCACCACTAACTGGGAAAGGTTGGCAGCTCAAACTCACCAGCCGCTCCGTGGGAGAAAGACCCGGCAGTGTGCTTCCGTAGAGAGGACAGACAGCTTGGGAAATCCTGTGGGGGTAGCTCTGCTCTGTTCTATGGGGTCACGATGAGTGGGAATCAACTCAAAGGCAGCAAGAATATTTCCCACAGAACAGAACAAAGGATTGTGCATGTTGGGAGCCCTGACGTGGCACTGTAGGATAAGCACTAGACCACAAGGTCAATTTGAACCTCAAGGTGGCAGTTCAAATCTATCAGTCACTCTTTGGAAACCCTAGACAGGGTCTCTGTGAGTTGGAACCTATTCGATGGCAATTAACAACAACAACAAATGTTAGTGTGTTGTGTTAGACTTTTGAATACTAGGTAGAGACTGACAATAACAAGAATTTGGAGAAATTCTAAAATATTCTCTAGATTTAAGAATTTGGACTAAATTCTTACTCTTGTAGAACCATGAACTGTTAGAACCAAATGGGACTGCAGAGGTGTAGTGGACCACCCTCCCATTTCATAGAGGAGAAAACAGCCCCCAGAATATTTGCCAAGAGGACACAGGGGAGGTATGGCTGAGTGGGGACTGGGGCTCCCCTCATGGCAGGTAATGGTAGTCTCAGGTTGTTGTTAAGGGCCGTCGAGTCGGTTCTAACTCATAGCAACCCTGTGTAGGGTTTCCAAGGAGCAGGTTGAGTGGGTTTTAATTCAGTTGATTTTTCTTGACTTCTGGTCAATGCTAAGGAGCTCTAGTAGCGTAGTGACTACAAATTGGGCTACTAACCTCAAGGTCAGGAGTTCGAAACTACCACCTGTTCCACGGACCAGCTGTTCCGCGGGAGAAGGATGAGGCTTTCTGCTCCCGTAAAGATTTACAGCCTTGAAAACCCTGTACAGGGTCGCTATGAGTCAGAATCAACTCCACGGCACATACCCAACCAACCAACCAACCAACCAACCAACCAACCAACCAACCAAGTCATTGCTACATGTTTACCAAACCCAGGACCAATTCATAAGGGTGCTGAGGGGCTGAGGAGCGGTTCCAGAAAGGCAACTTTAATGATTTAGCCTAGATGGGAGGGGGAACCTGAATGAACAACTTGGACCCTCAAGTGACCACCCTGGGCAGGGCCATGGCAGAGGTAAGAGGAGCAACTTCTGCGGCTCTTCCTGCCCTATCACAAGACTGTGACCCCAAGATCTGGCAGCTGTGAACCCCCTCTTCCCCCTGGCAGTCTGGGCTGTGTGCAGGCTTTCGCTCCTTTGTTCTCTGAAACCATTAGAAGGCTCACTGAGTTGGGAGCCTGGTTGCTAAGAGCTCTCCTTTGGCCAGGCCTTATCTAGCTTGCGAAGTCTCCCTGCAAAGTTTTCTCTGAAACTCTGGCTTGGAGGGAAGAAGGGAGGGAAGGAAAGGGGCGAGGAGGGAGGGGGGGCGGCGCTCAGAAACCACAAACAAACCTCCCTCTCTGGAGGCCCCGGGAGATCAGGAGTGCTGGATCGGGATCAGGAGTGACAAACTCTGGGCTTTTGCTTTAGCAAAGCAGCAGGAGTGCTGGGGCCATGCGCTGTACAACCCTCATCTCTTCTGTTGTCCCCATTTTACAGATGGGGACATGGATGAGGCTCAGAGAGGGGTGGTTCTCGTCCTGGCTCACACAGCAAAGAAGGTGTGAATCGGACTTGACCCTAATATGCCTAACTGCATAAGTACATAAGATGCTTAATAACCTGAGTGGCCATGCTGTGTGATTACATTTTTGTGGGTTTTTTTTTGTTTTAAGAATGTTCTTGCAAATCACTGTGTCTGAAGTCCCTCTGTCAGAGGCTTTTTGGGGGGTTACCATTGAGTTGCTTCTAACTTGTAGCAATCTGACGTGTGTCAAAGGAGAACAGCGCTCCTTAGGACTGCAGACGTTATTCAAATATAAATTTCCCCTGGGTGGATGGGCAAGTGAGGCAGGAGGGGAAAGCCAGGGTAATGAAGGTGGGGTGGGGAGAAGGTAGTCCTGTACTATGTTTGCTAAACCCAGGACCTGGCTGCCTGGCTGTCCTGACTACCCTCGGCCAAATAAAACCAATCCTTAGATCATGTAGGAAACATTTGCTGAGAACTTGAATGCCAAGTATTGGCTGGGGCCCCTGAGGGTACAAGGGCAGATCAAAGTAGTGCCACTCCTCAGGGGAATCCCAGTCAAGGGGGAGACCTTGGGGTTTCAAGGATGTTGAGAAGGGGGACTGGTGGCACAAGGCTGTGGAAGGGGTGTGATTTAGATGCTCTAAGGCAGTAGAAGGACATCGTGCTTGGTTAAGTGGAGAGCCAGTGAAAAAAAGGAGAAAACAGCGAGATAGATTGATGCAGGGACAGCATCAAGCTCAATTAGAACAGCAGTTGTAAGGATGGTGTGGGGCGGAGCAGTGCATAGGGCCACTAGGAGTCTGAACTGATTCAATGGCACTCAACAACAACAAGGGAGAGGGGATCCTGGTGGTGACGTGGGGTAAACGTTGGGTTGTTAACCGCAAGGTCGGTGGTTCAAACCCAGCAGCTGCTCTGTGGTAGAAAAATGAGAACTTCTGCTCCCATAAAGATTTACAGCTGTGGAGACTGGAAGGAACGTTCTGTTCTGCCCTATACGGCTGATGGCAGTGGGTTTGGGCTTAAGGGTGGAGGTGGGAAGGTGAGAGCTGAGTTCAGGCTTTGAGGATGAGTAGATAGTAATCGGAGGAGAGGAGAGGCAAGACTTTGGTGCTGCTGGGCTGGGAAGGGTGGGATATGAGTGGAAACAGGGCTGGGGGCCCTAGGGAGCTTGAGCCCCATCCTGTGATAATACAGAGGTACCCTAGAGGGGTTTACAGCAGAAGATGCCACACCCATTCTATACGCTTGGTAGCCCACATGACCCACGTTAGCACATGTGCACTCTGGCGGGATAGGAGTTCCCCAGATTCCGGCCTAGCTTCCCTGCAGGTACCTCCGTGTGCCTGGGGGTTGAGTTTGCAGGTGTTCCTCTCCCTAACAGAGGTACCCTGGCCAGGACCATGCATGACTCTGGTCTTCCCCGTGTTCCACGGTCTGTCAGAAAGGTTGGCCTTTCAAGGAAGCCAGTGGTTATAGCATGATGAAAGGAACAATGGTATGGGAATCCACAGGTTCTGGCCTGATCATGCCCTGGCTGTGTGATACTACGTTGGTCACTTCTCTCTGGCTGGGTCTCAGTTTACCCAGCTAGTTTAGAGATCTGAGTCCATCAAGTGGCACCTTGCAATAAAGGCTTGATGATCTAGTTCCAAAAATTTCGCTGTTGAAAACCCTTTGGAGTACAGTTCTATTCAGACACATGGGGTCATCTTGAGCTGGGATCAAGCTCAGTGACAGCTCATTTGTTTTTTTGTTTTGTTGTGTTGTTTTCTCGCTCTTGGTGAACTGTAAGGTCCTGGAGGGCAGGCAGGGTTCCTTTACTCCCCCGGACCCCTCTCTGGAGGCTTGTAAGTCTCAGTCAGGGTGCGACAAAGGAATGCTGAAGGCAGGCTTCTGTACAAATGTGGAGAACCATCCCCGGGGTACCAGGGTCCAACGCTTATTGCCGTCTTCTCTTTTGCCCCCTGCATTGCCAACTTCAGGGGTTCTCAGAACCAACCGATCACAGCCCTCCTTCCCTATCCCACCATCCTCCCTCCTCAGCACCTCCAGACCCTCCTGTGTGTCCTTCTGAACTACCTTCCAACACAGCACATGAACATGCAACCCATTCATGCACAGACACACATGCATACCTAGGATATAAAAGTGCATGCTTACACATGAGCACACACACACACACACTCACTCTGGACTTCCAGAAATTATGAAAAGTTCAGAAAACTTGGAGGTTGAGTTGCTGAGTTCAAATCCTGGCTCTGCCACCAGCTTCCTCTGTGTGTCCGAACTTTACATTTGCTATAACCACCAGCCTCTCACACACATCGGGGAACTTTACCTTGCCTTGCTCCACTTTACTCCTCTGTGCTGGTCCTCCCTCCTTCAGCAAGAGAGCTCTTCTTTAAGGGAAACTTTGTCCAGCATTCGGTGGTTTCCTGAGAAGAGGTGTATTCACTAAGCAAGGCGAGAGAGAACTTTCTGCAGTGATGGTGGCTGCACAGATGTATGCAGGTGTGAAACGCATCAGGCAGAACACTAAAGCCCTATAAGCGTGTTTGATGTCATTTACGTCTCAATTTTTAAATGGCCAAAAAGATTCTTTCTAGCTTTTATGGTTCAGGCTCTAGTCACATATTCATTTACTCTATAAATGCCTGTATTCCAGGCATACAGAAGTGAAGTGGATACAGGTGTATGTACTGTAGTGGGAGCTCAGAGGTACAGAACCTTCAGTAACTCCCCATTGCAAACAATGGTGGTTCTCAATCCTGACTGGAAATCATCTGGAAGCTTTAATGCCTGTCTCCAGGGCCCCCTGCTCAGAAAGACCCCATGCTTGGGTTAATGCTCCAGTGCCACTGTCTTGAAATTATTAATAATTTTTGAACAAGGGACTTAGTGCGTCTTCATTTTGCTGTGGGCCCAGCAAATTACATAGTTGATCCTCCCCCTCCTCCTTCCCCCAGTACAATAGAATCCGAATCTCTGAGAGGTGGGTCAGGCATCAATCACTTCTCAATGCTGAGCTTCCTGTCTGGAGTAGTGGTGTCCAGATGTGGCCAGCATCCTCGGACACTTGGCTGAAACAGAAACGGCAGCCTGGTGTTCTAGAAGCTTGTCACTGAGGTGGAGCAGTAAGATCTTATGTTTGAGAGTATTGGCAGAAGCAGTTCCTTACCAGTGGTGGTGGCAAGTGATCAGGACACTCAGGGAGGGTCATTGTGAATGGAATAGTCATGGAAGACTTCCTGGAGGAGGTGGCCCATGAGCGTTGTTGAGAAGGGGAGAGGAGAAAGGGAAAAGACACATGTACTTACAAAAGGGAAGGATTCATCTGGGGGAAGGGAGGAACCAGGAGAACTGGGGTGTGGAGTGTGATTGGAGTTGCACAGGGAGCTGTGGTTGGGGGCTGGGGTGGGGGATTGAGAAGGACAGGAAATGATAGTCTGAGAAGCCAGAATACTGTCGGCAATGGGGAGCCATTGAATGTTACAGATCCAAGAATAATGCACTCCATAAATGTTTGAATGGATAAACAAAAGGGGATGTTTGGGAAGATTTAGAGGGGATTGGCCCTCTCTGTTGCTGGGATTTCCAGCCAGAACTGTAGTCTGCCTGTTCTTGGAGGCTCTGCAGCCTCATGACTGTAGGTAGTGACTATCTGTTGCAGGAACCGGCATCCCTTGGGGTGTGGTCTTGGAACAACAATGACTGAAGCATCCCCAAGAACAACATACGTGGAGCAGACCATTTCCTCCCATTTCTAGGAACAGCAAGTGGTGGGGGGAGCGGGGGGGAGGGGGTGGAGGCTTCTGGTAAAAAGAGCTTCTGATCTCCAGCTCCCACCAGACCCCCAAGTCCAAGTCAACAGCCTCTGCAGTCTGTTCCTTCCATTTTGTATCTCCAGTGCCTGGTGGACACTCCGATGTCGAGGGAAAGAGGACAGCCTGACTCGGATAGAGACACCTCTGTTTCTGAGTAGCCAGCAGCAGATCAGAGGCAGAACTGTTTGTTTTTATGTCTCCTGAAATATTTATGCAGGAAGATGAGAAAGGGGCTTGTTTATTGAACCAGTCCTCCAGGGAAGAAGCCATAGGGAATGGGCCACTTCCCATGTCTGAGAGCCAGTGAGCAGAGATAGAATTTCTTAGGAGAAGGAAGCTGGATGAGATGTCTGGAGGGGAACTTTCCCCTCCAGTCCCAGGAAAGCCTTTCAGCACATACTCTCCTGATGACTCCAACTAATTGCAATTGAATCTCAGCCTAGTTTTATTCTGGACACTGTAATATGCTGTGTGACTTTAGGCAAGTTGCTTAACCTCTCTGGGCCTTAATTCCAACTCTGAGAAGAGGGCAGTTCAGTCTTTCCCATTCATACAGTTCTGTCTAACAGTATCCATCTAGCTAGTGTTTGGATGGTGAAGTGGGCTTGCCCTGGGGCAATGAAGAAGGGGTAGGAAGCATTCATTGCACCATGGAGGGCCCCAGCTACTTGGTGTCCAAGGCTGGGTAGAACTGAGGATGCTTGGCTTTGCAGAGTGGGCAGACCAGCCAGAAGCCTCAGCTCTGACTATGGGGTCACGTCAGAGGGGGCCAGTTAGTGTCCTGGGAGTGCTCCTAATGGCCCAGCCCCACCCTGACTCGGTTGGGACAAAGGGGGCCCATCCCTCCTTCCTCCTCTTACCAAACCCTGTTGTCCCTGAGAACGCTAGCAGGATTTCCTCCCAGGAAGGGGACGTGGTGTCCGGTTTACATCCCCCGGGAGTCACAGGCACCGAGGAGCAAGGCTGCACTTCACCCTGACAATAGGACCGGCTTGTCTGCAGACGTGAAAGTCTGTGGCTCTGTGCCCAGGCCACGTGGCAGACCTCGGATCATCTGCTGTTCTCTGCAGACTAGACCCTGCCTCTTGGGCAGGACCTGGGGTCTGAGCTCTGTTCTGGCTTCCCATGGTGGGCCTTGCAAATGGTAGTAGTTCATTCACATCAGTCTTTGCTATTAGAACAATCCAAATCGTAATGCCAACAACCACCCAGTAAGCACCTGCTCCATGCCAGACACTGCACTGGCTGCAAGAACAGAGGAGAAGGATTTTTCAGGCCTTTAAGGAAGCTGAATTCTGCCTATGAGACAGACACATAAACAAATAATGATGAAGCAATCCAATGGGTGCGGAATCAGACTTGGAAGCACTGGCGAGAGTGGGGAACTTCAGAACAAGAAGGTGCTTGATGTTGACGTTGAAAGATCAGTAGGATGGTTTTGGAAGAGGGTGAGAGATGGAAGGTCCGGTTCAAGTAACGATAAGGGCAGTGGGAGGCTTCTGAAGAGTTCCAGACTCCCAAGGTTGTCCAGAGAGATTTGAGGCTTGGGAATGGGGAAGGTGGAACGGATTGGGTTTGGAGTCCTTGCATAGTGCAAATGGCTAACATTGTCAGCTGCTAACTGAAAGGGTGCAGGTTCGTCTTCACCCAGAGGCACCTCAGAAAAAAAGCTTGACAAATCTACTTCCAAAAATTTAACTAGGAAAACCCTATGGAGTACATTCTACTCTGACACCCATGGGGTCACATGAGTTGGAATTTACTCAATGACAACTGTGTGTGTGTGTGTGTTTAGGGTGTGGGCTCAGGGCTAGAGCTGGGCTTATAAGACGAAGGCCTGGCTGGTTGTGCCGTCAGAGTTGTTCCTGGGTCTGTGGATTTATTCTAAGGGCCATATGGTGGTTTGATTCCATGATAATACATAGTTATCAGGCTCAGCCTGTACCAGTCACTGGTCTAGATAATGGAACACATCAACATTAGTGAGCAAAATAAAAAGGCCAGACACTGCAAGCTGGGAAGATGGGTCAGAAAACAAATGCATAAATATTATGGGGTGGGGGGCAGTCGGGGCAGTGCTAAAAACTATTAAGAAAAATCCACCAGAGTCAGGGGAGAGTGAGGGAATGGTGGGAGAGTAGTCCAGGAAGTCTTCTGTGATGAGGGGACGCTCAGGCCCAGAGTGAACTGAGGGAGGGGTAGAGTCACGTGGCATCGGGGGAAGATCTTTCTGGCAGAGAAGAACAAGTTCACAAGCTCCGAGGAGGAATGTGCCTGGTCTTCAAGGTATAGCCGTGTGGGGAGTGTCGGGGGGGAAGCGTTGGTTTGTGGGGGTGTAGACAGAAAGAGTCAGAAAGGAGGCTGAAGAGGAGTCACAGATCTGTTGTGAGCCTTTGAGTCAGTTCCAACTCATATCAACCCTATAGGACCCAGAACTGCCCTGTAGTGTTTCCTAGGTCATATGGCTCTGTGGGATCATCACTGGACTGTGAACCACAAGGTTGGCAGTTCAAACCCACCAACTGCTCCTTGAAAACCCTATACAGGTCAACAATTTTTGTGGGGAACAGATCACCAGGTGTTTTCTCCTCTGGAGGAGCTTGTGGATGAGAAGTGCTGACCTTTCAGTTAATAGCCAAGTGCTTTACTGTTGTGTAACCAGGGCTCCCTGACATATGCCTGCTGCTCACAACATGTTTGTTGACTGACTTTTAGAATGCCCATGCAGGGAGCATTGGGGAGGTTGGATTGGAGGGGGAAAGACTGGAGATCAGGAGCCAGGGCAGATGGGTCTCCAGGCCTTGGGTGGCTCAAGGGGAGCAGTAAAGCTTCTTGGAAAGGACCCAGATTCAAGAAGTCCATGGGGCTGGATGTCTGGGTGTTTCTGCAGTGGGCTCCCTGTGCCTCCATCCACCGTCGCCTTGACCTGGGGTCTATGGGACAAACCCCGAACCTCCCAGTCATCTGCCTTCTAATGGATGCTCTACTAGGTCTGCATCCTCCTACAGGGCTGGCAGGGCTCAGCGGAGGCCCTCAGGGGCCGCCCTCCCCTGCCTGCCTCACCTCCCATCCAACCTCATTAGTATTTTGAGCAGAAGCATATTTGTTTTTTTTTCCTGCAGGGAATTGGTGTCCTGTTCATTTCTAATGGAGTCAAACCAAAGAGCAATTAGGAGACCCAGCCTTGCTGGGTCAAGGAGAAATGGCGGGGAGAAGCAGCTTTGCTGTTTTCTGGTTTGGGAGGTGCAGGAGGAGGGAGATGCTGTGGGTTTAACATCCAACAATAACAAATATTCCTTGTTATTATTATGATAGACATCACCCACCATCAAACCTACTGCCGTTAGTCGCTTCTGACTCAGCGACCCTATAGGGCAAAGCGACCCTATAGGGCAAACCCCTGAGGGTTCCCAGTGCTGTAAATCTTAGTGACACTGTGGGTTGTGTTGGAATGCTAAATGAAATGTTGGTAGTTCAAATCCACCAGCTGCTCCATGGGAAAACGATGAGGCCGCTTGTATCCATAAACATTATGGTGGAGCAGTTCTGGATCCTCTAGGGTCCGTATCAGTCAGAACCAACTCAATGGCAGTGGTTTGATGGGGGTTTGTTGTTGTTGTTAAGTGCCATCGAGTCGGTTCCGACTCATAGCGACCCTGAAGGGTTAGAGCTTTAATAAAGGAAATTGCCACATTTTTCTCCCTTGGACTGGCTCATGGGTTCAAACCACAAACCTTTCAGTTACCAACAGAAAGCTTTAATCATTGTGCCACTAACGTTTCTTGTAGACACCACAGGTCATGTTTATTGCTGTTGATGTTGTTAACTGCAGTTGAGTTGGTTCCAATTCATAGTGAGCCTGCATAGGGTTTCCTAGGAGTGGCTGGTGGGTTTGACATGCTGACCTTTCAGCTAGCAGTCCTGCAGTGTGGCACTGTAGCTTATCCTACAGTGCCACACCAGACTCTAGTGTCATTTCCCAAGGACTGTGCTAAAGGCTTTGCATGTATCTCATATAACCCTAACAGTGGCCCATGAGGCACAGAGGGCAGTGGATTCTAATGTTGTCTCCATTTTGCTGATGAGGACACTGAGACTCAGAGGGGTTAAGTAATGTACCCAAGGTCACACAGCTAGTAGGTGATAGAGCCAGGGTTCTACCCCAGTTCTGACACCTTTAATGCTCAAAACCATAGCAGTTAGCCAATAGCTTTTCCCTCAGTTCTGCTTCCCTTCCATTCAAGAGAAACAAAGAATGTTGACTTTAACTTTATGACCTTTTAAGAACTATCTGTATAAGAGCAAATTAACAACAGCAACTCAGAAGATTAGGTAGGGACTTCAGGGGACAGTGAGTTTATGTTAATGTGTGAAGGACAACTCAGAACAACTCAAAAAAGAAGGATGAGACTGGTTATATATCTCAAAGAATGTAACCCACGTCACTGACTTGTATATGTAGAAACTGTTGACGTATGTATTCCTGTGTATAGTCTCAACAATACCAAAATAAATCAAATTAAAGATAAGACGAAACCAACAACGAACTACTGAACAAACCAAAAAGCCCTCTGTTGCTATGGGATGCGTAAGCGTCACTGGAGTTGCCATGGAGAGCAAGAACAGGGAGAAAACAGCATACAAGTTTGGGCTGTGGACCATCCCTGGCTCTCTCCAGGGGAATGCACAATTAGACCCATGGCTCTTGGTGGGTTCCAGGGGCAGCAGACCTGTTAGGAAACCATAGTGGTGATGCAGGCAGGGGGCCTGGCTGCAGGGGCGGGGGCGGGAGGGGAGGACCATGCAGTGATGTTTGGAAGGTTGATGCGTTGGTGGAGGAGGGTACCAGGTAGAAAAAGGCAAGGCTTCTGGTCATGAGGTTGAGGGTGGTGGGAAACCCATGAGGAGCTAGCCCAGGTCAGTTGACCTCTGTTCCTGATCCAAGCCACATCCCAACCCCATCTCCTACCTAGCTTGACTAAGTGGGTCTACGGGATTTTTCAGAAAATCAGACCCTGAAGAAAGAAGTTCAGTGTCTTGGGCTCTACAGCGCTCTGTAAGAATAGTGGTGGCTTCTGGGAAACTTGCTGAGGTCCTGACCCAAACTGAGAAATGGTTTTAACATCACGAAGCCCTCCTAGAACTGATGTGTGTGTACATGTGTGCAAGTGTGTACGCAGTAATGGATTGGAAGTTTTTCGGTCTCTGCTTCTCTGCTATGCAGAGATCTCTGCCAGTAGGCACTTCCTGGAAAAAAATTTGATCAAACAGTAATGTAGTTTTTCTCTGGAGAGTCAGCTTATTTCTAAAAAATAATCCTCGACTTTACAGAAACATAAAGTCCTGTGGTGCAGAGGTTAAACACTCAGCTACTGATCAAAAGTTAGTGGTTCAAACTCATCAACTCCTCTCTGAGAGAAAGATGTTTTAGTTTGCTCCTGTAAAGATTTACAGCCTTGAAACCCCTATGGGGCCGTTCTATTATGTTGACAGCAGTGGGCGTGGCTTGGGTTTGGTTTAGAGTAGCAGGAGAGGTCTTGTGCCCTAGAGAGGCAAGCCCCTGGTGAGTGGGCCAGTACAGTAGTTTCTCCTCACATCTCCTAGGTTACCTGTCTCCAGACCTCCATCTCCACCTGGAGCCCACTGGGCCGGATTACCCCTCTGCGGCAGTCTTCTCTCCCAATTCCTTACCTTTGAGTTTGGACTCCTCACAAACCTTAACTTCCTTCCATCCTTCCCCTCTCTTTGCTGGACACCACGGCTAATCCCCCAAACTGATCTTGCTTCAGAACATTTGTGGGGATGGAGGGGCGAGACAGGGGTGAGGGTTTGTAGCCAAAAGAAATGTTTCTCTCCTGACCTGATTCCAGAGGCATGGAAGAGTGACTGTACCCAGGAACCAGAGTTTGGGTGGGGCAAGACTGTCTTTAGTGCAGGGCTTAGGGGAGCAGAGTTAGGAAGACTGGGGGCACGAAGAGGCAACACCTGCCAGGTTATACTTGTGGAACCAATATGTCCCATCTGGGTGGCAGTGGTGGCTGGCTTCCCTCTGGCCAGCCCACCCAGTCCATTCAGCATTGAAGCACTCTCTTGCTCTGGCCACCATTTGCTGGCTAAGACATGTTCCTTCCTCAACAAGCAAACAGCCCTTCGATTAGAAAATGAATCATATTTTTCTTTTAACACAGACACAGAGCACCCCCAATTCCGGTGGCTTAAATGCCCAAATGGGCAGTCTTTCTAAAATGGGTAAGTGCATTCCTCTTTGGTGGCTGGGATCAAGGATCATTTACACCAGCTAGACCCTACCCTCCAGCCATCTTGGTCTGCTTACTGCCCTCAAACTCAACCTGTGCATCTCTGTTCCCAGTCCACTTGGAAGGCCTCTTGAACCCTGCTCTCCAGACACAGCCAAAAGCACGGAGGTGCCCCTCGCCATCCCCCCTCCGCCCCCCCAGCTGATCTTTCTCTTCTCATAGCCCTGCTCAGTGGAGATGGGCACAGCTACCCTACCTAGGAGGGAGCACATGCTACCACCAAGCTGGCCCTGAAGACATTCAGTTGTGTAGTTATTAGGTGCCTTTGAGTCAGTTCCGACTCATAGCGACCCTGTGCACAACAGAATGAGACACTGCTCAGTTCTGCACCAGTCTCACAATTGTCACATGGGAGCCCACCGCTGCTGCCGCTGTGCAAATCCATCTCTTTGGGGTCTTTCTCTTTTTCACTAAACCTCCCCTTTATCAAGCATGATATCCTCCTCCAGGGACGGGCCCCTCCTGACAATATGCTCAAAGTATGAGAGATGAAGTCTCACCATCCTCCCTTCTAATAAAAGCATTCCGGTTGTACTTCTCACAGGACACTTTGTTCTTCTGTCTTGAATATTCTTCACCAATATCAACATAATTCACCAACACCATAATTCAAATACATCGATTCTTCTACAGTCTTCTTTATTCATTGTTTAACTTTCACATGATTTGAGGCCACTGAAAATACCATGGTTTGTCCTGAAACTGACATCTTTGCTCTTGAACACTTTAAAGAGGTCTTTTGCAGCAAATTTGCCTAATGTAATATACCATTTGATTTCTTGACTGCTGTTTCTCTGAGTGCTGATTGTGGATCCAAGCAAAACGAAATCTTTTCTCCATTTATCATGATGTTGTTTTTGGGTACAGCTGGAGGATTTTCATTTTGTTTACATTGAGGTACTTAAAACGGTGGTCTTTGATCTTCATCAGTATTTCAAGTCGTCTTCACTTCCAGCAAGCAAGGTTGTATCAACTGTGTATTACCAATTGTTAATGCGTCTTCCTTCAATCCTGATGCCACATTCTTCTTCATATAACCCAGTTTCTCTGATTATTTGCTCAGCATACAGATTGAATACGCATAGTGATATATGCTGAGCAAATAATCAGAACCCTGGAGAACACCTTTTCTAATTTTAAACCATTCAGTATCTCCTTGTTCTGGGCTATGTTCAGGTTCTTCATGAGAACTATGAAGTGTTCTGGAATACCCATTCTTCACAATGTCATCCATAGTTTGTCATGATCCACACAGTTGAAAGCCTGCACATAGTCAGTAAAGCACAAGTAAACATCTTTCTGGTATATTCTGCTTTCAGCTAAGATCCTTTTGATATCAGCAATGATATCCCCTTATTCCACATCTTTTCCAAATGTGGTTTGAATTTCTGGTAGCTCCCTGTACTACTGCACCCGTTTTTGAATTATCTTAAACAAAATTTTAGTTAATGATATTTTTCTATAATTTCTGTATTTTATTGAGTCACGTTTCTTTGGAATGGGCACAAATATGGATCTGTTCCAATCACTTTGCCAGATAACTGCTTTCCATATTTCCTGGCATAGACCAGTGAATGCCTCCAATACTGCATCAATTTGTTGAAACATTTCAATGCGTGTTCCATCAACTCCTGGAACCTTGTTTTTCCACAGTGTCTTCAGTGCTGTTTGGACTTCTTCCTTCAATGCCATCCATTCATATGGTACCACTTGAAATGATTGAACAGTTTTTTTGGTACAGTGACTGTGTATTCCTTCTATCTCCTTTTGATGTTTCCAATGTCATTAGATATTTTGTCTATGTTGTTGTTATTGTGTGTTGTCAAGTTGGTTCCGACTTACAGTGACCCCGTATAGAGTTTTTGATGTTGCAATCTTTATGGGAGAAGAAAGCCTCAACTTTCTCCTGCCGAACAGCTGAGAGATTTGAACTAGTGACCTTGCAGTTAACAGCCTAACTCATAACCCACTACGCAACCAGAGCTCCTTTATTTTGCCTATGTTGTTGTTGTTGTTAAGTGCCATCAAGTTGGTTCTGAATCATAGTGACCCTGTATAGGGTTTCTGAGGAGTGGCTGGTGGGTTTTGAACCACTGACCTTGGGGTTAACAGTCCAGTGTTTATCCTATAGCACCACACCAGGACTCAATTACGCCCATGTTGTTGTTGTTAAGTGCTGTCAAGTCGGTTCTGAATTATAGCGACCCTGTATAGGATTCTCAAAGAGCAGCTGGTGGGTTTGAACTGTCAACCTTATGGTTAGCAATCCAGTTCTGAACCTACAGCACTCTACCAGGACTCCATATAATCCTTCAATACTGCAACCTGAGGCTTGATTTTTTCTTCAATTCTTTCAGCTTGAGAAATTCTGAGCATGCTTTTTCCATTTGGTTTTTTAACTCCAGCTCTCTGCACATTTTATTATAATACTTGACTTTGTCTTCTTAAGCTGCCCTTTGAAATTTTCTGTTCAGCTCTTTTACTTTCTCATTTCTTCCATTCATTTTAGCTTCTCTACACTCAGAAGCAAGTTTCAGAGTTGCTTCTGAAATCCACTTTGGTTTTTTCTTTCTTTCCTGTCTTTTAAATGGACTTTTGCTTAACTAATGTATGATGTCATCCCACAACTCTTCTGGTCTTCAGCCATTAGGTCTAATGCATCAAATCTGTTCTTCAAATGGTCTCTAAATTCAAGTGGGACATACTCAAGGTTATATTTTGACACCCATGCATTGTTTTAATTTTTTTCAGCTTCAGCCTTAGCTTAACTTTGGCCTGTCCCACAGCCTTCGCCTGGCCTTGTTTTGGCTGACAATATTGACCTTCTCCATCTTCTCTTCCCACAGATGTAGTCCATTTCATTTCTGTGCATTCCATCTGGAGAGGACCATGTGTATAGTCACCTTTTATGTTGTTTAAAAAAGGTAATTGCAATGAAGAAATTATTGGTCTTAAAAAATTCTATCCTGCGATCTCCAGCATCATGTCTATCATCAAGGCCATGTTTTCCAGCTACTGTCTTTTGATTGTATGTTTGGTCAATTTCAGACTGAGGAAATTGGTAAAATTCTTCAATTTCATCATCACTGGCTTTAGTGGTTGGTGTGTAAATTTGAATAATAGTGGTATTAACTGGTTTTCTCTGTTGTTGTTAAGTGCCGTCGAGTCGATTCCAACCTATAACGACCTTGTGTAGGGTTTCCAAGGAGCAGCTGGTGAGCTTGAACCACTGACCTTGCAGTTCAAATGACTTTGCAGCCTGACGTATTTGCCCAGAGCATCACACCAGGACTCCGGTTTTCTCTGTAGACGTATGGATATTGTTCTATCACAGACAGCATTATACTTCAGGAAGGATCTTGAAATGTTCTTTTTGACGTAGTGTGTGTTACCATTTCTCTTCAGTTTGTGGTTCCCAGCATAGTAAACTATATGACTGTCTGATTCAGAATGGCGGTTAGCAGTCCATTTCGGAGTCCTGGTGTGGCGCTGTGGGTTAATGCGTTGGACTACCAGGTCAGTTTGAACTGCAAAGTCGGCAGTTCAAGCTTACCAGTTGCTCCTCTGAAACCCTATACAAGGTTGTTATGAATCGGAACTGACTCGATGGCAATAACAACAACAATGCCTAGGGTACCAATCTTTATGCATTCCATTTCTTTATTTTTTAGTTTTTATTATGAGGTTTACATATGAGCACATCAGCTTTACACTCATCCTGTCATATTTCATTTCATTGCAATGATTACAATCCCCTCCATGCATCATCAAATAACCCCAAAGGGTACATAGGCCGGCTCCCCGGACACCAGCACACAGCCCTTCTCCCTTCCTGAATCCAGTGTCCCCAGCCACTCCGTCTGTCCACGTCATTGCCTCTGTCTCCATGCCTGGCTTCACTGCTTCTCTGGGTAGGGTCCTACTCTCCGCTCTTCTCATTTGATGGTCCCAGGGACCTCGGATCCTGGGTTGCAAAATCAATCACTCTCCTTCTTTTGTCAAAAACCATCTACCTCTATATTTACTACCCTCGCAGTCAATCTTGATGATAATTATTCACTATTGTACCACAAGAGTCTTATCCCCATTTCCTTTCACCAGCCCGGTCCCAACAGATTGGAAATCATTCAGTGGTGATTCTACCTTTCCCTGTCCCATCTGGAACTAGGCTCCCTCTTGAAAGCTTGTCAGCCCATCACTTCTTGTCTTTATAGTGCCCACCCCCCTATTTTGGGTAGCCAATGTCTAAGTTGCCCATCCCTGTCAACCCTGTGTACCGAGGGGGTGGGAGTGATCCTCGCTGTAAAGATTTGTTCCCTTTTTTGAGCTACTACATTCATAAGTATTGGTAA
>NW_006408610.1:11420644-11425856 GCF_000296735.1 Chrysochloris asiatica | reverse complement strand
TTCATTGTACCAGTACCAGGCTGTTTTGACCACTGTAGCCGTGCAGTAGATTTTGAAATCGGAGAGTGAGAGGCTTCCAAACTTGTTCTTCTTCGTGAGCAGTGCTTTGCTCATTCTGGGTCTCCTTCCTTTCCATATGAAGTTTGTAATTGTCCTTTCCATCTCTTTGAAGAATGTCGCTGGAATCTGAATTGGGATTGCATTATATGTGTAAATTGCTTTGGGTAGTATTGACATTTTCATGATGTTGAGTCTTCTTATCCAGGACCATGGTATGTTCTTCCACTTTTGTAAGTTTCTTTTGGTTTCTTGTAGTAGTGTTTCTCTGGTTACATTTATTCCTAAATATTTCATCCTTTGGGTGGCTATTGTAAATGTTATTGCTTTCCTAATGTCTTTTTCAGCACTCTCATTGTTACTATAGGGGAAACCACCTGATTTTTGCATGTTAATCTTATATCCTGACACTTTGCTGAATCTTCCAATGATGTCTAGTAGCTTTTTTACTGAGTCTTTGGGGTTTTCTATGTATAGGATCATATCGTCTGCAAATAGAGAGAGTTTTATTTCCTCTTTGCCAATTTGGATGCCTTTAATTTCCCTATCTTGCCGTATAACCTCTGGCTAATACTTCCAAAACAATATTGAAAAGGAGTGGTGACAAAGGGCATCCTTATCTGGTTTCTGTTCGCAGAGGTAAGACTTTCAGTTTCTCTCCATTGAGAGTCATGTAGGCTGTTGGTTTTGTATATATGCTCTTGATTATGTTGAGGAATTTTCCTTCATTTCCTACTTTGTTGAATGTTTTTATCAGGAATGGATATTGGATTTTGTCAAATGCCTATGTGATCATGTGTTTTTTTTTTTTCCTTTTTCTTATTTATGTGGTGAATTACATTGATTGTTTTTTCTAATGTTGAACTATCCTTGCATCCCTTTTATGAAATCCACTTGGTCATGATATATTATTTTTTTGGTGTGGTGCTGGATTCTGATGGCTAGGATTTTGTTGAGAATTTTTGCATCTATGTTCATGAGGGATATTGATCTATAATTTTCTTTCTTAGTGATGTCCTTCTCTGGTTTTGGTATGAGGTTTATGCTTGCTTCATAAACTGTGTTAGGAAGCTTTCCATCCTCTTCTAGCTTCTGGAATAATTTGAGTAGAATTGGTGACAGCTCTTCCTTGAATGTTTGGTAGAACTCACCAGTGAAGCCATCTGGGCCTGGACTTCTTTCGGTTGGGAGTTTTTTGATGACCTGATCAATTTCTTCTTTTGTTATGAGTCTGTTCAAGTTTTCTACTTCACTCTATATAAGTTTTAGTAGTTCGTGTTTTTCTAAAAATGTATCCATCTCTTCTAAGTTTTCGAATTTGTTTGAGTACAAGTCTTCATTTGGTTCCTTTGTGACATTGCCCATGTGGTTTCTAATGTGAGTTATTTGTGTCTTCTCCCTCTTTTCTTTTGTTATGTGTGCCAGTGGTTTGTCAATTTTATTAATCCTTTCAAAGAACCAGCTTCTTGTCCTGTTGATTCTTTCTATAGTTTTTCTGTTTTCCATCTCATTTATTTCTGCTCTTATCTTTATTATTTTTTTTCTTTTGGTGACTGTAGGTTCCCTCTGTTGCTCTATTTCTAATTGTTGGACATGCTGTGTTAATGTGTTAATTTTGGTTCTTTCTTCTTTTTGGATGTGCACATTTATCACAATAACTTGTCCTCTCAGCACTGCTTTCACTGTGTCCCAAAGATTTTGGTATGTTGTGTTTTCATTCTCGTTTGTTTCTAAGAACTTTATGAATTCACGTTTAATTTCTTCTTTTACTCAGTCGCTTTTCGGCATGTGTTGTTCAGTGTCCATGTATTCGACTTTATTTCTTTAGTCTTCTTGTTCTTGATTTCTAGTTTTATAGCATTGTGATCTGAAAAGATGCTTTGTAGTATTCTGATGTTTGTAAGTTTATGGAGGCTTGCTTTTTGACCTAACACATGGTCAATTCTGGAGAATGTTCCATGTGCACTGGAGAAGAAAGTATATTGTGCTGTTGTTGGGTTGAATGCTCTGTACACGTCTATGAGGTCAAGTTGGTTGATTGTGCTGTTTAGTTCCTCTGTAACTTTGTCGAGTTTCTTTCTGGTTTTTCTGTCCTTTTTCGGAAGTGACATATTAAAATCTCCCACTGTTATTGTTCCATTTCATTTTTGATAAGTTTCAACTTTTCTAGACTCATACTTGATACAGTCCACATTCCGATTATTAATGAACTTTTGCAGCTTTTTCTTCTCATTTTGAGTTGTGTTACATCAGCAAATGGAGGCCTCAAAAGCTGAACTCCATCCACCTCATTAAGTCAACTCTACTTGGAAGAGGCAGCTCTTCTTCAGTCATGTTTTGAGTGTCTTCCAATCTGAGGGGCTCATCTTCCAGCACTGGATCTGACAATGTTCTGCTGTTATTTGTGAAGTTTTTAGTAGCTAAGCATTCAGAAGTTGTCCACCTCTCCTTCTCCCTTGTCTGTCTTAGTCTGGAAACTGCTGAAACCTGTCTACCATGGGACCCTGCTGATACTTAAAATACTGGTGTCATAGCTCTCAGCAACACTCAAGCCACGACAAACTGACAGATGAGTGGTAGAAGAAGACATTCACTTAGAGGTCTTTGAATGATGGGCATAAGAATCTATTCTGTGTAGGCTGCACAGCTTCAGCCCTGTGAAATGTACTTACTCATAAATCATCAACGGAGCATAGAATAAATCCCTCTAAAGGCCTGGGACAGATATAGGGAGCTTTCTCCCACCCTCAAGGCTGTTCTGCCCTGGAAGTATTCTAAAAGGGAGTGGGGGCGTGCTCCCCATCGTCTCACAGACCTCTGCTCAAGAAAGGCCATGGCCTGGTGACCTCCTGGCTCCACCCTCCCCTGGGAGGCTGCCGTATGCTTTCCGGATGTCCGGGTCTCATTATACTCCAACTCATAATTTCATCTTGTCTAATTGTGCTCAAGGCCCAAGTGAATGCAGTGACTATTAGCCTGGGCTCTGTGGGCCCCGGGTCTCCATGGAAACGGAGAATGCCTCCTAATGAACTGCATCCTTGGAGACTGGCTTGGGGGTCCCTTCCCACTCCTCATGGACTGTTGCCTGGCAGAGCAGAGGGGACCTGGTACTAGGGAAGTGGGGGTGGAAGCAGCCTCTGCAGCAACCCCAACCCTCCTGTGGTGTAGCCCCCAGCCCATCCCAGCACTCAGAAATAATCCCCCAGCCTCATTGCTGGCCAAGTGTTTCCTTTTCCTCCCCAGACAAACCAACAAATAGTCCTTCACATCAAAACCAAATAATTTTTTCCTTTGAACACACATGCTTACATACAGCACACTAAACTCCAGTGGTTTGTGTGCTGTTTGTTTTACACATCTTCCTAGACTCAGGAGATAGTGCTCCTCCTGTGACTAACTGGGTTAAAGTGCCACCTCTTGCAGAAAGCCTTTCTGGGCTGACTGCCTTTCCCAGGCCGCTTCTGCCACTGTGCTTGGTGCATGGCTCCGGGATACTTTCCAGCACTGTCTGCCCAGGAGAGGACTTTGCACAATGAGTGTGCATCAGGCTCCCTCCCCAACAGGCTACAAATTTTCAATCAGGGAAAGAGGGTTCTTTGTCAACAGCCTCTGCTTGACCTCAGGATCCTGGCCAGGGGGCTTCAGGGATGCTCCTGAGATACATTGCCCACTGCCCAGCCTATGGTTGCAGATGGCAGGGGTCTGGGCACTTTGCCTTCCTCTCCTAGGGAAGAAAGGAGTCCTCAAAGGGGGCCACTGGGAAGGAATGGAAGCAATAAAGAAGAGCAGTGCTTGAGGAAATAGAGAGATGGCTCCTGGTCCTTCAGCCCCCAGCTTGTGCGTCTGTGGGAGGAGATAGCAAGCAGAGCTGCAGACCCAGCGATTTCTCCCCATCTCCCACACCTCCCTTCTCAGCTGTTCTGCTGATCTTCAGTCTGTAGGAATGGCCTGGAGAGAGAAGAATGAGCAGGGAGGAGGCCGCATGTCTGACTTTTAATTAAAAGGGACAGAGCCCCGCCCACTTGGGGCCTCTAGGGCAGCAGAGCTCCCTGCATGGTGTGTGGGGTGTATGTGTCCTGGTCAACGGGGATCGGGTGCTGCTCAGGTGTGTGGGTGTGTGGATGGCTGACAGACACCAGCAGAGGTTTGTACATCTGTCCGGAAGGCTGAATGCTCCCCTCGCTCCTGCACACTTTCTCACTTTAATGCAGCAAACGCTGGAGGTGTAGCTGTGTGCCAAGCCCCGCTCCAGATCCTGGATGTAGAGACATGGACAAGAGGCTGCCCCTGGCCTTCTGGGGGTAGGGACACTGTCGCTGCCTGTCTCTGGTCCTTCATTCAGCTAACGTCCTCTGAGTACTATGTGGGTGCTGTGGTTCTTGGGGGTGGTAGTGGTAGTGGTAGTGGTAAATACGATGGAGTCATGGCAGGAGTAAAACACTGCCCGGTCCTGTGCCATCTTCTTGCTCATTGGTGCGCTTTAGTCCATTGTGGTCACTGTGTGTTTTCAGTGACTTCTAGTCAAAGGGAGGGCAGGGGGCATCTTCCAGCACAGTTCTGTTGGGATCCAAAAAACTTTCATTAGCTACTTTATAGAACTTTCCAGGCCTTTCTTCCTAGTCTGCTTCATCTGGAAGCTCTGCTAAAACCTTTCCACCATGGGTGACCCTGCTGGGATTTGAAATAGTGCCAACATCGCTTTTGGCATTACAGCAACACACAAGCCACCACAGTGCCACAGAATGACATACGGGTGGTGGTTTTGGTGGTATCGAGGGTGAGATGCTGAATGTGGTGGAGCCCTGGCCCACACAGAGCTTACAGTCGTAGAGGGAAGAGTCTGGCAGTGCAGCCGGAACTGCTGCAAAGCAAATGCTCAGCTGAGGGAAGCACAGGGGGGCCGCCAGAACAGCTGAGAAGGTTCTGGAAGGTTTTCCTGAGGAGGTGGAACTAAGCAGACGAGGACTTGGCCACATGAGACAGAGCATAGATGTGTCTCCATAATCCCATGTTCAAGGACTGTGGACTTGATCCTGAAGCAGGGGTGGGCCCAGGAACCGTTACTGGCTTACCCAGGGGATGATGTGATACCAAATGACTTACAGTATAAGAAGAACATTCTGCCATGCATGTTTTCAATTAAAAAATTGATATA
>NW_006408610.1:11416237-11420227 GCF_000296735.1 Chrysochloris asiatica | reverse complement strand
GTATATATGTATATATAGAGTCCTGGTGTGGCGCTGTGGGTTAATGCGCCAGACTGCAAAGCCGTTTGAACTGCAACATCGGTGGTTCAAGCTCACCAGCTGCTCCTTGGAAACCCTATACAGAGTCGCTATGGGTCGGAACCGACTCAATGGCACTTGACAACAACATATATAAGTGTATATATGTGTATATATGTGTATATGTGTGTATGTGTGTTTATGTGTATATATGTGTGTATATGTGTATATATGTAAGTGTATATATGTGTATATATGTGTATATGTGTGTATGTGTGTTTATGTGTATATATGTGTGTATATGTGTATATATGTTGTTGTCAAGTGCCGTTGAGCCGGTTCCGACCCATAGCGACCCTGTATAGGGTTTGTGAGGCTTTTAAATCTTTGCAGGAGCAGAAAGCTTCATCTTTTTCCCACGGGGTGGCTGGTGGGCTCATCGCAGACCTTGTGGTTTGCAGTCCAGGGCTTATCCGTATCGAGGCACTGCACTCCTCGTGTATATATGGTCATACTGGGTGCAGTGGAAGGGAACAGGGATCTTGCAGTAGTTTCCTAAGGCTGTCGTAACAAGGAACCACAAAGTGGGTAGCTTTAAACATCACAATTCTGGTGCCTAGGAGTCCTGAGTTCATGGCCTTGGCTGACCCTCCTCACTCTTTGCAAAGGCTCTAGGGAAACTCCTTGTCTTTGCCAGCTTCTGGTAGCCCCAGGTGTTTCTCAGCTTTTAGATGAGTCTCCGCAGCGCCACCTTTCCTCTGTCTCTTTGTTACATAAGGATGCTGCTTACTTGTTGGGTCAGGAAAAACCCTACTCCAGTATAACCTCTTGTTAATTTAACTGATACCTTCTTCTCCGAGCGCCCTATTTCCAAATAAGGTCACATTCCCCAGTACTATAGGCTAAGACATCAACATAAATTTAGAAGGGACAAAATTCAGTACAGAACATGTGTGTGTGTGTGTGTGTGTATATATATATTTGTGTGTGTGAATTATGTGATAGTCTACATGGGAGAACACCAGTCCCACACTCATTCTATCTTATTTCGTTTCACTGCAATGATTACAATTCCCTGCATGCATCATCAAACAGCCAAAGAGTACACCAGCAAGCCTTCTCCCTGGCCATCAACACACAGACCCTCTCCCTCCCTAAATCCAGAGACCCCAGCTGCTCTGTCTCTCCACATCATTGTCTCTTCCTCCATCTCTGGCGTTGCTGCTTCTCTGGATAGGGTCCCGCACTCCGCTCCTCTCCCTTGATGGTCCCAGGGTCCTACACTCCTGAACTGCAGGATCAGCCACTCCCTTCCTTTTGTTACAAAACATCAGCCTTTAACATTTCCAACCCTCACAGTCAGGCTTGTAGCAATCATTCATTATTGAAACACAAGCGTCTTAGCCCATCTCCTTTCACCAGCTCCAGCCAGGCAGATTGGAAACCACTCAGTGGAGATTCTACCTTCCCCCGCACCCTCTGGTACTAGGTTCCTTCTTGAAAGCTTCTAAGCCAGTCACTTCTTGCCTTTGTAGCCACCTCCTCCCACCCCCATTTTGGGTAGCCCATCCTTATCCACCCTGTGCACCGAGGGGTTTGGAATGATCTTCGCTGTAAAGATTTGTTCCCTACTTTGAGCCACTATATCCACAAGCATAGGTCAAGTTCATCACATTATAGCAGATTACTCTTTTTTTCCTCTTCTTTCTTCCTCTAGTCAAGTTCTGGTCATCCAGCCATTGAAGCCAGGTCAAATGGGTATTATCTGCAAGTATGGGTATTCTTGTGCATCTCCCCTCACTTCATTATCAGCTGGATGCTTCACTCTCTGCTCTAATCCTCTGTGGCCATGTTCTTGTCCCTGGGTCCAGGAGTCCCCAGGTCTCACCATACTGCTGGCCAACCAGGTCTCAACCCAGGTTGACACGAGTCTATTGAACGTGGTTGGATTAGCTCACAACTTCATTGCCGATTTCCCCCCACTTCCTATTATCTGTGACCAACGTGATCAGCAGCAAGACCACATGCCTGCTTGTGTATGCCTGTTGAGTCTTAGTCTTGGAAGAAGGTTTGCCCTAAGGGGACCTGACCACTTGCCTTGATGGTTCCTGGGCAAACAACTTGCTTGTTTTTATAGTAGTCAATTAGACTGCCATTATTGTTTTTGATTTTTCCTGCTGGTCTTTCTTTCAAGACGTATCTTCTGTTCTTCTGGCTGCTCCAAGCTGGTCTGCTTGCCCTTTCAAGTGGAAATTTCCCACCTCAGAAGGTTCTGGATGAGGATCAGGATGCCACCTATAGTTTTATGCAATGCAAAGGTTCCATAGGAAGCTTCCTTCATGGGCATGTTGTAGCCCCATTTTAGGTATTCCAATCAGTTATAGGCTGAAGATGGACTTACAAGGTTTCTGAGTGATGTTTCTGGCTATTCCTTTCTTCCCCACTCAAGTGTCTATTTTACAATGGTAGGCAAAGGAAACCAAGATTCAAAAGACAGCCAAGCATCGTAACATTATTTCCCCTCGTTTACTTATTCAAACCATGCCTCAATCCCTGTGTCCCGGGGCCCTGTTGTTCCAACGTTGTGCATACATCATTATTTACCTCTGTCCCACTTAGCCCATACAAACCTGCCTAACTGTTCTCCCATCCACCTTGCAGAACATGTATTTTTATGATTAAAAACTAAAATGTTCAAAACTTTTTTGAGATCACTCATAGTGCTGTGAAGAGAGCAGCAATGGGGGTTGTTGGGCTATTTGTTGTTATAAGCCATCAAGTCAGTTCTGACTCATAGCGACCCTATATATCGTTTCCAAAGAGTGACTGGTGGGTTTGTACTGCCCATGTTTCAGTTAGCAGCCCAGTGCTTATCCTACAGCATCACACAGGGATATTTGTTGTTGTTGTTAAGTGCTGTTGAGTTGATGCCGACCCATAGCACCCCTGTATAGGGTTTCTGAGGAGAGGTTGGTGAACTTGAACTGCCGACCTTGCAGTACAGTGTATTAACCCAGAGCACCACACCAGAACTCTACTCAGGGATGTTTGGATCTGCCCAAATTAGGTTCTGCCTTGATATGGACATTTCAGGCCACTCTGGTGGTGCACAGGTTAAATGCTTAACTGCTAATGAAAAGTCAGTAGTTTGAGCCCACAGGAGAATGGCCTGGTAATTAGCTCTCACAGAGTTCAGTCTGGGAAATGCCTGTCACGTGGGGTCACTATGAGTCGAAACCAACTTGACAGCACCAACGTTAATACCAAGAGCAAAGTCATTAAGCAGGGCTTTGTCATCTTCCATATTAGATCTCACAGTTGAGCAGGGTCCAGCTGTAATTTTTGTGGCTCCGGAGCTCTAATCCTCCCAGCTGATGGGAGCCCCAGGTCTTTCTTTGCTGTGTTTTCTCCTCTTTTCATTACCTCATTGGGGTAGGATAGTAGGTGTGAGGTGCCTGCCAGATTCTTAGCTCTGACTCCAGTGAAGTTCAGCCCAATAAACAACACCCACCTCCTTCCTCTCTGAGGACATCAAGAGGCAATTCCTTCTGTTTTCTAATAGAAATGTTCTATGGCAGCAAGCCTGTTTCCTGGGCAAAGAGGGACTGTTGTAGGAATCTTGCAAACACATGTTGGTTTCCCTCATTGACACATGCATCACTTTATTTTCTAGGAGGGCACATACAGTTTTGCAATCCTTGCTTTAAAACAGCTGACAAGTTGGATTATACATCATCTGTTTCCTCTGAGCGGGAAGGTGTTAAGGTTGTTGTTGTTAGGTGCCATCAAGTCTGTACCGATCCATAGCGATCTTATGCACAGCAGAACGAAACACTGCCCAATCCTGGGAAAACCTCACTACTGTTGCCATGCTTGAGTCCATCGATGCTGCCACTTGGTCAATCCATCTCATTGGGGTCTTCCTCTTTTTCTCTGACCCTCCACCTTATCAAACATGAAATCTTTCTCCAG
>NW_006408610.1:11381461-11415895 GCF_000296735.1 Chrysochloris asiatica | reverse complement strand
TTGACTGCTGCTTCTGTGAGTGTTGATAGTTGATCCAAGAAGAATGAAGTCCTTGACAACTTCAATCTTTTCTCCATAGATAAGAATGTTGTTTATTGATCCAGTGGTGAGGATTTTTGTTTTCTTGACATTGAGATGTAATCCATACCGAAGGCTGTGCTCTACACCCTGCCAAATACAGGCCTTGTCAAGAGTCTGTTGGGGTAGAAGTGAGAGACATAGGTCTGGGGTTGGAGAGCACAACAGAGAGAAAGAGGAGGGGACAGGGTGGCTGGCATTAGGATGCTGAATTGTTTGGTGTATCTTGCACACCACTGTAGAAATTCCAGTGCTAACATTGTGCCTGGCTCATACTAAAACGAAGTGCTGTCAAGTCGACACCACCTCATGGAGACCTCCTGTGTGTCCAAAGTTTTGCAATTGACTGGTTCTTTAAAGAAGATTGCCAGGTCTTTCTTCCAAGGCATCTCTGGGTGGACTCAAATCTTCAACTGTTTGTTTAGCTGCTGAAAGTTTGCATTACCCAGGGACTCCTGTCTTATATTAGTTGTTTGTTAAATAATTGCTGAATGACTGAGTGACTGGCCAAATGAATGAATAAATGAATGGAGGGGAGGGGAGGCACAGATGAGAGAAACAGTCTGTAACCTCCAAAGCATTAAAATCCAGCACAAAAAAAGCATGGTTATTGATAACACTAGTATCAGGCATGATTAAAGAAGGGAGTCCATGGAAGTGAGCTCTGGGGACCATGCGTGGTCACCTGGCAAATGTCAGGGAGTTCACGCTTCTCAGGGCAGAGTTAGGTCTGGAGCAGGGAGGTCAAGGTGAACAGAACCCGGGAAGAGCAGCGTAGAGTCCTAGAGTCAGAAGGACAGCTCATCTCCTTCGGAAGCTTAGGACTAGCATGTGTGCACCCAGGAAATCCAGAGAGCTGGGCTGGGGAGTCAGATTGCCGGGGTCCAAATCCTGGCTCTTCTCTCCTCTTACTGGGAGGTCCTAGATAGGGATTCTCCATCCCTCCTCTGTAAATGGGATAATAACAGTTACCCAGAGAGATGTATGAGCACAGAGCATGGCCTCCTCAGTCTTAGTCTTCTCTCAGTGTTGTTGTGAAGTGCTGTCGAGCCAGTTCCATCTCATAGCAACCCTGCATAGGGTTTCTGAGGAGCAGCTGGTGAGCTTGAACCTCCAACTTTGTGTTTCAAACAGACCTTGCAGTTCAGTACTTACCTCTTCAGTGTAGTGACTTTAAATACTGTCAGCATGTATTCCAGGGCCAGCCCATTACCCAGAACATTCTACTACCACTTTGAGAACAGCTTTCAGTGCCAGTTTCTAAGGTGGCAGAGGAAATCTGAGTGCTACGTTTATGGCCAAATGCTTGTTGTTGTTGTTAAGTGCCATCAAGTCAGTTCCGACCCATAGTGACCCTGTATAGGGTTTCCGAGGAGCAGCTGGTGAGCTTGAACCGCCAACCTTGAACTTCAAACGACTTTGCAATCTGGCGCATAAATCCACAGTGCCACACCAGGACTCCTGGCTAAATGCTTAGGAACCTAAATAGTCTTCCCCATCTTAAACAACCAAACTTGTGCTTGAAGGATTTTGGATTTTGGCTATGGAAATGAACTGTGTTCAAGAAAGGCAATGATATTCACACACTGAAGCTATGACTAAGAATGCCCTGCCATGACCAAGTCTTGAGGTGATTTCAGAAATCTTTTTTTTTTTTTTTTAAAGTGGTTGATCTCAACACTGTAGCTAGAAGAAGTACATCCTCTCCAGGGGACCACTCTTGAAAGGTTGGGGTCCTGTATACGAGGGGGCTTCAGAAAGACCATGTTGTTGTTGTTGTTAAGTGCCATCGAGTCGGCTCCGACCCATAGTGACCCTGTACAGGGTTTCCAAGGGTGTAAATCTTTACGGGAGTAGAAAGCCTCATCTTTCTCCCACAGAGCGGCTGATAGTTTCGAACCGCTGACCTTAAGATTCACAGCCCGATTCGTAACCACTACGCTACCAGAGCTCCTCAAGATAATGCAATTTTTCCATGAACTCTTTGAAGTACCTGCTGATATGTTGTTGCTTTTAGTTGCTGTGGAACCAGCTGTGACCCATGGTAACCTTAGACCTTATGTACAATGGATTGTCCCGTTGCTGGGTCCAGCACTGTCACCCTGTTCGTTGGTGTGTTTGAGTCCATTGCTGCTGCCACTGTGTCACTTCATCACACTGAGGGTTCCCTCATGTCCACTCATCTACTTGACCAAGCGTCACGTCTTCATCCAGCAATTGATTGTTCCTGACATGTCCAAATAAGGGGCCCAAAGCCTTACCATCCTCACTTCTAAGGAGCTTTCTGGCTGTATTTCTTCCAAGACGGATTTGTTCTTTCTTCCGGTAGTCCACAGTATATTCAATATTTTTCAGTAAAACCATAAACTGAACACACCAATTCTATATATAAATTGTGATTAAAAACAACCGCCCCTACTTCTGTATAAATTTAGCCCAATTCCTCATTTCAGAATCAGAAAGTCTTCTGAAAACCTATGTAAAAGAGGATCAGTGGTACCTTTGTTATATCTTGTTATACTTTTTCATGTTTGCCTTTATAATGTGCACTCATTACTTCTCTGATCATTAGCAGGAAATGAAACAAACTTTTAAAAAGCCTTTAAAAATATAAAAGGAAAAGAAATCACTAAACTCCTAGTTCCCAAAATTGTACTTGGTCATGTGGTATATTCCAAAGTTGTCTAAGCCATTATCAAAGTCACATAAAATAAAGTAATACTGCCCTTTTGGAGAGCAATTTGGCAACATGTATCAAAAGCCATAAAAATGTCCATATTCTATGACCTAAGAAATCCTACTCTGGGAACTTATCCAAAGGAAATAATTCAAACCCAGGAAAAGGCTTGAGGTATCAAGATGCTCATGACAGCATTATTTATAATAACTACAAATTGGAAGCAAAATAAATGCCTGACAATATGGGACTGGCTGTAGTGTAGTGGTTACGAAACGGGCTGTGAACCTTAAGGTCAGCAGTTTGAAACTACCAGCTATTCCGCGGGAAAAAGATGAGGCTTTCTGCTTCCTTGGAAACCCTGTAACAGGGTCACTAAGAGTCGGAGCTGACTCCACGGCACATATCCACAACAACAACAAGCAAATTAGGCGGCATGCATTCAGTGGGACATTCTGCAGCTGCTAAAAATGATAATATCAAGATGACATGGCAATGCCACTAAGAAAAGAAGGCAACATCATATGCTCTGCATGGTTACAACTGGGCAGCAGTTGTTTGGACACTATAGATGATCTGAGAACTGAAAAGAGAAGGGAGGGAGACAAGAGAAAAAGCACGGGTCTGTGATGGCTGTCAGGTGTGAGGATGGAAGTCCTATGTGTTAGAGTCAGGGTGGCATAGCAGGAGCTGATTGGGTGGAAGAAGAGGTGGGAGAAGGACAGTAGTTCAGTTCTGGACACATCAGGGCAAAGATGTCTGCCAGGATTCAAATGGATGGGTCTGAAGCTCACAAAAGAGTTCTAGGCCTCAGCTCAGCTTGCCCAGGTGTATTTGAGATGATTCTAACTCACGTCAACTCTGAGGCTTATTTAATCTGTTTGTTTTGTTGTGGTAAAAATATTCCACAGGGTTTTCAATAGCCCATTCTTTGGAAATAGATTTCCAGGCCTTTTTTCCGAGTGCATCTAGGTGGACTGGAAGCTCCAACCTTCCGATTAGCAGCCTAGTACATTAACCATCGGTACCACCCGGGAACTTCCCTCAGTTTGTACCAGTTGCTGTGGAGTAGACCCTGACTCATGGTGCCCCCATGTCTGTCAGAGTAGAACTCTGCCCCATAGGGTTTTCAGTGGCTAGTTTTTCAGAAGTAGATCACCAGGGTTTTCCTTCAGATGCCTTTGGATGGGCATGCATGCATAACCTTTCAGTTAGCAGCCAAGATGGTTAACTGTTTGCATCACCCAGTGACTCCCCTGAATTTGTAGATGGTGTTTAAATCCCTGAGTGTGGACAGACAGGAAGTTTGTGTGTTTTAGACCTGGAAACACACTAGAGCCACCTGAATGTTCTCTAGGCAGGTGAATCAGAATCTCTGCTGTGGGATTCAGGCATCAACATTCAATCAAAGCTCCCCGACTAATTCTGATGCCAGGGGACTAATAGAGTAAAAAGAGGACTAGCTGAGGGTCTGGGGGATGGGAGAAACACTGTGTCGGTGACTGAGAAGGCTGAGGAGGAGGGCGTAGCCATCTGCACCAAATGCTGTTGAGAGGTCAAGCATGAGGGGCCTTGGCCTCAGGATCCAGCAGTGTGGAAAAAGAGTCTGGGTCCTTCCAGCTCTGGGGTTTGAAGAATCTAGAAGTGCAGTGATAACCCCCCAGTGCCCATGCAGGGCTGCATTCTCTTCTGTTGAACTGGGTGGAGTAGTTGCTCGGTCTGTCACTCTCCTTAAAGTAAACATTTTCCATATTCTAAATTCTGGCACATGGTCTGACAGGATATTTGAGCTGCTTCTGGATGAAAGAGGTCATGCAGAAAATGCAGTTTGGATACAGGAATGTTCAGATGATGAGGATGTTTTACTAGTTCATGGGTACAGTGGGGCAGAATATTTGAAACTGGGTCAGACAGAAAAGTCGGGAACATAACTAAATATAAGTTAGTTTCCTCCAGTATCGCTAGTTAGCATCTGGTGGATAATAGAGGGAAAGTAAGCTGACTAGTTTTCTTTCTTCTTGATTTCTTTCTTCATTCTTTCCTTTCCTATTTCTTGTTCTCCCTCCCTTTCTTTTCTTATCTCTCTTTTTTATTGTAGCAAACATAGAGGTAACAAAACATCTGCCCTTCCCATCATCCTCATGTGTAGAATTCAGTGGCATCAATTAAGTTCATTATACTGTTGAACCGTCACCACTGACCATTCCTGAATTGCATCATCAAAGGGTGTTTCTTAAGCACAGAGGAGTGGGCATGGGAAGATGTTTAGCATCACCTGGGACCACTGGCACAGAGCAGGTCGCTAGTGGGTGCCCAGTTCATCCTCCATTCGTAGTGGATTGATTTGGAACCAGGAAGGGATGGTATCCCAAACTGAGAGGCACTGTGAGAAGGAGCCTTCCCTAAGTGTCCCTAACCTTTTCCCTAGCTAGCCAGTATTGGGACAGGAACTGGACAGGTAGAGGGACTAGGGAAATAACAAAGTCCTTGATTAGGGTCTCTGAGATCATCTTTCCCTTTGAGGAATCTTTTTGTTTGGCACCAAAAATGGACCAGGAGTTGCTTTATGGTACAACAGTTAACAAGTTTGACTACTAACCAAAAGGCTAGAGGTTTGGGATGACCCAGAGCTACCGCAGAAGGAAAACCTGGTGACTTACTTTCAAAACATCAGTCATTGAAGACCCCATGGAGCGTAGCTCTTCTCTGACACACCTGGGCCACCATGAGTAAGAATTGACTAGATGACACCCGGATGGTTAAAATAAGAAGACTCCATGGAGCCACCCCCCCCCCCATGAAGAGGGATCTGCAGAGGTAGGGGGGCTCCTCCAGGATTAGGAAGCCAAGGACCGTAGCCACCTTCCTGTCTGCACTGGAAGACCCAGCCCCAACACATGGTAACTTCTCAAGGTCTGGGGCAAAGGGAAGAAAAGTAAGAAGCTTTTAGAAGAGTCCTCACAGCGAGACTTTGTATATACAGCATCTCATTTATTTTTGATGTTATTATCATTTCAGATTTACAAAGGATAACTGAGGCCCCGAGGGGTTAGGGGACACCCCCATGTCAACAGCCAGGCCAGGGATTCAAACCCACCACTGAAACCCGTGTTCTTTCCACTCTGACATATTGAAAGGTGGAAGAGGTGGAAAGTGGTCTAGTGGTCATTTGATTTGGACATTGTCTAGCAGAGTCAGGGAATTGGGAATAGACCCTGTTTTCTTTTATTCAAAACCCAGCAGCTAGCCATGGAGTGACGACGGCTGGGAGAATGAGAGAAGGGAAGGGACAATGCTAACAGCATTTCTGACCCCTGCCCTTGAGGACTTACAATCCACTTGGAAAGAGAAGTTTACAGCATGAGACAACTCAAACCAGGACAAGCCATCACCAAGATATGTTCCGGGGTGCTGTGAGAAGAGCGCCCGGGCCAGGGAGACAGTCAGGGAAAGCTTCCTGGAGAAGGTGGCTCTTGTGCAGGGATTGGATATAATGGAGGTTGATGGCAAAACAAACTAGAGGCTTCTGAAGTGAAGGGAGTGAGTAGCAGGTTGATGCTGAGACCCACTCTGGAATTCCATGGACAGGATGTTTATTACGGGGTGCCCAGTGAGAGGGATGGAGAGGAAGCAGGATGAGCAGAGGGAGAAGTTGAGCCTGCTGGGAGCTCTGGAGCTAAAAATGACCTATCTGTACTGTCCTGAGATAGGTGGAGACGGCCAAACCTGATACCCACACTTCGCCAGCCATTGGATGTCGACCACCTTGGGAATGGTGTGATCTCCACTGAGACACCTCTCACAGCTTCCTAGCAACCAGGAAAAGTCACCTGTTGATAGGATCTGGGTTCCATACCTTACAGAGGAATAGGGGTCTCAGGAGTCTCCTGGGGTGGGCTGAAATGGGGTCTAAAGGACCAGGACAGTGGGGCAGATGAATCATTCAGCTACTGAGTTTGGGTTAGATCTTCTTCCCAGTCTCCCTTACCCCCAAATCACATAGTTGTCAATTCTGACTCACAGTGACCCTAGAGGAGAGAGCAGAACTGCTGTCTGTATGGAAGCCGACTGCCAGCAGCTGTTGGATTCAAAGCACTATTCTTGTGGTTAACAGCCAAAGTGCTTAACCTCCGTACCACCTTTATGGTTGTTATTAAGTGCCATCAAAGGGCGTGTTCCCCAGTTGTATTCTTTCACCATACTTATTCAATTCATATGCTGAGCAAATGATCCAAGAAGCTGAATTATATGAAGAAGAGCATGGCATCAAGATTGGAGGAAGACTCATTAACAACGTGCGCTATGCAGATCATACAACCTTGCTTGCTGAAAGTGAAGAGGATTTAAACTACTTACTGATGAAGATCAAAGACCACAGTCTTCAGTATGTTGAAGGACAAAGTTAAAAGTACCATGGAGTACCAGAAGAACAAATCTGTGTTGGAAGAAGTACAGCCAGAATATTCCTTAGAAGCCAAGATGGCCAGACTGTGTCTCTCATATTTAGACATATTATCAGAAGGGACCAGTCCCTGTAGAAAGACATTATGCTTGGTGAAGTGGAGGTTTCAACGAAAAAGACCCCCAATGAGATAGATTGGCAGTGTGGCAGCAGCAATGGTGTCAAGGGTAACAATGATTGTAAGGATGGCACAGGACTGGGCAGGGTTTTGTTCTGTTGTGCATAGGGTCACTATGAGTCATAACCAATTCCATGAAACCTAACAACCATAGGATTTCCAAGGAGTGGCTAGTGGGTTTGAACTGCCGACCTTGAGGTTAGCAGTCCAGTGCTTATCCAGCACCACACTAAGACTCCAATCTCTCCTGTTGTAAAGTGCCGTCAAGTCAGTTCCAACTGAGAAGTGACTGGTGTGTTTGAACTGCTGACCTTGCGGTTCAAATAGACCTTGTAGCCCAGTGCTATGGTACAGTGCCACACCAGGACTTCAGTATCCCTTACGTTGTTGTTAGGTGCCATAGAGTCGGTACCAACTCATAACAACCTTATGCACAGCAGAACAAAACACTCTCCTGTCCTGGGCCAACCTCACAATTGTTGCCACGCTTGAGCCCATTGATGCTGCCACTTCGCCATTCCATCTCATTGGGGGTCTTCCTCTATTTCTTTGACCCTCCACCTTACCAAACATGATATCCTTCTCCAGTGACTGGGCCTTCCTGACACTATGTCTGAAGTATGAGAGATGAAGTTTGACCATCCTGACCTCCAAAGAGCACTCTAGTTGCACTTCTTCCAACACGGATCTGTTGGTTCTTTTGGCAGCCCATGGCACTTTCAATATTCTCCTCCAACACCATAACTCAAATGCATCAATTCTTCTATGGACTTCCTTACTCACTATTGTTGTTGTTAAGTACCGTGGAGTCAGTTCCGACTCATAGCGACCCTGTACAGGGTTTCCGAAGCTGCAGATCTTTACGGGAGCAGAAAGGCTCATCTTTCTCCTGCAGAACAGCTGGTAGTTTCGAACTGCCGACCTTGAGGTTAGCAGACTAAGTCGTAACCACTATGCTACTCACTATAGACCTTCATTCATTTATTCACTCGCTCAGCCAGTATTCATCGACTACTTTGTGCTGCTAGGTGCTGTGTACCAATTGGTGGATGAAAACAGACATGGCATACAATGTAGTGGGGGACAGACAATTTGATTAAATGTCCAGAAGTCTTTGAAAGACCTCAGCCTACAGAAATGTGCTATTTAAATAAGATTCTGTACTTTAATTCCCCCAGGGGGACTGAAAGACAGATTTCCAGTATCCCTTGGGAACTCAGTGGGTATGGGGATCTGGCTGAGAAAAGCCCAAGGCTAGCCCAGGCAAGCATTTTGTTTCTCGGCAAAGTTTGGAAATTTGGTGGCAACTCAGCAAGATGCTGACAGCTCCTTCCTAGACTCTAGCTTTTTGGACTTGGAACCCAAAGGTCTGGGTTGAGACCTGGCTTTTTATTACCTGCTAGATGACTTTGGGCACGTTAGTTCAGCCTCCTGAGTCTCTGTGTCCTTGGCTGTGAAGTAAGATTGAATATCGGGAAGGTTAAATGGGATTTGGGGGTGAGAAGATATGCCTGGCCTAGTAGTGTTTTTATACTTGGTACGAGCCGTTCGAGTCTGTTTGAACTGATGCGACTCTGTAGAAACAACAGAATGAAAGGCTGTGTGGTCCTGTACCATCCTCACAATTGTTGCTGTTGGACCCATTGCCTCAGCCAGGGTGTCAGTCCATCTGGTTGAGGGTCTTCCTTTTTTTTTTTTTTTTTTTAACCAAGAATGCTGCCCTCCTCCAGGAGCTGGTCCTTCTGATATCATGTCCAAATTATGTGAGACAAATCTCTCACCATCCTTGCCGCTAAGAAACATTCCGGCTGTCTGCCCAAGACAGATTTGTTCATTCTTCTAGCCGGCCATAGTAGATTTCATATTCCTCACAACACCATCATTCAGAAGCAACAGTTCTTCTTTGGCCTTCCTTATTCGTTGTCCAACTTCTGTGTACATATGTGTTGTTTGAAAATGCTGTGACTTGAATGAGGCGTATCCTAATCCTCAAAATGACATCTTTGCTCTTTGGCCCTGTAAAGAGGTCTTTTGCACTACATTTGTTCAGTGCAATATGTCATTTCATTTCTTGACTGTTGCTTCCATGAACCTTAATTTTGGATCCAAATAAAATGAAATCCTTGACAACTTCAATCTTTTCTCCATCTACCATGATATTGCTTATTGGTCCACTTGTGAGGATTTTTGTTTTCTTTATGTTAAGGTGTAATTCATACTGAAGACTGCAGTCTTTAATTTTCATCAGCCAATGCTTGAAGTACTCTTAGCTTTCAGTAAGCAAGGTAGTGTCATCTGCAAATAACAGTTTGTTTATGAATCTTCCTCTAATCCTGATGCTGCCTTCTGATTCATATGGTCTAACTTCTTGAGTCATTTGCTTAGTATCCAGATTCAGAAAGCATGATAAAAGCATACAACCTTGACACACACCTTCCTTGACCTTAAACCATGCAGGGTACCCATGGCTGCCTCTTGGTTCTTGTGTAAATTCTGCGTGAGTACAATTAAGTGTTTTGGAATTTCCATTCTTTGCAGTGGTGTCTGTAGTTATGATCCACACAGTTGAATGCCTTTGCATGAGCAATGAAACACAGTTAAACATCTTTCTCATATTCCCTGCTCTCAGCCATAATTCATCTGACATCAGCAATATCACTCCTTGTTCTGTGTTTTTTTCTGAATCTGCTTAAATTTCTGGCAGTTTCCTGTCTATTTACTGCTGCAACCTTCTTGGAATTTTCTTTGGGTGAGATATTGTTTAATAATTTCTGCATTCTATTGGGTCACCTTTCCTTTTGAGTGGACATAAACACAGCCAGGTAGCAGTCTTTCAAATTTCTTGGCATAGACCAGTGAGTGTCGCCAGCACGACATCAATGTGTTGAAATATTTCAATTGGTATTCCATGAATTCCTGGAGAATTGTGTTTCAACTGTATCTTCGGTGCAGTTTGGACTTCTTCCTTCAACATATCAGTTCTGGATCATATGTCATCTGCTAAAATGGCTGGATATTTATCAGGTGGTTTTTCTTCATACAGTGACTATATTCCTTCCATCTTCTTCTGATGCTTCCTATATCATTCAATATTTTCCCCCAATTGGTGTTGTACTTGTTGTTGTTGTTAAGTACCATCAAGTCAATTCCAAGTCCTAGTAACCCTGTATAGGGTTTCCAAGGAGTAACTGGTGAGTTTGAACCACCGAACTCTGGTTGAAACTGACCCCGAGGTCTGATTCTTATCTTATGAATTTAGGTGTGTGCCATCAAGTCAGTTCGCTCTCATAGCAACCCTATGCACAAGAGAACAAAGCCCGGCCTTACACCATTGTCACAATTGTTACACTTGAGCCCATTGCTGCTGCTACTGTGCCAATCCATTCCGTTGGGGGTCTTCCTCTTTTTCGCTGACCCTCCATTTTACCAAGCATTATGTTTTTTTCTAGGGACTGGTCCTCCTGATAACATGTCCAAAGTATGAAAGACAAAGTCTCACCATCCTGCCTTCTAAGGAGCGTTGTAGCTATATTTCTTCCAACACTGATCTGTTTGTTCTTCTGGCAGTCCATGGTACTTTCCATGTTTTCCTCCAACACCAGAGCTCAAATGCGTCAATTCTTCTAAGGGCTTTATTCATTGTCCAACTTTCACATGTATATGAGGCTATTGAAAATACCATGGCTTGGATAAGGTAGGTGCACCTTAGTCCTCAAACTGATATCTTTGATCTTGAACACTTTTAAGAAGTCTTGTGCAGAAGATTTGCCTGGTGCAATAAATTCATTTAATTTCTTGGCTGCTGCTTCCATGAGTGTTCGTAGTGGATCCAGGTAAAATGAAGTCATTGAAAACTTGAATCTTTTCTCCATTTGTCATGTTGCTATTTATTGGTCCATTTGTGAGGATTTTTATTTTCTTTACATTCAGGTACAATCCATACTGAAGTCTTTGATCTTCATCAGTAAGTATTTTAAGTCCTCTTTGCTTCCAGCAAGCAAGGTTGTATCCTCAGCATGTCACAAGTTGTTACTGAATCTTCTTCCAATCCAGATACCACATTCTTCTTCATGTATTCCAGCTTCTCATTATGTGCTCATGTAATCCAGCTCCCTGATTATGTGCTCAGCATACAGATTGAATAAGCATGGTGAAAGAATACAACCCTGGCACACATGTTTCCTAATTTAAAACTATTTTGTATCTCTTTGTTCTGTTCGAACAACTGCCTCTTGATCTCTGTACAGGTTTCTCATGAGCACAAGTAAGAGTTCTGGAATTTCCAGTCTTCGCAACGTTATCCATACTTTGTCATGACCCACTCAGTCAAAAGTCTTTGCATAGTCAATAAAAGTGTAAGTAAACATCTTTTTGGTATTTTTGCTTTTAGTCAAGATCTATCTGACATCAACAGTGATATCCCTCATTCCACACTCTCTTCTGAATCCAGCTTGTATTTTTGTCAGTTCTCTGTCAGAGTACTACTACATCCATCTTTAAATTATATTCAGCAAAATTTTATTTGCATATGATATCATTGATATTGTTCACTGATTTCTCTCTTCTGTTCGGTCATCTCTCTGTAGAATGGGTACAAATATGGATCTCTTCCAACCAGTTAGCCAGGTAGTTGTCTTCCAAATTTCATGAATGAGCATTTCCAGCACTGCCTCAGTTTGTTGAAAGATTTCTATTTGTAGTCCATCCATTTCTGAGCCTTGTTTTTCACCAGTGCCTTCAGTACAGCTTGGACATCGTCCTTCAGTATCTTCAGTTCTTTTTTATCTGCTACCTCTTGAAATGGCTGATCATCAAACATTTATTTTACGTACAGTGACTCTGTGTATACATTCCATCTTCTTTTGATGCTCTGTACACCTTTCCATATTTTGCCCAGAGAATCCTTCAATATTGCAACTCAAGACTTGCATTTTTACTTTAGTTCTTCCTGCTTGATAAATGCTGAGCATGCTCTTCCCTTTTGGTTTTCTAACTCCAGGTCTTTGTACGTTTCATTATAATATTATATCTTCTCCAGCTGCCCTTTGGGATTTCCTGTTCAACTCTTTGACTTCCCCATGTCTTCCATTTGCTTTAGCATCTCTGCGCTGGAGAGCAAATTTTAGAGTCCTTTCTTACAACGCATTTTAGACCTTTCTTTCTTTCCTGTCTTCTTAATGACTTTTTTCTCTCTTCCTGAATGATGTCCTTGATGTCATCCCACAGCTCCTCTGGTCTTCAGCATCTAATGCATCAAACCTTGAGAAATACTTGTGTTTTGATTTTCTAATGCTAGACCTTTGCATATTTTATTATAATACTTTCCTTTGTCTTTTTGAGCTGCACTTTGAAATTTTCTGTTCAGCTCTTTTACTTCATCATTTCTTCCAATTGCTTTAGCTTGCTATATGTTCATTTTATTTCTGCCTTCCGCCACCTCTTGCTTTTTTACAGGGTTGGTGAAAGGGTCATTTGAAATAGCCTCTGGGTCCTCAGGCCCCTTAGCCAATGGTGAGCTCATAAATCAAGTTTTATTAGGAAACAAGTCTGTTACTCATTTATTCAGAATGAATCCGAGCCACAGCACAGAATTTGCTGGACACATACTATTGGAAGGTTACCTGTTTTAGTCGCTAATACTGTTCCTGCTAAAAATGCTCCCTGAGAGAGTCCATCTGTCTTGGGTGCCATCTTCCAGGCTCCCAAACCCCTACAGGATCCAAATGATGCCAAGTCCCTCTGTCCACTCAGTTCTACTGGAGTTACACTGTGTTTTCTGGTGAAATGAGGTGAAAACTCTCTTCTTGTACCTATTACTTCGTAACACATGTTCCCCAAAGCATATCCATTTTATTTAATTCATGGATTCTGTGGTCAGGCATTGGGAGGGGACTTGTCTCTGTTTCACAATGTCTGGGACCTCAGCTGGAAGGACTTTAATGACTAAGGGTGACTCAACTCACCTGGAAATGTCTTCATGCACATGACTGGTGTCTAGACCGTGGTGGCTGAAAGACTGGGCTCGGTTAGGTCTGTCGACAAGAGTGTCTGTACAGAATGTTTCTATGTGGCTTGGCTTCCTCACAGTATGGCAGCCTGAGCGTGCTCCCGCATATTAGGCAAAAGACCTTGTCTTCAGAGTCTCGTGGTGGTGGTGATGGTGGTGAGTCGGTTCTGACTCATAGTGACCCTGTATAGGGTTTGTCGTTTTTGTTGTTCGTTGCCATCGAGTCAGTACCGACCCATAGTGACCTTATGCACAGCAGAATGAAACACTGCCCAATCCTGGGCCAACCTCACTACTGTTGCCATGCTTGAGTCCATCAATGCTGCCACTTGGCCAATCCATCTCTCATAGAGTTTACGAGGCTATAAATCTTAATGGGAACAGAAAGCCTCAGCTTTCTCCCATGGAACAGTTGTAGTTTCAAACTGCTGGCCTTGAGGTTAGCAGCTCAACTCATACCCACTACATTACCAGAGCTCCCTTAGGGGGTCTCATAGTCATTTTTATGCTCAGATTCAAGCGAAGGGCACATGGAATTCACTTCAAGATGGAAGCAATGCCAAAGAATTTGATGCCCTGTTATAAAACCACACAAGCCCACTCTCGAGCGGTGCACTGTGCTGCCTGTTCTCCCTGGGGCCTCTGAGCAGAATGCTTCTCAGAAATACTTTCTTTGCCTTTCCTGTCTCAGAAGAGGCAGAGCTCTCTCAGGAGAAGACTCCATCGTGTGCTCATGGCCTGTCCAGGACAGACTACCCAACAAGCAAGGTAAGCACGGGCTTACTTGTGCTTACTTACAAATCTGTAGTGAACAGTGTCAAAGATATGGTATAAAACATCTGAACTGTTCAGTACAGATTAGTAAGCACAAGTAAGCCTATGCTTACTTGCTGACTGGGCACTCCATCCCTTTCAGGAATTGTAAATTTGAAATGAGTTGTTGATCTATGGGGAGGTGTTGGGGGTTTGCAAGACAGACAGATGCCAGCCAGAACTAGAAGCAGAATCTTTGCTGTGGTGAGAAAAAAATGGGAGTGTTCACTACAGTTTAGCAAGTAAGCACAAATAAGCCCATGCTTACTTTGCTTGTTGAGCAAACCTTGGGTCAAAATCAAATGCCCTCAGGCACAGCACCCAATGGAGGAGGGGCTGGGGAGTGAGGGGTCTGACCTCCCAGGTGCTGACTGGCCCTAGACACTCAGCTGCAATTCCAGAGCTCTACGGACCTCTCTGGTAGTGTACTGGTTACGAATCAGGTTACTAACCTCAGGGACAGCAGTTCTAAACTACCAGCCGCTCTGCGGGAGAAAGATGAGGCTTTCTGCTCCCGTAAAGATTTACAACCGTGGAAACCCTGTATAGGGACGCTATGAGTTGGAACCAACTCCACGGCACATAACCACCACCACCATGGACTTCTGGCTGCTGAGAGGACTTATTTCACCTTCCTCTAGGTCCATCTTCTGTCCACTGGGCTTGGGCAACCCATAGCAAACCTGGTGATCTGACCAGAGCCACTGCAGGCCCAGAGCTGGGAAGACAGTTGTCTAACTATGGCTAGCAGTCCTGGCCAGACCTGACTGTTGAGTAGCAGTTCCCAGGCCTTCTGGGAAAGGACCAGGAAGGCAGATTCTCCCTCTCACACTCTTTGGTCCCTTGGCTGAGTGTGCCCTAAGGACAGCCCCCCTTACTGAGCCAATCAGGTCTCTATGACCAGCTGGCCTCTGGTACAGTACAGCTGTCTCCCCAAGAATGCCCCTGGCCACCTTCCTGGTATGGCTGTTGGTGCACGTTGGGGAATGCTTTCGTTTTGTAAGGATCTTTCTTTGTGCAGTGAAGGGATTTGTTTGTGTGGAGCCTGTGGGTCAGGGAACAAACTCTCCTCTTCCTTCCAGTTCCTGCTCTCTTAGGGAGAGAACTCCCCAGGGGAACCAGAATTTCCACTCCTGAAGGATTGAAACCTCAGGGCTTTGTTCTGTGCCCCTCCCCTGCCAGACTCACAAGACCAGTCCTCATACATCCCACAGCTAATTTCCTGGCGAGATGGGGATCTCCCGGAGGGGATGGGGTATGCATGCTTCATTATCATCATTGCCTCCCCCTGTATCCAAGGTTCTGAGCTTCCGTTTATCCATCAGCACATACTGACCCAAACTCCCACTCAGTGCTGGGCGGACATAGGTCGGGGAGGAAGGAAGAGAAGGAATTCAGACCTATCTTTAAGGGGTCAAACCCAACCCAACCCAACCCAACCCACTGCCGTTATGTTGATCCTGACTCACAGCCACCCTATAGGACAGCTCTTTCCTTCTGTGGCTCCTCTGAATGGCCTTGAACCTAAACACATATGTAAAGTATGGCAGATAATCAGCTACCCTGGGCGGCACCTGAAGGGGGCACCACTGAGCAGTTTCTGTTAATCTTTGCAGTTTCCGTAGCCTTCTGTGAGAGATCATTCAGCAAGGTAAAACTAACACTGTTGTGTTTGAGAACCTCCGTGGCTCAAGGACTCCTGGTGTGATGCTGTAGGATCTGTACTGGACTGTGAACCACAATGTTGGCAGTTCAAACCCACCAGCTGCTCCTTGGAAACCCTATATAGGGTCACCATGAGTCAGAACCAACTTGACAGCACTTAATAACAACACCAGCAAGGAAGGATTCCTGATAGCGCAGTAGGATAAGCGTTAGCTGCTAACCAAAAGATTGGCAGTTTGAAACCACCAACTACTCGGAAGGAGAAAGATGCGACAGTATGCTCTCATAAACATTGGTTGTTGTGCCATGAAGTGCCATGAAGTTGGTTCCGACCTATAGCGACCAGTATAGGGTTTCCAAGAAGTGGCTGGTGAGCTTGAACCACCAACCTTGCAGTTCAAACCAAACCAGCGCATTAACCTGCAGCACCACACCAGCCTTGGAAACACTGTGAAGTCGCTGTGAGTTGGAATCTACTCAATGGCTACAGGTTTTGTGGGACAAGGCAGACTGTGTGATCTTGCTCTGCTGCATATAGAAAGAGAAGAAACTGGGGGCAGGGTGGGAAGGGCATTGGGAAATGACTTTGAGCACATACCAGACCAATTTTCATCAGCAAGAAGGTGCAGCTGCCATTTCCATGCCCTGCTAGATGAAAGAGTTGACTTGTGTCTTTGAGCTGCTGTTATATGAAGTTCTCTAAAAGATGAGTGCCCTATGTGTGGACAGGGCGCAATTCGAGTGCTTTCCATAGGTGCTGTTGCCACAGATCCGCCTCTGCTCGAACCTCCAGTTGTTCAGGTTAGCAATGAATGCAGTTAATATTGGCATCACCCACGGACTCCCTGCTTCACCAGGGAATTTTAGTTAAGAAGAAGGTAAGGAAGGGCTGTGAAAACTCAGGGATAGAGAATCTGTTTGTGGTCCATGCCAAGCATTTAAGTGTGAGGTAACAGAGTTCAGTGAAGGGACATCTCTGAGTTCTTGGCAAGGGCCTGGTCTCACTCATCTTTGGTGCCTGACACAAAACCAGACTTCCAGTGGCAGCCTCATGTGCTACAGAGGAAAACTACTCCACAGCGTTTTCTTGTCTGTAATCTTTATGGCAGCAGATTGCCAGTCCTTACTTCTGTGGTGCCACCCAAAGATCTTCCCCAACACAAAAAAGGGTGTGGCACTGTGGGTTAATGTGCTGGACTGCAAAGTCGCTTTGAACCTCAAGGTCGGCAGTTCAAGCTCACCATCTGCTCCTCGGAAACCCTATGCATGGTCCCTAAGGAGCTCTGGTAGCGTAGTGGTTACGAATCGGCCTTCGAACTGCAAGGTCAGCAGTTCGAAACTACCAGCTGTTCCATGGGAGAAAGATGAGGCTTTCTTTCTGTTTCTGTAAAGATTTACAGCCTTGGAAACCCTGTACAGGGTCGCTATGAGCCAGAACTGACTCCGTGGCACATAACCACCACCACCAAGGAGCTCTCGTAGCATAGTGGTTATGAGTCGGGTTGCTGACCTCAAGGTCAGCAGTTCGAAACTATCAGCTGTTCCATGGGAGAAAGATGAGACTTTCTGCTCCCGTAAAGATTTGCAGCCTCGGAAACCCTATTCAGGGTCGCTATGAGTCAGAACTGACTCCACGGCATACCACCACCACCACCATGAGTTGGAACCGACTCTATGGCACTTAACAACAACAACAAACATTTGCCGAGTTTGATTTTGACTAGATTTGGAGAAGTAGAGAGGATTTGAGTCGTCTCTGTTTTGCCTGTCTGTCGGTTTTTTCCCCGGTCTTGTTCCTTGCCCTCTGCCTTCTCTCCACAGAACATCCTAGAATTTAACCAAATGCATAAAACCCCTGATGGAAAGCTGATGTCAAACTGATTCCAATTCAGCCACCTTACAAGACACAGTAGAACTTCTCCAGAGGGTTTCCAAGGCTGTAAATCTCTGCACAAGCAGACCGCTGCATCTTTCTTCTGAGGAGCCACTGGTGGGTTCTAACTGCCAACCTTTTGGTTAGTGGCCCACCATTAACCCACTGCCCCACCGGGGATCCTTAGGGGTAATTGGAGGACTACATTTCTCTGAGCTCATCATGCACAGGAATCCTGGTGTGGCGCACTGTGTGATAAGCATTATTGAACTGTTAACCACAAGGTCGGTGATTCAAACCCACCACCTGCTTCTCAAAAGGCCTATGTTGTTGTTGTCAGGTGCCATCGAGTCGGAAACGACTCATAGCGATCCCATGCACAGCAGAACGAAACAATGTCCGATCCTGGGCCAACCTCACTACCGCCGCCACACTTGATGCCATATACAGGGTCACTATAAGTCAGGACTGACTCCCTGGCCCTTACCAGCAACAGCACTCTTGGGCTGTGATGGCAAACAGAATAGAATGGGGTGGAGGTACAGTTCCATGTACTTTCTTGACCCAGAACCTACATGAATCAGCCAGATTGGTCAGCTGGTTTGTCCCCAGTGGGCCCCCTCATTGTGCAACCAGCCCTCCTCTCTACCCCCCTGGTTTCTTGGTGGAAATCTGGCCTGAGACTCCGGCTCAGAGAGAAAGTGGATGGTGTGATGAGTCCATTTGTTATTTGAAATAAGCTAGGTGACTATTTAGCAAGCACCTCCTCAGAGTCGCCCCTGAGAGACGCAGCGTTCTGTTGGAACTGGCCAGTCCTCAGGAAGCCTTAGGGTGCCAGCTACCCTTAGAAGTCCAGGTACAAAGCCTAGAAGAGGCACTAGGACCCCGCAGGGTGAGACTACAGGGTGGGAGGAAGTTTACAAGCAAATGGTTGAGCCACTCCCAGCCCTTAGGGTCTGTATTTGCCTTAGAGCCCAGTGGAAGAAGGGGTAGGGGCCAGCTTAGGTCCTGGGGTACACGCCTTCACTCTGACATCTGACCCTTTGCAGCCGTGCTCCACCATTCCTAGTCCTGCGCCTTGCACAGATCTCCAACCCCCCCTCTTTCAGTTAAAAATAGACCCCTGGCTCTTTCTTGAATGGCCTAGGAGCTTCCCCCACCCCCTCTTTATTCATGCCTTTGTTTGTGATGCTTCCTCCATCCGGAATGCTGTTCCTCCCCTCCCTGCCCCCTGGTTCTATGAGTCTGAGTCCAGCTTGAATGCTGGGGCTTTTGCACAATTCTGTCCCCATCTCACTGTGGGGGTCAGTCAAGCGTTGTTCTGCCCCTGGGCCTCCTGCTCAGCATTGCTGTTAATTGTCTAATTTAAACACTCACTAGATTGTAAGTTCTTGGAAGGGAAAGATAATACCATTTTCTTAGAGACAAGAAGAGGTACAGATGCTCAACTCAACCACTTATATTTTTGCCACCTTGGGTAAAGAACCTAACATCTCTGAACCTCACTTTTGTTGCCTGTTGTTGTTGTTAAGTGCCTTCGTGTTGATTCTGACTCATAGCAACCCTGTTAGGGTTGTCTATAGAATAGGAAATAGACTACTGACTCTTAGAATTGTCACAAGGATTAACCAATATTAAACCAGCTGCTCCACGGAAATCCTATACAGTGTCACACTATGAGTTGGAATTGACTCAAGAACACACTTAACAACAACAATAGGGACCCTGGTGTCACTGTGAGTTAGGCTGCTCAAGTCAGCAGTTCAATGCTGCCGTAAAGTCTCAAAAACACAAGATAGGATCTCTGAATTGGGATCCACTCAGTGGTGGTGGTGGGTTTAGGGTGTGTTTTTAGCTTGGTGCCTGACAAGTATTAAATCTGTGAATTTTGGTTCTGCCTTATCTAGTACTGCTATAACAAAAATATCACAAGTGGGTGACTTTAACGAACAGAAATTTATTTTCTCAGTTTAGGAAGCCATCTCTAAGGGAAGTGCTCTCTCTGTAAGTTCTGGGGAGAGGGCCTTGTATCTTCTCAGCATCTGTCCCTGGATTCCTTGGCGATCTTCATGTGACATGGCATCTATAGCCCCATCTATGCATACTTAATCAGCTCTTTCATGACTCAAAATACACCCTACCTTAATACTACCTCATTAACATAACAAATGCAAAGGGGCTTCAAAAAGCTCACGGAAAAAATTCCATTATCTTTGAATTCCATTTTCTCATGAACCTTTGGACCTTCTTCATTCCCACATGAGATTATAACCACAGGTAGAGAGAGGGGTTAGGATTTGCACCGTGTATTCTGGGGGAACACAATTCAATGCACAAGGGGCTCCATCTTCTTACTGTGTTGTAGTCCTGTAATCATAATGCTTTGCTTCACACCAATAACTGGTGGATGAATAAGACTAGTGACTAGACCGAGCTGTATCTATTCTGGAACCATAGGATATTCAAGTCAGAGGGAGCTTTAAAATCATTCAGTTTATGCCCTTTTCTCTTTTCAATTTTGGCAGATATGTATAGGTGTGCATCGTTTGACGTCCGTTTGAACAACATCCAACCACATATGTTTCCATAGTCCCATAGTTGGTGTATGTGTGTGTTTTAAGGATTTATTTGGTTCATTGTGTGGCACTGTAGAATAAGCACTGCTAATCAAAGGTCTGTGGTTCAAACCTACCAGCTGCTCCTCAGGGTCACCATAACTTGACAGCACTTTAACAACAACAGCAATGTTTTAAAAGACCACAGACCCAGACTCTTGCAGCACGTGACCATGGATGGGACGCAGGCAGGTGAGGCAGAGGACATGGCTCTGGGTGTGGGCTCTCAGTGGGGGCTGTGGAATTTGGGCTGCCTCTGCTGCTCAGACAGGTGGACCAGTAGTCAGGGCTGACCACACTCCTTCCGCTCTTCACTCAGTTGCTCTCATCTCGCTGCTGCCTCCCTCTCAGCCACTGCCTTCACAGGTGTCAGTCCTCTGGCCTCCACCAGCAGTTTCAGCAGCGGTGACAGGGACAATTGGAAGCCGACTCCCGTATGGTTTTAATATGGTGTTTGCACGAACTCCGAATTACATAGCATCCTATTTCACAGAATGGATCATGGATGTTAAGTGATACAGACATGTATTACCAAAACATTGGCCATTTTAATAGTTTTGACATATACAGTTCAGTGACCGTCATTACATTCATGATGTCCATCAACTGTCACTATTATCCAGCTTCAGATTTTTCCCTCCCACTTAACGCAGCTCAGTGTCCTTTAAGGAATGAATCCCTCTCTCCAGCCCCTGATAACAACTAATAAATTTGACTCTATGCACTTTCCCAGACTAGATATTTCATATTAGTGGGATCATATAATATTTGTCCTTTTGGGATTGACTTATTTCACTCAGCATAATGTTTACAAGGTTTGTCCACGTTGTACCGTGTATCAGAACTTCATTTCTCTTTTTGGCTGAGTAATAATTCCAGTGTGTGGCGCTGTGGGCTAATTGCACTGGACGGCAAAGTCAGTTTGAACCACAAGATCGCCAGTTCAAGCTCACCAGCTGCTCCTTGGAAACGCTATACAGGGTCGCTATGGGTCGGAACCAAATCGATGGCACTTAACAACAACAAATATTCCAGTGTGCATATGCACTATGTCTTATTTATCCATTCATCACTGTTGATGACCATCGAGGCTGTTTTTACCTTTTGATTATGATGAGCAGTCCTTCAGGAACCTTGGTGTGTATGTGTCTGTGTGAACCCTGCTTTCAGTTTTCTTCAGTACAGACCGAGGAGTGGAATCTGGGCTCACGTGGTAATTCTGTGATGTCAAGAACAGCCAAACTGTCTACTGCACCATTTTTCACCCTCCAACAATGGATAAGGATTTTAACCCCTAGTGGTTACAAATCGGCTTGCGAACCTGAAGGTCAGCAGTTCGAAACTACCAGCAGCTCTGCGGGAGAAAGATGAGGCTTTCTACTTCCGTAAAGATTTACACCCTTGGAAACCTTGTACAGGGTCGCTATGGGTCGGAACCGACTCGACGGCACTTAGCAACAACAACAACATCCTTCTTCTTATATGAGGATAAATCAAAAAGTAGGAAGTACAGTGGTTCTGTAGGATAAGCACTAGACTGCAAATCAGAAGGTCAGAGGTTCAAGCCCACCATTCACGCTGTTGGAGAAAGATGAGATTTTCTAGTCCTGCAAAGATTTACAGCCTTGGAAACTTTACACAGGGTTGCTATGAGTTGGAAATGTCTCAATGACGCGTAACAGGTCAAAAAGTATTGCTACAAAATCATAACATCCTGTATTAAATAAAAGTATCAAAATGTGAAGCTATTGTGTTTCAATATGCTCTCCATCTAAGTGTATATACTTCTGAAGGCAGAGTTTCCATCTCTCTAACCCTTCCCTGAAAATCCTTTGGTTTTTGATTTACACTATGTTAAAAGTTTAGTTTTGGCATTCTTGAGGAACTCAAATTGTATTCCTTTTAAATGTTCTTTGAGTTTGGGGAACAAAATGAAGAGTCTGAAGGTGCAAGGTCAGGACTGGAGGGTGAACAGGGTAAAATTTTCAAGTGAAATTCTTATAGGACAGCTCTTACTACCGTCAAAGAATGATGGGGAAAAATTCTTGTCACAAATTTCCTGGCCTTGTCTCACCAATGCGATTTTCAGGTTTTTTGTTTTTCTTTAAAACTTCTTCCTACCAAGTCCCATGATTGTCCTATATCCCTTTAGGGTTATAAGAACCAGTCGTCATAATCTGAGCTAAACTGTTTGCCTTAAATTGAACTGACTCAACAGATCCCCTCGGAAGCCACTGTTTTGGTTGGACCTTTTTTATTTTATTTTAAGGCATCTAATGACACTAGTGCATGGTCAGTGGTTCAAGCTCACCAGCTGCTCCTTGGAAACCCTATACAGGGTCGATAAGGGTTGGAATCAACTTGACAGCACTTAACAACAACAACAACAACAAATGAAACTAGACACGTGTATTACTGAGAGAGCTTGTCTGCAGTCATCCACTAATCAAAGACATGTGAGTAAACACATTTTAAGTCTGTGCATGTATGAATTGAAGCACTAGTATTTCTTAAAACTGAGTATCAAGGAGAGCATGCAGTGTCTCAAAGGTTACTTGAAAGAGTCATGATCCCAGAATCCAGGTCTCAGACTAGATACCAAGTCTGTCTTCCATCACCGAGTGCAAATTTCTGCCAGGGTCCCCTCTCCCAATCTATCAGTGTTTTTAGCCAGATCTCATCTTACAGAATGAAATACTCTACTCCTCAGTTAAATTTCAGCCTTGGTAAGAAAGATTTTGTAGGCCAGCACCCTAGAACCACATTGCTGTTGGTAAGTGCCATCAACTCAGTTCCTACCCATAGCAACCCTGTTTCTGAGAAGCAGGTAGTGGGGTTGAACCATCGACCTTGTGGTTCACAATCCAGTACTTACCTGCAACGCCATACCAGGAGTCCAAGGACCACATTATTTGGGTTTTGCTGTAGGCATCAGGCCAGCAGCCCAGAATGTTCACCTTGAGAAACATGGAGTATGAGAGTGTAAATGAACCCAGGACACCACCCTGTCTCTTAGCTCCAGCTCACAAGGAAATGAACACTTAGCGAGCTCAGGTAACTCTTTCCATTCCACACCCAAGAGTGACCAAGGAAACAACTCAAGAGAAAAAAACAAAAGAAGTACTTAATACAAAGCTTTATTTGTATCAGCAAAAAATTAGAAAACATACTGAATAACAAAAGGCAGCTAAGTTAATTGAGGTTCATCAACACAAGGGAATACTCCCCGCCAGGGACAGATTACCCAATATGCAAGAAAAGCATAGGCTTACTTGTACTTACTTACTAAACAATTTCACATGGGTCAAAAATGTGATAAAAAACACATGACACTTCACTACAGATTACTAAGTAAGCTCAAGTAAACTTGTGCTTACTTTACTGGGTTCTTACCTCTCTAGCTTGGATTGTTGTTGTTATGTGCCATGGAGTCAGTTCTGACTCATAGTGACCCTGTACAGGGTTTCCGAGGCTCTAAATCTTTATGGGAGCAGAAAACCTCCTCTTTCTCCCACGGAACAGCTGGTAGTTTTGAACTGCTGACCCTGAGGTTGGTAGCCTGATTTACGCTATCAGAGCTCCTGAAAATAGCTTTGATTCTGTAGGAAGGTGCTGTAGGGTTGGGAGAGAGACAGATGCCAGCCACACCTAGAAGTAGAGTTTTTGATGTAGTGAAAAAAATGTGAAATTGTTCACTTTAGATTAATAAGTAAGCACAAGTATGCCCAAGCTTACCTGTTTGTTGACTAATCCAATACTGACCATTGTAATTGGTGTCAGAAATGACAAGAAAGAAAGATTGCATACGAAGGAAGAAAGAATGAATTGAACTATGTCTCCCTCAAAATACGTGTCAGCTTGGCAGGGCTATGATTCTCAGTGGCTTGGCAGTTATGTGGTGATCCCCAGAATGTAATCTGTGTGATAAACAAATAGAAGGATTAAAGGTGAGCTGTGTACCTTTAATCCCATTTTACCTCTGATCCTATGTCAGGGAGTTTTCCAGGGGTGTGGCATGCAACACCTTTTATCTGACAAGATATAAAAGGAGTGAGAGGTCAACAGAGAAGGAAACATCTACTTCCACCAAGAAAGAAGGGCTAGGAGTGGTGAGCATTCTTTCGGACCTGGAGGCCCTGCTCTGTGCCGCTCCTAGGTCCAGGGGAAGACTGATGCTGAGACACACGGAGCTCTCTCAGAAATGCTGGACCCACACGTGCTGAAAGGAGACATAGAGCTTTCTCCAGAGCCAGTGCTCTGGATTCAGCCTTCAAGCCGTCTAAATTGTGAGAGAGTAAATCTCTGTTTGTTAAAGTCCCCCACCTACCCACCCCCATGGCATTTCTGTTACAGCAGCACTAGAGAACTCAGATTGATGCCCACCATCATTTTACTTGTTCCATTGTGAGTGGTTTTATATTTATACTTAAAACAACAATGCCTTTATCAGATGATACAAAAGGTTATCTGTTCATTCTAGTAAATTTGGAAAGGCCAAAAACCATAAAAATGAAACCCAAACAATCTCCCTTTAATCTACCCTGTTTAATTTCACTACTCTGCATTTTTATACTTTTTCCTATCAATGGCTGTTGTTTTATGAATATATACAAGGGGGCTTCAAAAAGTTCCTGGAAAAATTCCATGATTTTTTCCTTCCATTTTCCCACAAATTTGGGATGAGTGCATCCTACCTTTTCCCTTTAACACGGTATTATAATGTTATATAAGGAGCTGTTCCCTCATGGTGTTATTTATAGCATATATCGTTGCTTATACAATTTCCTATTTTGTGATCTCTGAAATTAGGACGTACCTTCAATTTACAAGATGTCCTAGTTTAAATACTACAGGTTTTTTTTCTTTCTCAGAAGAACATAAAATAATGGTCAATCCTATAAAAAATCTCTTGGATTCAATTTGATGAACCATGGCATATATTTCAAAAGCATGATTCTTATGCCTTTTTCATATTCTATATCAGGAACATGAACATATTTTACTTTATTAGGCTCTTAGGTGGTCCCAAATTTTTACTTTTAAGAAGCACCTCTGTACATGAATAAGCCACAGTTTCTTCTAGTTTATTGGTATGGATTCATAAGATTAGATAAAATAAGGCAAAACAAATAATAACATTAGAGGCTCTTGACACAAATGTATATATTGATAGGAATCAGAAGTTAACATAGAGGAAGATAGGTGGGCAGCCCACCATCTGTCAGTTTGTCGTACTGTGGTGGCTTGTGAGTTGCTGTGATTCTCAAAGCTATGCCACTGGTGTTTTAAATACCAGCAGGGTCACCCACAGTGGACAGGTTTCAGATGAGCTTCCAAATGAAGACAGACTAGGAAGAAGGAAAGATGAACTACTTCTGAATATTTAGTCACTGAAAATCTTGTGAATAACAGAGAAACACTGTCAGATACAGTGCTGGAAAATGAGCCCCTCAGGTTGGAAGGCACTCAAAATACAACTGGGGAAGAGCTGCCTCCTCAAAGTAGAGTTGACCGTGATGACATGAATGGAGAAAAGCCCGCCGGACCTTCGTTTACTGATGGGGCACAACTCAAAATGAAGAGAAACAGCTGTAAACATCCATTAATAATCGGAACATGGAATGTATATCATGTTTGGTAAGGTGGAGGGTCAGAGAAAAAGAGGAAGACCCCCAGCGAGATGAATTGGCAAAGTGGCAAGAGTTTTGCAACAGTGGATTCAAATGTGACAACAACAGTGAGGTTGGCCCAGGACCGGGCAGTGTTTCGTTCTGCTGTGCGTAGGGTCGCTATGAGTCGGTACGGACTCCATGGCACCTAACAACAGCAACAAGGTGGGCAGTACATTTACCAAGTTCTTAATTTCTATGAAGTTCTTTGTGCACCAATACTAAAATGATGACCAGAGGACCAATGCAACAATGAATGATGTCATTTATTTGTGAGGATGTGTGTGTGTGTTGCAGGGAGAGAAAGAGAAGAGGTGAGTGAGAAATGCCCAGCACCACAGGGGAGCCTTCAAATATTGGGATGGATGGTGTAGGCATGATTGCTCGGGGGTATAGAGTCAGGCAGGAGACTGTTGAGTGTTCCGGAAAGTTGTTTGGTAAGATTTCACACACCACTAATTTTCTGGGAAGGAACCATGGTGGCACAGTGGTTAAGCACTCAACTGCCAACTAAAAGGTCAGTAGTTTGAACCCACTGGCCACTGTGCGGGAGAAAGATAGGCAGTCTGCCCCCGTAGAGATGACACTCTGCAAGGCAGTTCTGCTCTACACTATATATAGGGTTCCTGGAAGCTGGGCTGTTCCCACATGTGGAACACAAAGAATGAGAACTGCACTGTGTTGGGGCCAGGAGCCCTGGGTTCCAGCTCTGGCCTGCTGATGATAGCTTGCTCTCTAACCAACCTTGGAAGTGTGAAGGGCTCTCCTCCTGGTGCAGTTTCCACCTCTGTAAATGAGGGAGTAGGCCTGGATGGTATTTAAGGATCCCTCCAGCTTACCTCTGGTAGTGTAGTGGTTGCAAATTGGACTGCAAACCACAAGGTCAGCAGTTTGAAACTACCAGCTGTTCCGCGGGAGAAAGATGAGGCATTCTGCTCCTGTAAAGATTTACAGCCTCAGAAACCCTGTATAGGGTTGCTGAGTCAGAACCGACTCCATGGCACACAGCCACCAACCACAACCACCAGCTTAGCTCCAGCAGGTAAACAGCTGGGGAGCTCCCAGAATTTGTGGTTTACTCCATGTGTTTACGCCCTCACCTTCTCTTCCTTTGGCAGCCCATTGGTTCCTTGAGGCTTCAGATGACATTCTCAGCACATCTCAACAACAACCAGAACTTCAGAGCCACTTAACTGGCCCAGGGGTGAGTCCTTGGGTGGTGCAGGAGGTTCATGAGCTGAACTGCTCATTCAAAGGGTAGCAGTTTGAATCCACTCCGGGGTGCCTCAGAAGACAGACCTAGTTATCAATCGACATCCAAGAAGTCAGCCATTGAAAACACAGTTCTACTCTAACACACAAGGGGTCATGATGAGTTCGAATAGACTCAGTAGTAACTGGTTACTTGTGTTTTGTTTTTGTTCTGCAGTTACTCAAGGTGGTATGGCCAACATGACATGAAACTCCCCTCCTTACCCATCAAAACTCTGCAGAAAGGTCTCTCTTCCTTTTCACCCTCATGGGCCCTTGGGCTCTCCTGTCTTCCCCAGGCATTCTATAAAAAGCAGGTGATGTCACCCGTTCCTGAATTTCTGACCTAATGTACTTTTACCTATCTCCCCTCTAAATCAAGGATGAGAAATCGGAGTTAGACACAATGCTTTGGTTAGGATATACTTTGGACTGCTCCAGTAAAGTCCTGGGGTGGTGCTAAGCACTAGACTGCCAACCACAACGGCAATGGTAGTTTATTAAAGTGGCCAAAACCAACAAAATAGATTGAACTTGATTCCATTTTATCTCAACCCTCCCAAGCCTTCGGTCCTTCTCTCTGTATAGCAAATCTTGAAGGACCAGGCCTAAGCCCGCTGGTAGGTGGCAAGGCTCTCCCTGAAGTTTTGAGAACAGATTCCTAATTGCAAGCCTCCCTTGGGTCTTTTAGAACCAATCTAATTCCACATATATATTTAACATTTTTAATATATAACCAAAGGCTGCTTATGAATATCCCCCAGAATTAATGCAGGCTTCTCAAGACAGTGTATTTGTAAACCCAGGTTAGCACATTCCTAGAGTTTCTTGAGACCTTAAATCAGTATTCTGCTAAGACATCTGGCTCCTTGGCAATTCTTGGCAGTGTGGCAAGGCCCCTACCGTGTACACCTGTATGAAGAGCTAGAAATCCCCAAATTTGCAGTACTTTTGCCCTCAGTGGCCTCCTGAGTTGACTCCAATTTTCAATTGCATCTCTTCCTGCTTTTTAATGATAATTGCTGTGAGTGTGGCTCCATCATTATTGATTTAGTTTGTTGTGGATTGTTTAGTTAACCGCCGGTGTGTGGTATCTTTTTGCGTGTTTGAGGCCTATAATTTCGCATTAACCGGTGTATCTTAAAGTGCCATCTGTAGTCCACCTGCACTGGAATCTTTTGAGTACTTGTTAAAGTGCAGATTCCTGGGCTCTAACCCAGATGTCCTGAATTTCAGGCTCTGGAGGGTGGGTCCCAGAAGAAATGCCAGGGCCAATAAGAACTTCAAAGCACATCTTTAATGTGTTTGCATGGAGGTTCAAAATGTATCTCCCACACCCTTATTGCTAAAGTAGCTGTGCACACAATTCTCTAAATCTGTTTATGTAGAGGTGGTTAACGAACTCAGCTGCTAACCAAAAAGTTGGCAGTTTGAGTCCACCCCGAGGCATGTTGGAAGAAAGTCTTGGTGAAAATGAGTTGTTGAAAACCCTATTGAATACACTGGAGTCAGAATCTACTAGAAACACTGATTTGTATTGCTTGTAATTTAAAAATCTATATGTACAAAGGGGCTTGAAAAAGTTCATAGAAAAATTCCATTATCTTTCAATTCTGTTTTTTCACGAAGTTTTTGAAGCTCGAGCCTACTAGTCACTCCACTGTAGACAGATGAGGCTTTCTGCTCCCACAAAAATTTGCATCCTCAGAAACTCTTTACAGGGTGATTATGAGTCAAAACCGACTCAACAGCACTTAATGACAACAACGACATAAAATAGTTTTTGCTGAGAATTTACATAGTAAATTAGGTTCTCCATGAACAATTTCTATACATGTTGGTCAGTACATTGGTTACACTGTTCACATCATGTCAACATCCTCATTATTTCTGTTCAGGTTGTTCCAGTTCCATTATTCTAGCTTCCCTGCCCATTCCCCTTTACCTTCTCATCTTTGGTTTGGAATAAATGTAGACTGTTTTGTGTCTCAGATAGATGCTTTTTTTCTAAAGTACACAGTGTTGTTGTTGAGTGCCGTTGAGTCGATTCCAACCCATAGCGACCCTGTAAAGGGTTTCCGAGGAGCAGCTGGTGAGCTTGAACCGCCGACCTTGCAGTTCAAACGGCTTTGCAGTCTGGCGTATTCATCCACAGCGCCACACCAGGACTCCGAAATACACAGTACTTACGGCTAATTGTGTTTATGTTATGAGCCAATTTGTTATTTAGCTGAAAGGTGACATCTGGGTGTGGTTTCATTTTCAAGTTAAAAGGATATTTTAGGGTGATAATCTTGGAAGTTCTAGTCTCTATTTTTATTGTTGTTAGAATTTGAGGTTCTACATTTCCCCCCCATTTTCTTCGGGAGTATCGTTTGTGTCCCTGGTCAGATCGACTGGGAGTGGTAGCTGGTCCCCATCTAGTTTTTCTGGCCTCAGAATAATGAGACCATGATTCATGAAAGGTGTTAGTCCTATAAACTCGTTTCTTTTCTGAGTTTTTGCTTTCCTTCTTTTTCTTTTGCTCTTGAAAAATAGACACCAATAGTTGTATCTTAGACAGCCAGGTATGTGAATATATTATGCTTAAATATTTTGTGGGATACTCTCACGGTAAAAGAATCAGATAGCTGAAATTCGCAAAACCTGCAGTAAGAATGCTTTGTCCATAGGGTCATCTTGAGTCGGTGCCAATTTCTAATGGTAGCTGCTCTTGTGTTTATATTATAAATTGCTACGAGTTACTGTGCAATTTTATCACCTAAAACCTAATATAAGCTTCTTAATTGCGACTGTCACAACTGTAAAAGTAGAAGTTTTGTAACAAAAAGGGAGGAGTAGTTAACTGTACAGTCTAGGACCATCAAGGGAGAAAAGCATGAGTGGAATGTGGGACCCTATCCAGAGAGGCAGCAACACCAGAGATGGGGACATGGAGAGAGGGAGTAGCTAAGGACTCTATAGACTCATGGAAAGAGAAAGGTTGTGTGCTGGTAGCCAGGAGGCAGGCTTGCAGAATGTGCCCTTGGTTGTTTAAATGATTATATCTATTCCTTCCTGAGTGTTTTTGTGTACACGCACCCCCTAAAAAATAAAAATAAATAAAAAAATCAGCGGGAATAGAAGCATATACTGTTGAAGGATGATGCACGGAGGAGATTGTAATTGCAATGAAGCCATGAGTGTAAAACTGATGTTCCCCCATGTAAACTATCACTCAATTCACAATCAAAACTAAAAAAAAAAAAAACAACCACCACCAAATATAAGCTTTTTAAGGAAATGTGTGTGTATTTCATATGAAAGGGCTTTTAAAAGTTCATGGAAAATGGAATTGGAAGATAATAAAATTTTTTGCAGGAGTCTTTTGAAACCCTCCCCCCCATATGCTATGCCCCTTTCTTATTGGCTGCCATCCCCCCACATTGTGGTCCATGCGTGGGCATGGGTGGGTGAGGGGCCTCTGGGCCAGTCAAGGTCAGTAACCACTGTCCAGTTCACTGAGTGGCTTACCAGTCCTTGCCCATGGTAACGCCTACTGGGGAAACCCTTTTACAGAAGCAGTGTTGAGGCTAAGACAAGGAGGGCCCTGAATACCTCTCCATGGGGTTAAGAGGGGAGAGCTTCAGAGCCTGCTGGGTCTAGGAGGTGGCTGGAGCCCTCGTTGAAAAGGGACTGGGAGGAGTTCGAGGCTGGGCCCTCTGGGGAAAAGCTGTCCAAGAGTAAGAAGCTCCTTCCCTGCCTAGCCTGCACTGTGCTCTGGGGGAGGGGCTGCTCCCCTCAGCTCTAACTGGAGTGCCATTGTCCTGGCTGTGCCCCTCACAGCCTCTTAGTGACGGGCCTGTTGTCCAAGATGGGCCCCGAGGCTGGTCCGGGCCTGCGCCCATGTATTATGCATCAGCAAGTAGACAAAGCGCCTGTGTGTGGGAGGGGGGGTGGGGTGGGGGCTAGGCTCCTCATAGAGTCCTGTTTACCAGGCACTGGCACTCCAAGAGCCTGGGGTGGTGGGGCTCTTAAATAGGACTCTGCAAAGAGAGAGATGAGGGCCTCCTGGGCGCATCTCCAGGCCTTCCTGGCTGGGTGGACTGATGGCTTAGTTCAGAGCAGCCAAGATTAATGGTTCCTCCATCTCCTAGGTGTCCCAACTCAACTCAGACTCACTGTTCAGTCACTAACAGGGCAGCCCTCGTTAACTCCAATCCCATTCAACCAATGATTCCCTGTGACACCTTTGTTGTGTTCTGAGGGCCTCTGCACCCTAAGAGGGGACTTAGAGGGGACAGCCAGCCAGTCATTCCCTAGACAGGGAGCCTCTTCAAGGGTACAGCAAGACTTGGTCCTCTCTTTGTCTACCAGCCCTGATGCCTAGGTCAGGCTATCCAATAGCAGATGTTTGTGGAATTGAGAATGTGTTCTTAAACTTTTCTTGTGGTCTTTAAGTGCCACTGAGTTGACTTCAATTCATAGTGGCCCTGTATCTATGTAGGAGGTTTGAACTGCCAACCTTGTGGTTTGCAATCCAGTGCTGATCTTACAGAGCCACACTAGGAGTCCTCTCGAACCTTACAGAAGTGCCTATTCCTCAGCCCGAAGCTGGGGCTCGAACTCAAAAGAGAAGCAGAAGGAAGACAAGGGTCCCTCTGCCCTGGTTTACTAAAGACATAAATGTCACCCAGATTAGAAGGGCAGGGGTTGTACCTCTGTGGACCAGAGCTGCTCGGTGACTTACACACAGTGACTCCTCCCCTCCCTCCTCCCAGCAACCCGTGCAGCCTGAGATGTTTCCATTCTGTAAGGAAGAATCTGGCTCAGATTGGCCACCGATTGACTGTAGCCTGCGTTGCCCAGTGAAGACAACCATGATGGCTGTGATTGGTTTGCTGCTGGGGGCTGATCAGAAGTGTCTCAGGAGCTTTTCCAAAAGAGTGCTTTCCTTCCCACCACCCCCTAACACTTGGGGGGGAGTGGGATGTAAAAGGGGTGGGCATCTTGAACAGGATACACATTGCTTGAAAACTAGCAACCATCCCAGTTCCTTCTCAGACAGGTATTTAACCTTATTTTCTGTCTTATTTATAGATTTCAAATTTTCACAGTGAATCCCACAGAGAGGAAGGCCATACTCAAGGTCGTCCTGCCTCCACTAGGGTAGCTTGCTGCCTGCCTCCTGGCTTTTCTCCCTTGAAGAGCAGGAGGCCGCCTAGGTCCAGATTCAAACTGCTTGCTGGGGCTTGGGGCAACTACAGGAGTCTTCCAGGCCAGGGACCTAATGGTTCTGACGGCTGTGAATGAGGCTATGTGGGCACGTGGGCTGGAGTTCCAGTAGGAGATACTGGGTCGCACTCAGCTACTAGCATCTCCCTGTGCTAGGGCCTGGGTTTACAGAGAGCCTGCAGCTGAGTCTTGCCTCTCGGGTGCTCATGGAGGTGAAGTTCCACAGGGTGCAGTCTGCATTTGATTCTGGAATTGTACTTTTACACGCAGGCGAATTCTAATTGTATGGATCTGAGGAGGCTTTTTAGATTTAGGGTTTTGGAAGGGGAGCATGAAGGAGGAAAGTGAGGGGAGTTGTCATGTGTGTGTCTACATATATGTGCATATGCATGTGGTGTGTAAGGGTATCTGCATACCTATATACAGTGTGTGTATGTGTGTGTTTATTCCCAGCAAGCCATGTGATCCCATGTGATGAGCCTGGTCCAACAGGTTAGCAATAGAATCCAGTCTGTGAAGGATTTTGAGTGTTGAGTTGGGGAGTGTGGACTTTATTCCTAGAATAGGGGGACATAGATGGCGTTAGAGCAGACCAGGCATGTGGTCAGAGGCGTTCTTTTGTTTTTGGAGGAAATCTCTGAGAATGAAGTAAAGGGGGGAGGGGAAGGACCAACATTCAGTAACACTAGACATTCATTTAATCTTCCCAAGAACCACAAAAGTGGAGAGTAGTAACCCTGGCTCTCACTGAGGAACTGGAGCTCTGAAGGGTAAGAACATGGCCCAGGAAATGTTGGCACAGATTTACAGCTAGTCCATGCTTTCCAGTGATAGAACCTCCCTCTGGCTCTATGAGCAGGACAGGGTGCTGCCCGAATCAAATGGCCCTGGAGAATGGGCCGGACACAGTGCCTGGTGTCTGTGAGGCCAAGCGGATGGAGAGAGGTGTGCCAGCCACTGTGGCCTCTTGTCTCTGCAACAGTGGAGCTGGTCACTGCCACTCGCCATCTCTTACTCTTACAAGGTACCTTCTGTTTAGCATATCATTTGTCCTCTCCTCACTCTTGGCCTGGCAACCAAGGGACTTGGTTTTCTCTCAGCTCTACCACTAGTTTGCTGTGTGACCTTGGACATGTCACTGGGCTTTGCTAGACCTCCACATTCCCACCTATCAATGAAGAGACAAACCAGAGGAACCCTAGGCCTTTCCTTAACGTACTCTTGCACTCTAGGTACCATCCCTTTCTGTTTTATAGACGATAAAAGTGGAGCTTCAAAGGAGGATTTGGGGTAAGTAGGGACTAAACCATGCTGTTCTCTTCCACCCACACCTCACAGCGTCAGTTTTGAAATCCCCACTGGGTGGCCTCCTTCACCGTCTCTCCTGCCTGATGTGATGAGTCTTGTGCCTAAATAGGGTCCTTGGAAGTTGCTGCTGAGCATGGGGTTGCGCAGTTGAATCTGAGGCACCCAGAATGCTCCAGTAAACATGCTGGACTTCATTCTTAGAATATTCTGAACTACTTGGTTTCCAATTCATGTCAACAATATTAATTGAACAATTACCATGTGCTAGAACCCTAATGTGGTGCTATAGGATAAGCACTGGACTGGTAACCTCCAAGTCAGTAGTTCAGAGCCATTAGCCACTCTTGGAAATCCTATACAGGGTCACTATGAGTCAGCAGCGTCAATGGCACACAGCAACACTATGTGCTAGGCTCTGTGCTAAGTGCTGAAGGTGAACCAGACTTGATTCCTGTCCTGAACTCAGAGTCACTGCTGTGGTTTTCACATCATGTTGGATATAACCCCTAATAAGAAAATCAGTTTCTTATGACCTAATATACACACGTAAATTCATATCTTGATCATATCAGGATTGATAGGATTATACCAGGATTGATAGGATTAGGAGAGAACATCTTGACTGTATCTTGATTATATCTTATATGTATCTTGATTATATCAGGATTGTATCAAGATTGACAT
>NW_006408610.1:11308978-11373126 GCF_000296735.1 Chrysochloris asiatica | reverse complement strand
TAATAGATTTGAAGAAAGAAATAGATGAATCTACAATAATAGTGGGTGATTTTAATACACCACTTTCAAAAATGGATAGAACAACCAGAAAGAAACTGGACAAAGACACAGAAGAACTAAACAACACAATCAGCCTCATAGATGTGTACAGAGCATTCAACCCAACAACAGCACAATACACATTCTTTTCCATTGAACATGAAACATTCTCCAGAATAGCCCATGTCTTAGGCCACAAAACAAATCTCCATAAATTTACAAATATCAAAATACTACAAAGCATCTTCTCAGACCACAATGCTATCAAATTAGAAATCAACAATAGGAAGACTAAGGAAATCAAGTCAAATACATGGAAACTGAATAACATCCTGCTGAAAAGTGACTGGATAGTAGAGGAAATTAAATGTGAATTCACAAAGTTCCTAGAAACAAATGAGAATGAAAACACAACATACCAAAATCTTTGGGACACGGCAAAAGTGGTGCTGAGAGGACAATTTATTGCAATAAACGCACACACCCAAAAAGAAGAACCAAAATTAACACACTGACATGACATCTACAACGATTAGAAACAGACCAACAGAGGAAACCTACAGCCACCAAAAGAAAAGAAATAATAAAGATTAGAGCAGAAATAAATGAGATAGAAAACAAAACAAAAAAACTATAGAAAGAATCAACAGGACAAGAAGCTGGGTCTTTGAAAGGATTAACAAAATCGACAGACCACTGGCAAACCTAACAAAAAAAAAGAGGGAGAAGACACATATAACATGCATTAGAAACCACATGGGTGATGTCACAATGGAACCAAAGGAAATCAAAAGAATAATAACAGAATACTATGAAGAGTTGTACTCCAACAAATCTGAAAACTTAGAAGAGATGGATACATTTTTAGATAAACAGAATGAACCACTGTCCAGTTCTGGGGCAATCTCACAATCGTTGCTATGCTTGAACCTATTGATGTTGCCATTTTGCCAATCCATCTCACTGGGGGTCTCCCTCGTTTTCTCTGACCCTCTACCTTTCCAAACATGGTATCCTTCTCCAATTACTGGTCCCTCCTGACAACATGTCCGAAGTATGAGAGATGATGTCTGGCCATCCTACTTCATCCAACACAGGTCTATTTGTTCTTTTGGCAATTCATGGGTACTTTCAATATTCTCCTCCAACACCATAACTCAAAAGCATCAATTCTTCTACAGTCTTCCTCATTCACTGTCCAGCTTTCACATGCATGTGAGGTAATTGAAAATACCATGGTTTGGGTCAGGCACACCAGAGTCCCCATACTGACATCTTTGCTCTTCAACACTTTAAAGACGTCTTGTGCAGTAGATTTGCCCAATGCAATACATCGTTTAATTTCTTGACTGCTGCTTCCATGAGTGTTGATGACTGATCTGAGCAAAATGAAGTCTTTGACAACTTCAATCTTTTTTCCATTGATAAGAATGTTGTTTATTGGCACAGTGGTGAGGATTAACATCATAGAGGTTAGGATTTACAATACATAAGATACTTGCATCAGATCACCAAATGGAGGATGATTACATAATCCTGAGAACCATGGCCCAACCATGAGACATATTTTGGAAGATACAATTCAATTCATGACAAAGATGTATGAATTTTACAGTCAAGTTAAAGAAAACTGTAAAATAAGCATGGTTCAGGTGGTTTGTAGGTTTGTAGAAATGGCAAAACCATATTGGGACTGGTACACAAATTATGTTGCTTGGAAAACATTAAGTTAGTGCAACCCCTTATCTGACAAATGATGAAACTGGGACCTAAAAAAGACAGAGTGCTTGTCCATAGGTCTTGTTAATTATTCTATTGACACGTCATTCAAAAACCTGGGTTTAAGGATTACCTAGCCTTGCATCTTGCTTTTGAATTATTTTTGTGCTTTCTAAATGCCTTCTATCTCTCTCTCTCTCTTTTTTTTTTTTTTAATTAACTTGCTCATTCCCTTCTCACCTCAGCCCTGTAAGACAGGGAGGAGTTATTTCTCCTGTTTTGGGGATGAGTAAACTGAGCTTCAGAGAGGGGGTGGGTCTGACATCAGCCAGCCAGCTTTAGTGGGCGTGGTATTAGAACCTCCCTTGGACTCAGCACCTTGGGTCAGGCAGGGTGGAACCAGGAGTTGCTTTCTGTGAGGAAAGAGGTAGAAAAGTCAGTTGGGGTGAAAGCAAGGCAGCCTGCCGGCCAAGCTCCATTGGGAGAGTGAAGAACAAAAACATCTTGCTCGCGCACTCTGTTTCACTTCCAGGAAGCGATTGCTTTCTGAATGATCCACAGCTGTTCTGCTTGCCTGCTTACTGGGCTGCGCTGCCGTTTGCCTTTGTGTGGAAGGATGATATCAGCGGCAAACCTTCTCAACTATGTTACTTCCACAATCCCTACCAGCGTGCCCTCTGTAGGGAACCGTCACTCCATAAGTAATGAAACCATAGCTTTTGTTGAGCACCTTGTAGATGCCAGCCCCATGCTCCTTGCTGGAATGAAGGCACAGATGGATCAGACACTGCTCTGGCCCCAAGCGATTCACAGTTTGGCGTGGACACAGACTCACAAACAACCAGCCAGGGAATGATGTAGTAAAGGCTAGAATGCAGGACTATGCCAATGCTAAGGAGGGAGCACAGAGCAGGGGGCCTTGAGTTCTCCCTCTCAGAGATCAGGGAGGCTTCATAGAGGAGACTGTTGGTGAACAGTACTTGCACTCTTAAATAGAATTTAACAATAGAAGAAGAGGAGAAGACAATCTGGGCAAAGGGAGCAGCCTGAGCAAAGGCCTAGAAGTGCCCAGGAACAATCCAACTGTCTGGGATCTAGGGTTCAAGGAGATAGTAGTAGGAGATGAAGCTACAAAGGTGGGCTGGAAATGTTCACAAACTGAGATGCATGTTGCAGCTCATGTTCAGGCAAGAGTAGTGATCCACGGATGGTCAAAGGTCCATACTTGCTGAACCTGGATGGAGCCCAGCACACATGCAGCTGGTGGGGAGCGTGTACCTCTGATTTCATAATTCTGCCTTTCCTGATGGCCATGTTACCCAACTGACTCCACTATCAAACGTTGGGATGACAGCAGGCCTGGAAGGAACCTTGTAAGAACTGACTTAAGTTAGTTTGGGTTTGGTTGTTGGTTTTAATTAGAGGCAGTGTGACTCAAGAGGTCAGGCTTCGGAGAAAGAAAGACCTTGGTTCCAAGCCCAGCTTTGCTCTTTCCCAGCCATGTGACCTTGGGCTAATCATCTTATCTTCAAAGTCTTGGTTTTCTGTCTGTAACATGAGGATGATGAACCTTTGCTCTTAAGAGTGAGGATGAAATGTGACCAAGTAGAAGAAGGACTAAGCACTAAGCCTGGTTTGCAGTGAGTGCTCAAATACATCAGTTTCTGCTGTTGTTAATGTTGTTGGCAACTGTGCTTGGTGACTGGTGTGTACAAAGTGGGGTAAGAGTGAGTGGACATGAGTGTGTTTGGAGGAGCTATCCATGTGGGTGGAATATGTGAACACAGTGTGAGGATGTGAGAGTTGGTGTGTTGACTGGACACGACCAGACCCAGGACTATGGGTGGCTGGAAGGATTTGGGGAGAGCTGAGTTAGCCTGTCATTCATTCTCAACCAGAAATGTCCTTGAAGGACCATCCATTTCAACCTGAACCTGATGTGTGAGGTCACCTGTGCTAAGTGACCTTCCAATTCCTGCTTTCTTGGCTCCAGCAATGGAGAACTCACTTTTCCTAGCACAGCCCATCTTGCTGTTGGACATCACCAACTATTTGCTAGAAAGAAAAGTGGCTTACCTCTGTAGAGTGCCTTCAGAGTGACAAAATGACTCCTCACATTCCATTCATTCATTCAGAAATATTTGCTAAGTACCTACTATGTGCCAGGAACTGGTCTAAATCAATGTTATTGTTGTTGTTGTTAGGTGCCATCGAGTTGGTACCGACTCATAGCGACCCTATGCACAACAAAATGAAACACTGACCAGTCCTGGGCCAACCTCACAAATGTTGCCATGCTTGAACCCATCGATGCTGCCACTTTGACAATCCATCTCTCTAGGGGTCTTCCTCTTTTTCTCTGACCCTCCACCTTACCAAACATGATATCCTTCTCCAGCTACTGGTCACTCCTGACAATATGTCCAAAGTATGAGAGACGAAGTTTGGCCCTCCAAGGAGCACTCTGGCTGCACTTCTTCCAACACAGATCTGTTGGTTCTTTTGGCAGCCCATGGCACTTTCAATATTCTCCTCCAACAACATAACTCAAAAGCATCAATTCTTCTACGGTCTTCCTTATTCACTGTCCAGCTTTCACATGCATATGAGATTATTGAAAATACCATGGCTTGGGTCAGGCACACTTTAGTCCTCAAGCTGACATCTTTACTCTTCAACACATTAAAGAGGTCTTGTGCAGCAGATTTGCCTAATGCAATATGTCGTTGGATTTCTTGACTGCTGCTTCTGTGAGTGTTGGTAGTTGATAGATCTGAATCAATAGAACATAAATTCTGTCCTTTTGGAGGTTACATTTTGTTTAACTTATCTCGCAACATCTCTGTGAGGTAGGTAGGGCAGGATTTAGGATCATTCCCATTTTATAGTCTAGGAAACTGAGGATGGTGGTGGTGGTGATAGCTAGCATTAATCAAGGGCAAAGAATATTAAATATACCATGGACTTCCAGAAGAATATACAAATCTTCCAGAATGTTCCTAAGAAGAGAGGATCGCAAGAACTTTGTCTCATGTACTTTGAACATGTTACCAGGAGTGACCAGTTCCTGGAGAAGGACATCATGCTTGGTAAAATACAGGGTCAGCAAAAAGGAAAACCCTCAATAAGAGGGGTTGAGACAGTGCTTAGAGATGGGCTTAAACATAGAAACAATTGTGAGGCTAGTGTACGACCAGCAGTATTTCATTCTGTTGTTCATAGGAACTCTATAAAGTTGAAACTGACTCAATAATACCTAACAACACCAGAATATGTCAGGTGCTTTGTCTACTTTAGGAATTTAATTTTCACATCAATCCTGTGAGGGGTGATAACTATTGTTATTACCCATTTTACAAATGAGGAAACTAAGGTTCAAAGAAGTGATGTTGCTTGCTGAGGGCCACATCACAAGGAAGTGACCTAACTGTTTTAATCTCCACCCTGTACTGTTTCTCAAATCAAGACGCCAAGACTTAAGATGAGCTGAGCAGGACCAGAACGGAAGCTGCTGGACTCAGACTCTGTCTTTTGTCCGCACCAGGCTGTTGAAAGGCCATGTGGGAGGCCTCGTAGACCCTGCAAGTGTCCACACTTGTGGTCGTCTGAGCTGAGCTTTGTAACCCTGGTCCATGTTTGCTTTACCTCCTCATCCCACCCCACCCCATCCCAAAGAGACAGAAGTGGGTGAGGTCAGCCTCCCCTATGTTTGATATCAACTGAGACTGCCCCAGACGACCAGACATTATGTCAGGGTAGAGGGTGGACTCCTTGTGAGAGAAGCCAACAACGACCTTCAGCTCCCTTTCCACTGGAAAGCCTGTCAGCTTGAACCTCAAGGTCAGCACCTCAAGGTCAGCCAGCCACTCCTCAGAACCCTGTACAGGGTTGCTATGAGTCAGAACTGACTTGATGGCACTCAACAACAACAACATGTGTCTAGAACCAGGGCAAACCTTTCTGTAGGTAATATGTCTTCCTTTGTTTTTGCATCATGTGTGTGCTGTTTTATTATTGTTGTAGCAATATATATACAACAAAACATTTGCCATTTCAACCCACACCAACCACACCTTCATGTTGCACTGCCAGCACCACTGTTCAGTTCCAGCCTTTTTCTCTCTCTCTCTTCTCCACCCCCATCCCAGCTCCCTTCTTTCCTCTCCCTTTTTTAATTTGTGGGAATGTTCCCAATGGTTTGTCCTAATGAGACAATGAATGTGCATCATTTCCTTTCAAGTCTATGAGAAAAACAAACAGACAAAAAAAAAAGAGAGAGAGAGAGAGAAACAAAGCTATTTCCTTCCCCACCCCATCTTTCTTTTATTTTAATTGTCTTCCCCAGCACCCAAGTTAGCATGTGTTTTACAGATTCATCTTTATTCTTCCGTGTTGCATGATATTCCATTGTGTGTATGTAAGTTTGTTTAACCATTCCTCTGCTGATGGGCATCTAGATGGTTCCATCTTTTCACTGCTATGAAAATGCTGCAGTGAACATGGTGTGCATGTATCTAGCCGTGTCACTTATATCTTGAGGATATATACTAAGTAGAGGGATTGCTGGACCATACAGTATTTTTATTCCCAACTTTCTGAGAAAGTGCCATACTGTATTCTACAGTGGTTGCACCATTTTACAGTCCTACCCACAGTGTAGGAGGGTCCCCGTCTCTCCATACCCTTGCCAGCATTTGGTGTTTTCTGTGGGTCTTTTGAACTTACTATTAATGTTATTGTAAAATGATATCTTACTGTTGTTTTGAACTGCATCTCTCTAATACCTAGTGACCATGAGCATTCCTTTCAAGTTTGTTGGCTACCTGAATGTCTTCTTTGGTGAAGTGTCTGTTCATGTCTTCTGTCCATTTCTTAATTGGATTAACTCTTCTGGTGAAAAAATTTTGATGCACACAAGTGTCTAATTTTTAGGAGGTCCCAGTCATCTAGTTTGTCTTCTGCTGATTGTGTGTTTTCAGTTATGTTTCATAGTGTATTTATGCCATGTGTCACAGCCCCTAAGTTTGTCCCTAATTTTTTAATTGATAATCTTTATAGTTACAGGTTTTACATTTAGGTCATTTAAATTTTTGTTGTTATTTTTGTTAGTTTCATTGAGGTATAATTTACCGGTAATAAAATAAAAGTCATCCTGTTTGGAAACACCACTCGCCTTTCAGTTTTCATACTGTGGTGGCTTGCATGTTGCTATGATACTAGAAGCTATGCCGCTGATATTTTAAATATCAGAAATGTCATCCATGATGCTCGGGTTTCAGCTGAGCTTCCAGACTAAGACAGACTAGGAAGAGAGATGGATTAATTCAGACTATTTAACCACTCGAACACAGTCAGATATACTAAGGTACTTTATTAGCATAGTGGTTATGGTTTGGGCTGCTAATCACAAGGTCAGCAGTTCGAAACTACCAGCCGTTCTATGGGAGAAAGATGAGGCTTTCTTCTCCCAAGAAGACTTACAGCCTCAGAAACCCTATGCAGGGTCACTATGAGTCGGAACTGATTCCACAGCACACCACCACGACCACCATAGTGCTGGAAGATGAGCCTCTCATGTCAGAAGGCAGTCAAAATATGACTAGGGAAGAGCTGCTTCTTTTGAAACAACATAAAAGAAGACTATACACATGGACCTCACCAGATGGAATCCACAGAAACCAAATTGACTACATCTGTGGGAAGAAATGGTGGAAAGGCTCCATATCATCACCCAAAACCAAGTCAGGGGCAGACTGTAGAACAGACCATCAATTGCTCATATGCAAATTCAGGCTGATGCAAATTAAAGTAAGTCCATGAGAACCAATATGCATTTGAAAGCTGGACAATGAATAAGGAAGACTGTAAAAGAGTAGCTTGAGAAGAATATCATGTTTGGTAAGGTGGAGGGTCAGAGAAAAAGAGGAAGATCCCCAGTGAGATGGACTGGCAAAGTAGCAGCATCAATGGGCTCAAGCATGGCAACAATTGTGAGGTTGTCCCAGGACTGGGCAGTGTTTCATTGTGTTGTGCATAGGGTCACTATGAGTCGGTATCAACTCGATGGCACCTAACAACAACAATGAGAACCAAAATAGTACTTTGAACATATCCCATATGAATTTAGATATCATCGCAAGAATAAATTTGATGCCTTAGATTCTTATGACTGAAGACCAGAAGAATTACAGGATAACATCAAGAACATCATACAGGAAGAAAGCAAAAGGGCATTAAGAAGACAAGAAAGAAAGAAAAAACAAAGATGTGTATTAGAAGAGACTCTGAAACTTGCTTTCTAACATAGAGATGCTAAAGCAAATGGAAGCAATGAGGAAGTAAAAGAGCTGAACAGAGTATTTCCAAGGACAACTCAAGAAGTCAAAGTCAAGTATTATAATGAATTGTGTGAAAGACCTGGAGTTAGAAAACCAAAAGGGAAGAACACACTCAACATTTTTCAAACTGAGAGAACTGAAGAAAAAATTCAAACCTTGATTTGCAATGTTGAAATATTCTCTGGCAAAATGTTGAATGATGCAGAAAGCATCAAAAGAAATGGGAAGGAATACACAGAGTCACTGTACCGAAAAGAAATGGATGATGTTCAACTAGTTCAAGAGCTAGCAAATTTCAGGAGACAGTGGTACTGAAGGAAGAAGTCCAAGGTGCACTGAAGGTATTGACAATGAAGAGGGTTCTGGGAATTGATGGAACACATATTAAAATCTTTCAACAAACTGATACAGCACTGGAGGTGCTCACTAATCTATTCCAAGAAATTTGGAATATAGCTACCTGACCAACTGATTGGAAGCGATCTATATTGTGCCCATTCCAAGGAGAGGTGACTAATGGAATATGGAAATCATCAGACAGTATCATTAATATCACAAGCAAGTAAAAAATTTTTTTAAGATAACTCAAAAATGGCTGTAGCAGGTTTAAGCTGGATTCAGATAAGGACATAGGATGAGAGATATCATGGCTGATGTCAGATGGATCTTAGCAGAAAGCAGAGAATTTTAGAAAGATGTTTACTTCTGCTTTATTGACTACGCGAAACCTATGGGCAACATTGCAGAGAATGCAGATTCTGCTCATGAGGAACCTGCACAAAGACCAAGAGGCAGTCATTCAAACAGAACAAGGGAACACTGAATGGTTTAAAATCAGGAAAGGTGTGTGCCTGGGTTGTATTCTTTCACCTTACTTATTCAATATATATGCTGATCAAATAATCTGAGAATGTGGCATCAGGATTGGAGGAAGACTCATTAACAATCTGCAATATGCAGATGATACAGCTTTGCTTGCTGAAAGCAAAGCGGACTTAAAATAATTACTGATGAAGATCAAAGATCACAGCCTTCATTATGGGTTGCACCCCAATGTAAAGAAAACAAAAATCCTCACCATTGGACCAATAAACAACATCCATATAAATGAAATTGTCAAAGGCTTCATTTTGCTTGGATCCACCATCAATACTCATGGAAAATCAGTCAAGAAATCAAATTGCTTATTGTGTTAGGCAAATCTCCTGCACAAGATCTCTTTAAAGTCTTCAGGAGCAAAGATACCAGTTTAAAGACTAAGGTTTGCCTTACCCAAACCATGGATTTTCAATGGGCTCATATGCATGTGAAAGTTGGACAATGAATAAGAAAGACCATAGCAGAATTGATATATTTGAGTTCTGGTGTTGGAGGAGAATATTAAAAGTACCATGGACTGCTAGAAGAGCACACTAATCTGTGTTGGAAGAAGTACAGTCAGAATGCTCTTTAGAAGCCAGGATGGTGAGGCTTCATCTCTCATACTTTGGACATATTACTTTGGACCAGTCCCTTGAGAAGGAGATCATGCCTTGGTAAAATGGTTATTGTTGTTACTAAGTGTCGTCGAGTCGGTTTCAGCCCATAGCAACCCTATATAGGGTTTCTGAGGAGCAGCTGGAACTGACTACCTTGTGGCTCAAACCAACTTTGCAGTCCAGTGCATTAACCAACAGCACCACACCAGGTAAAGTGGTAGGTCATCATAAAAGAGGAAGATCTCCAGCCAGATGGATTAGAACAGTAACAACAACAATAAGCAGAAATTTAACGATTGTGAGGATGGTGCAGGACTGAGCAGTGTTTCCATCTGTTGTGCATCAGGTTACTATGAGTCTGAACCAACTCTGCAGCACCTAACAACCACAACAATTAGGAAACAGAGGTGATGTTTGCACAGCATGATGAACACAGTCAAGGTCACTGAATTTACATGTGAAGAATGTGGAAATGGCTAATGTTTGTTATGTATATAATTATCACAATAAAACATTTTCCATCAGAAATACTGCATAAGACCATTATTGTAAAAGATTAAAAGAAAAATAATCCACCGTAAAAGGGGCAAAAAAAAAATCTTTGCTGATCATGGAGATGTATGGGGTGGGGTGAGGGGAGGGTGGGGAAGGTGATGCACAAGGTGGAGAATAGACACAGGATCCTTTGGGTGCTGGGGGGGAGGGAAGGCAATACACAAGGGGGAGGGGAATGGAAGAACAAGGTGGATGGGAGAACAGTTAGGCAGGTTTGCATGGACTAAGTGGGACAGAGGTAAATAATGATGTATGCACATCCTTGGAACAACAGGGCTCCAGGATACAGGGATTGAGGCATGGTTTGAAGGGGTAAAAGAGGGGAAATAATGTTAAGATGCTTGGCTGTCTTTTGAATCTTGGTTTCCCTTGCCCATCATTGTAAAATAGACACTTGATGGGGGGAGAAAGGAATAGCCAGAAACATTACTACAGAAAGCTTGTTAAGTCCGTCTTCAGCCTATAACTGATTGTTGTTGTTGTTGTTAAGTACCGTGGAGTCGGTTCCAACTCATAGTGACCCTGTGCAGGGTTTCTAAGGCTGCAAATCTTTACAGGAGCAGAAAGCCTCCTCTTTCTCTTGCAGAACAGCTGGTAGTTTTGAACTGCTGACTTTGAGGTTAGCCGCCCGATTCGTAAGCGAAAGAAGCTTCCTATGGAGCCTTTGCATTGCATAAGACCATAGGTGGAATCCTGAACCCCATCCAGAATTTTCTAAGGTGGGAAATTTCTACTTGAAAGGATAAGTAGACCAGTCTGGAGAGGCTAGAAGAACAGAAGATACGTCTTGAAAGAAAGACCAGCAGGAAAAAAATCAAAAACAATAATGGCAGTCCGATTGACTACGACAAGAACAAACAAGTTGTTTGCCCAGGAGCCATCAAGACAAGTGGTCGGGTCCGCCTCTGAGCAAACTCCCTTCCAAGACTAAGACTCAAAGGGAATACACGAGCAGGCATGTGGTCTGACAGGTGACAAAAACAGCAATGAAGTTGTGAGCTAAGTCCGACCATGTTCAATAGACTCCTGTGAACCTGGGTTGAGACCTGGTTGGTCAGCAGTATGGCAAGACCTGGGGACTCCTGAGCCCAGAGCCAGTGACATGGCCACAGAGGACTAGAGTGGAGAGTGAAGCGTCCAGCTGATAGGAAGTCAGGGGAGATGCACAAGAACACCCATATTTGCAGATAGTACCCACTTGACCTGGCTTCAATGTCTGAATGATCAGAACTTGACTAGAAGAAGAAAGAAGAGGGAAAAAAGAGTAATCCACTACAATTTGGTAAACTTTACTTATACTTATGGATGTAGTAGCTTAAAAAAGGGAACAAATCTTTACAGCAAGGATCATTCCCACCCCGTCGGTATACAGGGTTGACAGGGATGGGCAACTTAGACATTGGCTACCCAAAATGGGGAGCTACAAAGGCAAGAAGTGACTGGCTTAAAAGCTTTCAAGAGGAAGCCTAGTTCCAGAAGGTGCGGGGTGAGGTAGATTCTCCACTGAGTGGTTCCCAATCTGTTGGGATGGGGCTAATGAAAAGGGATAGGAATAAGACTCTTGTGGTACAATAGTGAATAATTGCTATTAGGACTGACTGTGAGTGTTGGAAATGTAAAGGTAGATGTTTTGTAGGAAAAGGAGGGGAGTGGTTGACTTTGCAGTCCAGGAGCAGAGGACCCTGGGACCATCAAGGGAGAAAAGCCGAGTGCGGGACCCTACCCAGAGAAGCAGTGACAACAGAAATGGAGGCAGAGATGATGATGTGGAGAGATGGAGCGGCTGGGGACTCTGGACTCAGGAAGGGAGAGGGGCTGTGTGCTGGCGGCCAGGGGACAGGCTTGTGGGGTATACCTTTTGGTTGTTTGATGATGCATAGAGGGGATTGTAGTCATTGCAATGAAATGAAATATGATAGGGTGAATGTAAAGCTAATGTTCTCCCATGTAAACTATCACATAATTCACGATAAAAACGTTAAAAAAATTTTTTCCATCAACCTTGAAGTTGTGTAACCATTTCCACAATCACCGTATTTCCATTTCCATCATCCCCCAAATTCTCTCCTGCTTCTTTGCAGCCAACTCCTCCTCCCTGCCTCTACTGATGTGGTTTTGTCCTTACAGTTGTGTTTTTTGCAGGATGCCATGTAAGTGGCATTCGGCAGCCTGCAGCCTTTTCTGTGTAAGTCTGGCGTTTTTCACTCCACAGAGTGCACCTGACATCCATCTGTGTTGCAGGCATCAAGCAATGCGTTCCTCTTTACTGCTGACTGGCATTTTCTCATATCCTTGTACCATAGTCTATTTCTTGATGCTATTCTCACTAGGTGCCCTTGAGTTAATTTTCAATTCATCCCAAGCCTATGTGACAGAGTAGAACAGCCAAATAGGGTTTTTGAAGTTGTAATCTTTATGTTTGGCGGTTCGAACCTACCAGTTACTCCGAGGAAAAAAGATGAGACTTTCTGCCTCCTTTAAAGCCTCAGAAACCCTATAAGGGATCACTGTGAGTTGAGACCAACTCAGTGGCACTTAACAACAATTGTTGTTGTTGTAATGTGCCGTGGAGTCGGTTCCGACTCATAGCGACCCTGCACAGGGTTTCCGAGGCTGTAAATCTTTACGGGAACAGAACGCCTCATCTTTCTCCCGCGGAACCACTGGTAGTTTCGAACTGCTGACCTTGCGGTTCACAGCCCGATTCGTAACCACTACACTACCAGAGTCCCATTTAACAACAATAGCACTAAATATTTATGGAAACAGAGCAGAGCTGCTAGGGGTTCACACCACAAACCTTTCAGTTAGAAGCTGAGTACTTAACCATCTTGGGGTAATTTAATTGTCCTAGAAATGCAATTTGTTTAATTCACACATAGATCTTTCTGTATTGCCTCCTTCAAAAATCAAAGTAGACTCATTCACTCAGGAGTTTGTTTTTTTTAATTGCCATCCCACCTGTCTCTGGAGACCCTGAGTGATGCAAACAGTTAAGCTCGCCATTATTAGCTAAAAGGATGACTGAATCCATCCAAAGGAACCTCAGAAGAAAGGCCTGGTGATCTGCTTTCAAACCATCACCGCAATTGGAAATTTTATGGCGTGCAGTTGCACTGTGCACCAATAGGGGCACTATCCTTCAGAGTTGACTCGGTGCCTCTTGTTTTAGTTTGTTGGTTTGGATACATGCCTGTCTCTACCAGGGCATGTAGCTGAAGGGCTTACAGGCTTCAGACAAAGAACCCTAGTGAGGGAGGTGGCTTGGGACTAGTCAGTATCCCACTCCTCTTTTGAAGGGACAGCAGTAGGGCTGTGGGCCCAGAATCACCAGGTCTTCTGATTACTGATTTTTAAGAGAAGAAATTTGGATTTTTATGGGACGTATCCTGATTTTTTTAAAGGTTCACAGCTACTTGAGAGCATGTTGAATCACTGTGCTGGGGCCCCTACCCCATATACGTGGGCAGAAAAGTCCATGGCTTCCTGTCTCATGACCTCTGGCTTCATCTGTGCTATGTGCTAAGGATGATGCAGAGAGGCAGATTCTTGTCTTGGAGTCCATCCCAAGCTAGTGAAAGAAATCAGACCCATAGACCAAAACTACCCCATGAGCAAGTCTCCAGGAGGGGTGCAAAAGGCTGTTTTGAGGAGAGAGTATCATCCAAGCAACCTACGAAGAACCATCAGGAAAGGCTCCACAGATGAGAGGACCGCAAAGTGGACCTGGACCAGTGAGTCCTCTGAGTTTGTCCACCCTGAGGGATGTGCCGCCCAGGAGGTCCAACAGGAACAAAGAGGAACCTGGTTCTGCAGAAAATGACAGGCACTTGGACTAAATGTTTGATTCATTATAAATTGTTTCATGAACTAGAGCCTAAGATGCTATTTGTCAAACCAGTAAGTCTGTGCTGACCCTGGATTGTTTTGTTCTTGTAACGTACTCTTCTGAAGGTCCGACTGCCTATTGTCATGAATGTCACTGTGCGCAATGTGGGAGAGTTGTGACTTTATCTCAAGCTGTTCCCCTTCCCCTTGGAGACCCGGAGCTTGGGACTCCCTGCCTCCCCCACAGCCAGCTGCACTCAGCGGATATGCAGGTGCACAAGGCCCCACAAGTAAACTCATCAAGGCCGAGTTCCCAGGGAAGAAAGGAAGACTAAATTCCACAAAAATGTAAATAATCAAAAATAGCAGCAATCATAAGGGAGTTAGACTTATGCTATTAGGCCGGTGGGATGTGGGGACTCTCAGACCACTCCAGTGTCCCAGAAGCGTCTTGAGCCTACTCTGGCAGGATGTAGGGTGGGGCCTATGGCCATGTGTTGAGTCCTGCTCTTGTGACCTCCTCTGGGGGATGAATGGAGTGGGCGGAAAGGATATAAGCTCCTGGTCTTAGAGTGTAAGCGGAGAGGTAGCAAGGCCCAGGAATTCACTGCCTTCAGCGCAGCGGCTCTGGGCCTGACTGTGGGTGAGATGTAGGTGCTAAGGAGTGGCCCAGGTGTCTGTACTTCAAGAGAAAATAAACTCTCCCCATGTGAATTTAAGGTACAGTAGGTGTTCCTGGGGAGTCCTGGTGTGGTGCTGTGGCTTCATGCGCCAGACTGCAAAGCCATTTGAAGTACAAGGTTAGTGATTCAAGTTCACCAGTCGCTCCTTGGAAACCCTATACAGGGTCGCTATGGGTTGGAACCAACTCGACGGCACTTAACAACAACAGGAGTTCCTGGGTGGCACAAATGGTTAAGCATTCAGCTACTAACGAAAAGGCTGGCAGTAAAGGCTGACAGTTCTGACCCACGCCGAGGTGCCTTGGAAGGTCACAGTGTTGAAAACACTATGGAGCAGCTAGGCTCTAGGCACATAAGGTGACCACAAGTCAGAATTCACTGGAGAGCAAGTGACAGTTAAACCAAGGGCAGAGAAGCACTGCTTTCTACGGTGGCCAGCAGCCTGGACAGAGGCTGGGGCCAGAGCCCCAGAACCCATACCTCACCTTAGTGCAGTCTCACGGGGGAAGCCAAGGGTTTGAAGAGCTGGTAGGAGACCAGATGTCATTCAGTCATTCAGAAAATCACTGAAGAAAGAGTACAGTGGAGGCAGACTCCAGTCCCACCGCTTGTTAACTGTGGGACCTCAGCAAGATATTCTGTTCTCTGCTTCAGTTCTCACATCTGCAAAATGGGCACAAAAATGTCTACCTAAGGATGATGGTGGTGGTTATATGTGGTGGAGGCAATTCTGACTCATAGCCACCCTGTAGGTTTTCTGAGGCTGTAAATCTTTACAGGAGCAGAAAGCCTCTTCTTTCTCCTGTGGAGCCTCTGGGAGATTCGAACTGCTGACATTGCAGTTTGCAGCCCAACTCATAACCCACTACACTACCAGAACTCCTATCTAAGGGTGGTGGTGATGTGCCGTGGAGTCGGTTCTGACTCACAGAGATCCTGTCAGCGTTTCCGAGGCTGTAAATCTTTACGGGAGCAGAAAGCCTCATCTTTCTCCTGTGGAACAGCTGGTAGTTTTGAACTGCTGATCTTGAGGTTATTTGAACTGCTGACCTTGAGGTTAGTAGCCCAACTTGTAACTATGCTATTAGAGCTCCTTTCTGTCTAAGGATAACAAAGACCAAATTAGTTAATTCATAGAAAATTGCCTCTAATGGTGTCTGAAACATAAAGACTCGCGGGGCGGGGGGGATGTCATGTGTGCTTTGCTTATTAAATTTTATTTTGAAGTAAAATAAAAATTGGTTGCTTACTTTTACTTTATTTGTATTTATTGGTTATTATTATATCCACCCTGTGCGAGTCTCAGATGGGAACACAGGGACCACTAAGATGCTCCAAAGTTTAAAGACTTGAACACAGGAAAGGGCGCCAGGGCAGGTAACTCCTGAGGGCTCTGAGTTGTGTGGTGTGGCTCAGGGGCGCTCTGTGTTTGGGGAGGCACGGGGGGCTGTGTGGGAGCCATGCTGTCTTAGTTTCTCCCAGAGTTGTGTTCAGGGTGCCTGCAGGCCCTGTACTCTCCGAAGGTTCTAGGAGAAGATCCTTTGATTTCTCTCAGCTTCTGGTAACCCTCGGCATTCCTTGGCATGTAAATGCATCTTCCCCTGGCCACCTTCCTCTTGGGCATTTCTCTGTGTCTCTTCTCGTCTTGATTAAGGAACACCAGATATATTGGATTAGGACCCACTCTACTCCAGTATGTGGAGTCCTGGTTGGCACTGGACTGCTAACCGTAAGGTCGGTGGTGCAAACCTACCAGCTGCTCCTTGGAAATCCTATACAGGGTCATTATGTGTCGGAACCAACTTGATGGTAGTTAGCAGCTACTCCAGTGTGACTTCATGTTCACTTAACTGAAATTATCTTTCAAGATTCCATTTTCAAACAGGGTTATGTTCTCATCAGGACTTCAACATGTATTTTGGGGGAACCAATTCAGTTCATCATAGGATCTTTAGGGAGTCCGTGGTAAAGTTCTTCCCTTCCATGCAGACGCCCGATGCTCATTTCCAAACCAATGCCACTCATACTCACACAGTACCTATCAGAGGACACGTTGTGATAACTCACAGGGCTGGTGAGCAGATGTGAATGGTGAGTGTGTGGCAGTGAAAGGGGGTGCCCAGCATGACAGAATAACTGGGGTGATGGTTGAAGCCAGGGCTAGGGAAGGAAGAAGGGCCCAGGGTGTGATCCCACCCTCCTGGTAGGGACCGAGTCTTTGTTGTTAGTGAGAGTGAGTGGGAGTTGTCATTCAATGTCACTCTATAGTCAGCTGAGTCCCTACATGTTGTTCCCTCTCTCGGGAGGCCTCAGAGTCTCACCAGCAACACAAGGTCACAGAACAGAGAAGCCCAAATGGATGAGAGATACAGCCCATTTGCTCATGCGTTCTCTCCACAAGCATCCACTGAGCCTCTACTCTCTCTGTAAGGACCCAGAGGGGATACAGGCCTTATAGACACAGTCCATGTGCCCCCACAGCCTCTGGTCAAAGAGACATTGGGCTTCTTTGCTGTGAATCTAAAACAAGGCAGGCATGGTAGAGGCTGGTGGGACTTCTAAAATGTTCTGGAAGCAGAGGGCATGAAGGGGTTGATGTGAGTTGGGAAGATCTGGGAAGGTTTCCTGGTGGAAGCATTTGCACTGGACCTTGGGATTGAATTAGGAAGTGCTGTTAGCATGTGCTCCCTCTGCCTGCTTCTCTCCCTTGGAGACCCCCGAGCTCATGGGTTATCCTCCTTCCTGCCCCACAAACCCAGGGAAGCCCCCACCTCCAGACTGCCCCTTATGGTTGCTGTTTGGTGTTGTGGAGCCAATTCCAGCTCATGCAGAGTAGAATTGTTCCATAGGATTTTCAAGGATGTGACCTTTTGGAAGCTGATGGCCAGACCTGTCTCCCGAGGAGCCTTGGGGTGGGTTAGAACCACCAACCTTTCAGTTGGTAGTTGAGTTCTTAATGGTTTGCACCACCCAGGTTGATTTGCTGTGTGCATCTCGTACACTGGTCCGGTGAGGTTCTGTGCTGAATGAGTCACTCTCTCCTGTGTACTCAAAGTCTGCCCTGCCCGCTCCCACATTGGAAACTGGCAGGAAGCCTCCACCACCAAAACACACTGGAGAGACTGGCGATCCGGAGCAAGACAAAGGGGCAGCTTTGCAAATATTACTGACGGTGATGGAAGTCATCCAACAATAAGGGCGCATTACGTACTTTCCATCTAGTGGGTGCCTTCAGTGTGCCAAGTACTTTGCATGCATGATCTCATCTGCTCTCACAATAGAACACAGAGACACACTGTAATGGATTGACTTGTGTTCCCTCAAAATTCATGCTCAAGCCCTGGTTCCTACAATCTGTGATTGTCACCTTGTTTGGAAAAACAGAATCTGTAGTCCTGGTGTGGTACGGTGGGACAAAGCACTAGACCGCAAGGTCAGTTTAAACCATAGGGCCGGCAGTTCAAACTCACCAGCTGCTCCTTGGAAAACCTATACAGGGTCCCTATGCGTTGGAACCAAGTTAATGGCACTTAACAGTAACAACAGAGTCCAGGTGTGGCGTTGTGGGTTAATGCGGCAGACTGCAAAGCCATTTGAACTGCAAGGTCAGCAGTTCAAGCTCACCAGCTGCTCCTTGGAAACCCTATACAGGGTCGCTGTGGGTCGGGATCAACTCGACGGCACTTCACAACAACAACAACAACAACAACAAAGGTGTTATCCGTTAACATGAGGTCATGCTAGTTGGTGTAGGCTGGATCCTAATCCTATATTACTGGTGTCCTTATACAAGAGGAGAAGATACAAGGGAGACAGGGGAAGGACACTATGTGACACTACAGCTACAAACCAAGAACCATCTGGAGCTACCAGAAGCTAGGAGAGAAGCATTCAACAGATTCTCCCTCAAAACCTCCAAGAACCAACATGGCTGGCACCTTGGTCTTCAACTGCCAGCCCCCAGAATGATGAAACTATAGATCTCTTTCTGTTGTTTCAAATATTTTATCGTGCTGTAGATGAAAGTTTACACAGCAAACTGGTCTTCCATTCAACAATTCATACACAAATTGTTCCATGACATTGGTTGCAATTCCCACTGTGTGTTAGCATTCTCTCCATCTCTACTCTTGGTTCCCCCTTTTCATTTGTCAGGTTCCCCTGCAACCAGGTGACCCATCTCCCTCCCGCCCCTGGTGGTTCTTTTATAGGTCAGTCCATTATTTAGCTGAAAGGTGATCTCTGGAAGTGGCTATGCCAAATTAGGTTATCTTGGACAATAGTCTTGGGGGCTCTTCCAGTCTTGGTCAGACCAGTAAATCTGATCTTCTATGAATTTGAATTTTGTTCTACATTTTTCACCCACTCTTGCTGGGACCTTCTTTTGTGTTCCTGGTCATTGCAGTTGGCAGCAGTAGCTGGGCACCATCTAGTTCCTTTGGTCTCAAGTTAGAGATGACTGTGGCTCATGTGAGTCATTACATTTTTGGACTAATTGCTTCATTTAGTCTTTGGCTTTTCTCATTCTCCTTTGCTCCAGATGGGAAGCACCAATGACTGTATCTTAAATGGTCCAATGAGTGTATCATAAATGGCCATTCTCAAGCTTTTAAGACCCCAGATGCTACTCAACAAATTAAGATGTAGAGTACTGTCTTTATGAACTAAGTTATTCCATTTGACCTAAATGTTCCCCAAGACTGTTGTCCTTAGCCTTCAAACCTAGTGGCTCAGTTCCACGTGGTGTTTGCTTATGTCTAAGAAGTTTCCATAACTGTGTCCCCTATGTGCTCTATATCTATATACTTATACATGCAACACTTACAGATATGTTTATAGAACTATCTGCAGCCATACCTAGATATACATTTAAGTGTATGACCTTGCACACCTAGTTAGTACACATATTTACTTTTGTGTACCGACTCCATTGCACCTAACAACAACAATATCTAGGTTTGTATTCTGATTTAGCGCTGTAGGATCAGTACTGGACCATGTACCACAGGTTGGTGGTTCAAACCCACCAGCTGCTCCTCAGAAACCCTATACAGGGTCACTCTGAACTAACTCGAAGGCACTTCACAACATGAATATATGTTGCAGGCTTACATATATTACAGAATTTATTCTTTACAGTCCCACCTGATTCTTGCACCTTTCTCCATGTCCTTGGTCATGTGTGCTGGCTTCACTCATATTCTGTATTGCCTTTTCCTTCACCATAATGAATGCTTATGTACGATCTAGTTAGTGATTCCCCCACTTCCCTGACCATCCCTGTGACCACCGAAGAATGTTTGCTTCTGAATGTAAATCTATTCTTGTTGCTTTGTTTTTTTATACTCATGGCCTCATACAATATTTGTCCTTTTGTTGTTGCATTGTTAAGCGCTGTCTATTCCAAACCATAGCGACCCTGTATAGGGTTTCCAAGGAGCTCAAATTCCTCCTTGTTGTGAGATGTTTCACAAATTTATCATTATTCTTTATGGCTGCGTGCTTTTCCATTTTCTGTATGTGCCACAATTGATTGTTGTTTCCATCTTTATAACGTTGTGAATAATGCTGCTGTGTGCATAGTTGTGTGTGTCCATGCATGTCACAGTCCTTACTTCTCTAGGATATATACGTAGTAGTGGATCACCGGCCCTTAAGGGGTTTTTATTTCTAGCTTTTTAAGGAAGTCCCCTACCGTCTTCCATAGTGGTTGTGCCATTTTACAGTCCTACCAGCTGTGTATAAGTGTTCCAATCTCCCCTAAATTCGGACTCTTAGCCTCCCAAACTGAGAAAATAAATCGTTCTTTCAAGCATTCTTTCTGTTGTGGCAGCACTGGATAACTAAGAAGTACTTGGTTATCAGTAGCAAGCAGCACCTGACCTAGGCCCATCTGTCCACCCTGAGTTTACACCACTACTGCCTGATGACCGTGTAGTGCCACTTAGCAATGCCAATAAACTGGAAGGGAAAAACAAGGGTGCCGATGTTTGCTGAATGTCTCCCCAGGCACCGTGCCAGATATCTTACATACATTACCTCATTTGAATCTCCACCCCTCTTCCTTTTGGTTGCTGTAGTAATGACAACGTTCAGTGGAATAGAGAAATAAAAAGGGCAGATCTCCTTTCAAAGCGCTGCAGTGTTGCTGGACCTGTAAGGTGCTGTGTGGGGTGGTTATGTTGCCACGGGCAATATGAATCTGATGATGTTTATTTTCCCCCATGGTTGTCATTTTTATTCCCTGAGATGTGCAACTGTTCCAGCAACCTGCATGGGAGCCAGCCCACCCCAAGGCACTCTTCCGAGAGATGGAAGGAAACTTGGGAAGGGAAGGGAAGGGAAGGGTCCTTGGTTTTCTTTGCCCTCTGGCAGGGACAGATCCAATGGGCAGGTACAGGTATGTGATGCCTGGACCTCTGTACAGTCTCTAGGTTCTTGGCCATGGGGGTATGGGGACTTCTCAGGGACAGAGTGACCTCATAAGCACAGGTGGCAAAGTGTCCAAAGACTCAGAGATCTGCTGCTCTCTCCCTTTCCTTCTTCAATTCTGTCAGTTGGGATGCTTGTGGCTGCAAGCAGCAAAAAAATCCCACCACGAATGCCTTAAGCTGTAGGGATATTGATGATGTACTGAACAAGAGGCCTGGAAGGAGGAGGCCCTATTGGTGGTTCAACAGTGTCAGCAAGGATCAAGGATTGCTACCCTTCTGGTCAGCCTTCTCACCGTTCTGGCTTTTTGATAGTGGGGTTGGTACCTCAGAGCCCCAGATGGAAGCCATAGTTCCAGGCTTTGCGTTCTCAAATGCAAACAGAGGCAAGAAGCAGGGCGTCAACCGGTATGTCAAGAAAGAACCCTCCTTGTATGCCTCTTTTCTTTAATTAACGAGAAAAAATATTTCCCAGGATTCCCCCTCCCCCTGGCAGACTTCCTTTTATGTCTCATTGGCCAAAGCTGGGTCATGGGGCCCCTCCTCCAGGTGGGACCATGAGGACCCAGCCTGCCTCTGTGCTGGGGGGAGGGGGGAGCGGGGCATTGTTTAGGCACTTGGTCCCAGGGAACACCCAGATAACCAGGGCTATTATGGGAGAGTTCTGCAGTTTTGCATGACTCCTCACCCCTGCCCATCCCCGCCATTCACTTCATCATCTATCAGTTATGACTGCCTGCTGTGTGCATGGCACCCTGAGGGAGACCCAAGACGTAGACATTTTTATAGATGAGAACACAAGTGCTAAAAAGCGAATTGACTTGTCCACAGTATGTATATGTTGCTGTGGTTAAGTGCCGTCAAGTCAGTTTCGACTCACAGCAACCTTGTATAGGGTTTCCATGGGACAGCTGATGGGTTTGAACCACCAACCTTATGGTTAGCAGTTCAATGCTGATCCTACAGCACCACACCAGGATTCCAAGGTATGTATGGTCCATACCTCGTAAGTGATGGAGCTAGAATGTCCCAGATCTGTCTGACTTTAGAGACCCTACTCTTTCCAACCCTCAAAGCTGGCACGTGGGTCCGGCTCACAGCCTACACTTGTAAAGACAATCAGTCCACCCACAAAGTATGTGAGGGGGCTTCAAAAAGTTCGTGGAAAAATTCCATTATCTTTTCATGCCAAGATCCAGGTGAGGTCTGCTGTCACGAAAGGTTACAGGTGCTCAGGGAAGGGGGTTCCTCAGGGACAGGATGATGATCGGGGACTGTTGGAACCTCTTGACACCAGCAGACACACCTGAGGAAGTCCTGATATACCTGTGCAAGTAGAGCCCCTCGTCTTGCGTGGCCTGGGATAAGCGCTTTCCCTGCCAGTGTAGACAGGTACTGAAATGGCTCAGAACAACTGTCCAGGGAGAGACACAGATTGTCCCCCTGGCCTCGCTGGACTGGGCTCTGTTGGCTGTTAGAAACAGACACTCTCTGATGACCTTAATAATGGAAGTTTTTTGTAAGGATCCATGTGAGGACAGAGTCCCTGGGTGGTGCCAATGGTTAATGTGTTCAGCTGCTAACTAAAGGTCACAGGTTTGAGTCCACCCAGAGCCACCTCAGAAAACGGAACCAGAAGTCTACTTGCAAAAATTCAGCCATTGAAAACCCTGTGAGTCACATTCTGCTCTGACACTCATGCGGTCACCATGGTCACAGTGGATCCGTGGTTTTCCAGCTGTGAGGGCAGGAGAGTGATGGAAGCTGGGCCTCAGAGGCTCCCGTAGCTCCAACACGACCAGGCATCCATCAGAAGCCTAAGTGACCTTTGACAGCTAGAAGGTGCTGTTAATTTGTTTTCTACTCAATCCCCACCTCTGGGATGGGCATGCAATTGCTCTTAATTTGCCTCTCTTGCTTCCGGGGCCCTTCCCATTTTTGAAGTGGTTTGCTAGGGCCCCATTTGCATAACTCACATGATCGGGATGTGTAGTGTGCATGTGGTCTTACATGGCAGCCCTGGCAACTTGGATGTGCAAAGAAAATAGAAACTGTTTTCTCTAAAGCTGCTCTGATCTCCCTTAGGAGCCCCTGTCTCCCAGAGTAATGGGTAAAGAACACTTACAGTCAGCCTAGACCAGTGAAATCAGTCTGATGGGTAATTTAAACAGTCTAGCGATGCGGGCTCAGCCTCTTTTGGGTAATTTCGCTTCTGCTTGACTGACTCCCAATGGCTCTTCTGTCGGAGCTCCTCCCCCTCTGGCTCTTTTCCAGATGGTATCTGGGGAGATTGACGGCCAGGGCCTATGTGACTTCAGATGTTGGGATTCATTGACTCTTAGATGTCCCCTGACTGATGCCCTCTGAGGTGTGGCTGGCCTGTCATTCTGTGGGGGTATTTTTTGAGCATCTGCTGCTGAAATTTGCAGCTGGCAAACTCATGGCCCTGAAGCCAGAAGCCCCTAATCCCCTGCCTTTGCTGTTCCTGCACATCACTACCTCACCCCAGACTAGGCTGTCTTCCCTACAGCCTCTCGTTTGGTTGCCATCTCCTCCCTATGGCAATCTTGTGGTGGTCTGTGGCTCTCCGACCTGCCGTACCTCTCCTCGAGAGCACATCAGGACCTCCCTGTCTGATTGTGCCCTTCAGGCATCTTAATTTTTTGTTGTTGTTGTTATTATGTACCGTCCAGTCAATTTCAACTCATAGGGATCCCTTGTGACGGAGTAGAAGTTCCCCCATAGGGATTTCTAGCCTGTCATCTTTGTGAGAAGAGCTCCCCAGGTCTTTCTCTTGAGGAGCCATCGGGTGGGTTTGAACTGGCAAACCTTTCAGTTAGCAGCCAAGTGCTTAACTGTTGCACTACCAGGGCCCATCTAACTATGTGGGCTCACTCTTATTTGACTCAAGAGTGTCCTGAACAGTGTGGTCTCTCTTAGTCCAGAATCTCTCTACCTTCAGAACCACCCTCAACCTACCTAGCAAAATTCCCCCTCATCTCCCATCATTTTGGTCCCAAATGAGGGCAGCTCTGGTAGTGTAGTGGTTACGAATCGGGCTGTGAACAGTAAGGTCAGCAGTTCGAAACTACCAGCTGCTCCGCGGGAAAAAGAGGAGGCTTTCTGCTCCCGTAAAGATTTACAGCCTTGGAAACCCTGTACAGGGTCGCTATGAGTCGGAACCGACTCGACGGCAGTTAACAACAACAACAACAACTACAAGGGCATTTAGGACATATATCTGAACTTGTTTCTCTTTCTGGCTTCCTTCTCATTCCCACAATCCTACAGGCTACAAGGACTGGCACAGTGGGTACATCAATGGGCTCAAAAGTAGCAACGATTGTGAAGTGGTGCAGGGTCGGGCAGGGTTTTGTTCTGTTGTGCAGAGGGTCACTATGCATCAGTACCAACTCAATGGCACCTAACGACAATAACAACAACAGGCTAGTGGACTTTCCCTTTCTTCTGGGGTCTCTCTCTGATCAAATCAGTCAGGAAGACACTTCATTTGCTAGCAGAGGGAGACCAGAGTTTAGAAATGCCTCTCTCTTAAGTCTGGCGTTCACTCACCTCCATGGTGTTGCTACAAAATCCTATTTTAGATGTCAGAAGCTGATTTTCAAAATATTCTTGCTTTAACAGTCCTGTTATTAGTTTGGTTAAATGGATGTCATTTAGAAGAAAAGAAGGTCATAGGTACTGTCCAGTTGGTTCTGACTCATGTTATAAGTCATATGGAACATGGTTACACCATATGATAAACACTGAACGACAAACAAGATCAGTGGTTGGAGCGTGCCAGCTGCTCCGCAGGAGAAAGATGATGCTTTCTGCTCCTGTAAAGACTTAAAAAGCCTTGGAAACCCTATCCGGGTTCCCTATGAGTCAGAACTGACTTGATGGCATTTAACAACAACAGCAATAACAATGTACATATGAGCAGAAAACATACATATACACACACATATACATATTTACATATATAGAAGCATGGTGGCTCTGTAAGATAAACACTGGACTTTGAACCATGAGATCAGTCGCTCGAGCCCACCAGTCGCTCCATAGGGGAAAGATGAGATTTTCTGTTTCCACAAAGATTTCCAACCTCAGAAACTCTATACAGGGTCGCTATGAGTCAGAACCGACTGGGCGGCAGAGCAGCAACAAAACGGGTAACCAAGGACTGGGTCTGTGAGATAGATAGTACGAGGGTCCTCTAAGCTGCAGGCACCAACCAGTAGAAGGTTCTCTGAAGGACCCCTGGGTCCCAGGGGAACAATGATCTTTCCTAAACAAGCCTCTTAGAATCGGTTCTGGTGCCTGTTCATATTGCCCCCTCCCGACAAACCCACTTGCCACGTTGTCCAGGAGGTTTCATTGACAGATGAGGAACCCTGGTGACACAATAATTAAAGCAGTCGACTGTTAACCGACAGGTCAGCAGTTTTACTCCACCAGCCACTCCCGGAGAGAAAGATGAGGTCATCTGCTTCCGTACAGATCTACAGCTTATGGGACACTTCTGCTCTGCCTTATTGGGTTATGAGTCGGGATCAACTCGACAGCAGTGGGTGTAGGTTTGGGGTTTAGTGACAGGTGTCCCTGAGTGATGCTAATGGTTGGCAAGCCTGGCTGCTAGCAGAAAGGTTGGAGATAAACTCTATCCAGAGGTACCTTGGAAACAAGGCCTGAAGATGTACATCCAAAATAATAGTCATTGAAAATCCTCTGCAGCACAGCGTCTTTGCTGACACACATGCGTCGGCACGAGTCATAGTTGACTTGACAGCTGTTGGTTTGGTTTGGGTTTATTGGCAGGAAGCAACATTAAACCCTGCCAGGTCTGCAGGACGTAGGCATAGGGAGCTTGCAGTGTTCTGATGTGGGAGGGAACACCCACCCTGTGCCAGGCACTGGGTGATGCACTTCAAACATGGGATCCCCAGTCACCCTGCAAGAAGAGGCGATGAGTCTTACCCCAATTCACAGGGAATGAACCTAAGAGTGGCCATTGTGTTTGGGGTCTCCCCCAACTCAGCCGTTAACCTTGACAATGAAACAACGTTTAAAAAATCGAACTGCTCAGCCGCCTTTGTACCATGGGCCAGGAGACCAGGAAGGAGGGTGTGAGTAGAGACTTCAGTGGAAGAAACTGGGATGAGAACCAGAAATCCTGGGATGCGTGCCACCACCCTTACTGAGCACTTGCTGTGTGCACAGTCTTACACTTGGCAGTCCAGGAATGAAGAATAAAGGTCCAGCTCCTACTGAGTTACTAAAGGGCAAGGTGGTTGTCACAGGCAAATGAAATGACCTAAAGAACTGTCTGGAGTCCTGGTGTGGCACTGTAGGATAAGCACCCAAGCTCAAGTTTGGTTTAAACCTCAAGGTTGGTTCATACGCACCAGCCGCTCTATACAGGGTCGTTATGGGTCAGAACCAACTCAATGACACTTAACAACAGTAAAAACAACAAGGAACGTTCTAAGGTTCAAATGGCTTTACATAAAAGCATTTGTGTAGCAATATACAAGGGGCCTTCAAAAAGCTTGTGGAAAAATGGAATTAAAAGATAATGGAATTTTCCATGAACTGTTTTGTCAATTTATACTTTTAAAACTTTTTGTTGTGAACTGAGTGAAGGTTTACAGACAAGATCATCAGGTTTACATTCACTTTGCTTCATTTCAGTGATTGCAGTCCCTCCATACAACTACAGTTCTCCCATTTTCCTCCGTATGGTTCCTAGTTCCTTACTAGTACTGTTGTGTGTGTGTGTCCCCCCTCCCCGCCCCCCACCCCTATATACCTATCTACTGCTTAGCTGAAAATTGGAGCACGCTGGTGAGTTCCTTTCCAGACCTGAGGGGTGGTTGAGGGCCATAGTCTCTTTCTGACCAGTAAACCCGCTTTTCGCCCCCCAATAATTTTGAGTCTAGCTCCACATTTGCCCCCACTCTATCCAGGATCCTCTACTGTGATCCTTTTTAGAGCCATTGATAGTGTAGCCAGGCACTATTTAAATTTTTTTTTTTTTAAAGGGGTGATTTTTCTACAGACTTTCTGATGCCTTCTTGCAGTTCACAGCTCTAAAAGCACTTTCCCATACACTGTTATTTCATGGGGTCCTCACAATGGCACTAGGAAAATGGTATCAATTATACCCATTCTACAGATGAAGAAACTAAGACTGAGGTAAAGGGTCTCATGAAGGTCACAGAGCTCACAAAGGCCTGGTGTGGATTGAGACCTGGGGTTTCCGAGGGCCCAGCGTGCTTGCACTGGAGCTCAAGGGCTGAAGTGTGCTATTCGGACCAGGTGTCTCAGCAGCATCTGGTAACTTGATAGAAATGCGCTTTATCAGGTCCCACCACAGACTTCCAGAATCAGAAACTCCGGGTCTGGGGCCCAGCAATCTGTGTTTTAACAAGCTTTCCAGATGATTCTGCTGTCACCTCGAGTTTCAGAAGCAGGGAATTGGAGGTGTGCTTCTCAACTTTAAGGCGCTCTGGTGGCATAATGGGTTAACTAACTACAAGGCTGGTGGTTCAAACCCACCAACTGCTCCTTGGGAGAAAGATGAGGTTAACTACTCTCACAGATGGACACTGTAGGGTCACTGTGACTCAGAATTGACTTGATGGCAGTAGTTGGTTTGGGTTTTCTTAATTTTAATGTATATGGGACTCATTTGGGGGAGCTTGTTAAAATATAGGTTCTGGTGCAGGCCAGGGATGGGGCTTGGGATCCTGCAATTCTGCATTCCCAACAGGTTGGTGTGATGTTGTAGGATAGGCACTGGACTGCTAGCCACATGGCTGTTGGTTCAAACCCACCAACTGCTCTTTGAAAACCCTATATGGGGTTGCTATGAGTCAGCATGGGCTCAAGCATGGCAACAATTGTAAGGTTGGCCCAGGACTGGGCAGTGTTTCGTTCTATTGTGCATGGGGTTGCTATAAGTCGGTACTGACTCGATGGCACCTAACAACAACAACAACAACAAATGAGTCAGAACCAACTGGATGCCACCTAACAACAACAACTTGGGAGATGCTGCTGTTGTTGGTCTACAGGCTGCACATTGAAGAGGAAAGGTAGCAAACAGGAATCAGCTGGGAAGCTTGGTTAAAATGTAGAATCCCTTCCTAAACAGTACACTTCTGCAATGGGGACCCAGTAACCTACATTTCCACATACACCTCAAATGATTCTCAGCAGCTAACCTGGGACTCGCACTCTGAGGACCCCCTTCTCTGGAGTTCCAGCCTGCAGACCATTCATGTAAACCTCATTTTCAAAGGTCTCCCCCACTACCCCTCCAGCTCTGAGCAAAGCCAGCTGATCTCCTGCCAGACTGTGAGTTAAGGAGGTACAAGTGGAAGGCCATCCCTGAGTCTGCAGCATCCTCAGTTCCTCAGAATAGGTCAGGAGTCTGACAGAGACCAGTCCAGGGGCTGCAAATAGAAACCATCTGCTGGGCTTGTGTTCTGAGATCTGCTTCCCCTCTGTCCCCAGAACCAGAACCCAGGTGGAGGAGAAAGCACTTCCTGGGAGGGCCGGGGAGGAGCCGGGACTAAGTGCTCTGCTACTTCTGGCCCTGACACTCCCACTGGGTCAGCTTGCTGGGATCTCCACATCCTATATCCCAGAGATGTGAGGCTTGTCCTGGGGTCTGGGAGTCAGGTGACATTGCTGTGTGACTTTAGACAAGTCATTTCCCTTCTCTGGGAGAAGAAGGTTGGGCCTAGAGGGAGACAGAATTGTCTGGCTTTCTGCCCAGGTTGGATGTCACAAGCTGGACATCTGACCCTGTGGGTAAAAGAATGAGGTTTATGATCTGGGAACACCAGCGGAGCTATAGAGACTTTGAGGGTGAGAGCCAGGGTCTGCCTTTTCTTATTCCCTTCCTCCTGTTATTTCACTCAGTAATTTATTTCGTAAACCTTCATCAACACAGCCCTGGGAAAATAAGGAGGGCCTTGCCCTCACTAACATCCAGTATAGATGTAAAGCTGAGTCCAGACCCCAGCTCCTCCACTGAAATGACCGTGGACACTCCCAACTACATCTGTATATGGGGACAGTAACTGTACCTATGCCTCAGGGTTGTTATAAAGACTACAGGATGCAATGAATATGAAATGCTCCATTCATAGTAAGAACTTAGTCAATGTGGGCTATTATCATTAGTGTGTTGAATCAGAAGCCAGGGATGCACATAACAAGATTTGGGACTTTCAGGAAAACTTCTAGGAGCTAGGCTCCATTAAGAGAGCGAAACAGAAGAGGCCTGCATGGCCCCCTACCCCATGTCCAACCCAGTTTAGTGGAGCACAAAGACTCCAGGGATTGAGGGTAAAAAGCGGATGCAGGAATTGACTGTGTGTCCTGCTGGGTCTGTGCTGGGTGATGGGCAGAGTGCAGCATCTGTGATAATTGTTGTTACAAATCACCTGTATCCTCCATCTACAGACTACTGAGAAGGTACCATCCCCGCCAGGCCCCTTCCTACTTGACTTTTATCTGCTCCCTTATAGCATGAGGGAGTTAGGCTGGAAGTAGTCTGGGATGGGGAGGAATTCTCATCTCATGACAGACACTGAGAGGTTTGCCCAAGAGTTCTGTGAGTTGTCTGGAGAGCTGGGCTGAGATTCAGGAATCCTTGTTCACTAGGACTGGGAGAGGATGGGATGATCCCAACCCTGGCCTTCCTTACAACCTACATATCCCACCAGGAACTCAAAGTTGTGAGGGTCCGCTTTGATTTTTCTCTGGGTGTGACTTTGTGAGGAGGAGGAGTGGTTAATCACTGTTTTTCCAGAACTGTCTAGTAGAACGTCCTATGATAATGAAAATGTTCTATAATCTGTTGCCCAATATGGTAGTCACTAACAACATGTGGCTATTGTGCGTTTGCCATGTGGTTAGTGAGGAACTGAATTATTAACTCAGTTTCATTTGAACTAATCTAAATTAAAGCAGTCACAAGTGGCAGTTGTTGTTAAGTGCCATCGAGTTGGTTCCAACCCATAGCAACCCTGTATAGGGTTTCCGAGGAGTGTCTGGTAAACTTGAACCGCTGACCTTATAGTTCAAACTGGCTTTGCAGTCCAGCGCATCAACCTACAGCACCACAATACCATATGGGACGCCGCACCTTTAGCCTACTCTTAGACACATAAACTAGACATGTACAGATGCTTACAGACAAGTGCCTTCATGACATACTCTTGAGACAATTTTGATGCAAAGTAAGGTTTGGAAATTACTATATTAGGAGTCTGAGAGAGGGGATACTGAGGTAAGTGGTAAAAATCACAAAGTCCACTTAGTCTCCCATTGTCCATCTGTCTTCCTGCCTCTGGGGCCTCTACCTCGTTTTCTATTGTCTTATTCTAATTTGCTATTTAATTCTGGCCTAACTCCAAACTCAATAGAATTCATTCATGATAGTAGCTTTAAATTTGTTAAGATTGTTTAAATTTACACTTCAGAAATTGGCAAATACTACAAACCAGGGCCTCGCTCCCAACCTTACTGACAGAGCTGGTGGTTAAACATTTATCAGCATACCACTGCTCTACTTCACTGACAAGCTTGTTACCTGAGTGTTTACCCAGGGCCAAGCACTGTTTTGGAGTCCTGGTGTGGTATTGTGGGCTATTGCGTTAGACTGCAAAGTCACTTGAACTGCAAGGTCGGTGGTTCAAGCTCACCAGCTGCTCCTTGGAAACCCGATATAAGGTTGCTATGGGTCGGAATTAACTCGACAGCACTTAACCACAACAAGCACTGCTTTAGGCACTGCAGGCACAACAGTGAACAAAAGAAAACCTCGCAGTGCTGGCATTCTGGTTGGGGGAGAAGAGCAGAAAACCAGATACAGAAAAAATATGCAGCATAGCTGCTAAAGGCACTTGCTTAGTTAGTGTGGATATCAAGATCTCATTGAGAGGTAGGTAACCTTTGAGAAAGAACTGGATGGGAGTGAGAAAATGAGATATGTGGGCACAGGGGGCAGTGTTCCAGGAGAGAGGACCAACACTCTCACAAGAACACCATTTCCAGCGAAGGCAACTAAGACTCAGGGCCTTGTTCACTAAGGTTTAGTGACTTGCTCACGGTCAACCTGCATAAGGTAGAGCCAACTACCTTATGCAGGTCAACTACCTGCCTACAGGACTGCCTCTTGTAACCACCGCTATGGTCCTGACAAATGAGCTCTGGCCTAAAGTTGGCAACCAAGTTAATGAGGTGGCTTCCTTCACCCTGCACCTGTGTGATGTTGGCTATGCAAAGAGTGCAGAGGACTAAAAGTCAGACCCTCCAGGAACTCCTAGAGTTCTTGGAGGCTCCAACTCAGTGGGTTCGACAATCAGAGAGCATTTAAGAGAGAACTTGTGTGGTCCAGCTTCTCTGTGCTGGGAACTTCTTAAATGGCTACAATATCTTCTCAGAAGTATAGGAAGGCCAAGAGAACCCAACATCCTGAGCCAGACCATGAAGTGGCAGAGCTAGAGGGTCAGGCACAGATACCTCCTGTGGAAAGAGGAGAAGAAGGATCGGCCAGCAAGCTAGGCTGAGCCAGCTAAGAATGCAGGTGTTGCAGGCCAGCACTCTGTTCTTGTGACAGAGGTTCTGTCACCTGAACCAGAGACGAGAAAAAACCCACCCTTGTATATTTTTATGTTAAAGAACAGATTTGCTACATTAGACATTAATCACTAAAGACCAAAAGAGTTGTGGGATAATATCAAGAACATCATACAGGAAGAAAGCAAAAGGTCATTAAGACAACAAAATAGAAGAAAACGACCAAAATGGATGTCAGAAGAGACTCTGAAACTTGCTCTCCAGCACAGAGATGCTAAAGCAAATGGAAGAAATGAGCTGAAAAGAAAATTCCAAAGGTCAGCTCGAGAAGAAAAAGTCAGATATTATAATGAATTGTGCAAAGATTTGGAGTTATAAAACCAAAAGGAAAGAACATGCTCAGCATTTATTAAGCTGAGGGAACCGAAGAAAAATTCAAGACTCGACTTGCAATATTGAAGGATTCTGTGGGCAAAATATTGAATGATGCAGAAAGCTTCAAAAGAAGATGGAAGGAATACACTGAATCAGTGTATCAAAAAGAAATGGTCTATGTTCAACAATTTCAAGAGGTAGCATATGATCTAGAGCCAACGATATTGAAGGCAGAAGTCTAAGGTGCACTGAAGGCATTGATAAAGAACAATTTGGAATTGATGGAATCCAAATTGAAATCTTTCGACAAACTGATGCAGCATTGGAGGCACTCACTCATCTATGCCAAGAAATTTGGAAGACAACTACCTGGCCAACTGACTGGAATAGATCCTTATTTGTGCCCATTCCAAAGAGAGGTGAACCAAAGGAATGAGGAAATCATCAGACAATATCACTAATATCACATGCAAGTAAAGTTTTGTTAAAGATCATTCAAAAACAACTGCAAAGGTACATTGACGGGGAACTGCCAGGGATTCAAGCAGAATTCACATGAGAAAATGGAATGAGGGATATAATTGCTTACGTCAGATGAATCTTGGCTGGCAGCCGAGAATAACAGAAAGATGTTTACTTGTGTTTTATTGACCATGCACAGCCTTTTGATTGTGTGGATCATGACAAACTAGGGGCAACATTGTGGAGGGTGAGTATTCCAGAACACTTAGTTGTGCTCATGAGGAACCTGTATATAGACCAAGAGGCAGTTGTTCTAACAAAACAAGGGAACACTGAATGGTTTAAAATTAGGAAAAGAGTGCACCAGGGTTGTATTCTTTCACCATACTTTTTCCAATCTGTATGCTGAGCAAATAATTAGAGAAGCCTGGATTATATGAAGAAAAACATGGTATCAGGATTAGAGGAAGACTCATTAACAGTCAGCGATATGACTTGTTTGCTGAAAGCGAAGAGGACTTAAAATACTTTTCATACCAAAAACCATGCCCTTTGATATGAAAGCCTCAATGAAAAGAAAACAAAAATCCTCACCACTGCACCAATAAATAACATCACAATAAATGGAGAAAAGATTGAAGTTGTCAAACACTTCAGTTTGCTCAGATCAACAATTATACTCATGGAAGCAGCTGTCAAGAAATCAAATGATGTATTGCATTAGGCACATCTGCTGCACAAGACTTCTTGAAAGTGTAGAAGAGCAAAGATGTCAGTTTGAGGGCTAAGGTCTGCCTCATCCAAACCATGATATTTTCAATAACCTCATATGCATGTGAAAGTTAGACAATAAATAAAGATTACAGAAGAATTGATGCATTTGAGTTTGGTGTTGGAGGAGAATATTAAAAGTACCATGAACCACCAAAAGAACAAACAAATAATGTTGGAAGAAGTATAGCCAGAATGCTCCTTAAAAGCCAGGGTGGCCAGACTTCATCTCTCTAAATTTCAGACATATTATCTGGAGGGACCAGTCCCTGGAGAAGGAAATCATGTTTGGTAAAGTGGAAGGTCAGCAAGAAAGAGGAAGCCCCCTCCCAACAAGATGGATTGGCACCCGCACCGTGGCAGCAGCGGTGGGCTCAAGCATAGCAATGATTGTGAGGCTGGCGCAGGACCTGGCCACGTATCATTCTGTTGACTATAAGGTCTCTATGAGTCGGTACCGACTTGACAGCAGGTAACAGCAACAACACCAGTTAGAGAACTGCATGATCTTCGGAAAGTGCCCCCACTGGCCACAATCAATCATTTTGAGAATCCAAGAACAGGATGCAATTTGCTTCCACGGGAAGTGTACGTGTTTATCTCGGAAGGGGAAAAGCTGCTCTTGAGAGGCTACAAGGCCCATTGGGCAGGGAAATGAATAGTTTTTCCTTCCGGCTCCTCCCCCTCTCTGAGGGAGATGATGGCTGTGGGCCCAGGGAGAGGCCGCCAGGGAGCAGCCCAGCAGCTGTGCACATCTGGAAGCCAGAGCCTCTCCCTCCCTCCTCTTGATCTTGGGCTCAGTTCAGCCCAGCCCCCTCTCCTCCCGGCCTTTCCCAGTAAACAATTAATTCTTGGATGTCAGGGACCCTTCCATACAGGAGAAGAGGAGAAGACAGGCTAGTGTTTGCCAAGCACCCACCCTTTCCCAGTCACCTTGCTTTTGGTCACTTCATTGTATCCAGGGAGCTGGGAGATACTACTCTTGTTTTTAAAACAGGTGATGCTGAGAGAGGTTGAGTAACTAGTCTAAAATCACACAGATAACAAGTGGCAGAGCCAAGGTATAAATAAACCTGGGTTTCTTTCTGATTCTTCAAACCCTGCCTAGCATACAGTTTCTTTATGCCTTTGTATAGTGCTCTGTATTGCATGCAGCAAGTGGGGAAAGGTAAGAAGATGACAGAGTGAGAGAATATGTATTAATTAGGAAAAATAATAGGCTAACAATCTAAGATGAACTCTTGGCTCTGCTCATTTTATCATTTGTGACTCTGAGCAAGCCTCTTAATCTTAACCCGGTTGTTGTTGTTGTTGTTGTTGTTACATGCTGTGGTTGGTTGGTTGGTTAAGTGCCGTGGAGTAGGTTCCGACTCATAACGACCCTGTACAGGGTTTCTGAGGCTGTGAATCTTTACGGGAGCAGAAAGCCTCATCTTTCTCCTGCGGAACAGCTGGTAGTTTCGAACTGTTGTCCTTGCGGTTAGCAACCCGATTCGTGACCACTACGCTGCCAGAGCTCCTTACATGCTGTGGAGTCTGTCCCAATTAATAGCGACCCTGTATAGGGTTTCCAAGGAGTGGCTGGTGGTTGAATCACTGACCTTGTAATTAGCTGTCCAGTGTTTATCTTACAACACCACACCAGAACTCCAAAATCTTAATCCTACTGGGTCTCAAATTAGTCACATAAAAACACAACAGTTGCCATCAAGTTGATTTCAACTCCTGACCACCCCATGTGTGTAGGAGAGACGTGCTCCACACGGTTTTCACTGTGACCTTTTGGAAGCAGAGCATCAGACCATTCACCTCAGGCATCTCTGAATGGGTTCGAACTACTAACCTTTAGGTTAGTAACCAAGCGCTTAACCATTTGCACCACCCAGGAACTCTTAGTCATTTATATAAAATGCATTCTAAATAAATTGTAGTTTCTGCTTAGTTCTGCCGATTGGGGACTGAATAAGGTGGTGTCTGAAGAGAACCCACAGACTGGGAAACATTTTTTGGCAATGACATCAGACAAGCGACTATTCTCTAAAATTTATGGAACAGTTTAACACCTCGACAAGAAGAAGACAAATAATCCAATTAAAACTAGGCACAGGACTTGAACAGGCTGTGCCTATTATCTGTTTAGTTGGTTAGTAGAGACGGTGTCAGAGATGGTGGACTGGGAGGGGCCCTACTCTATTCTCTTAAGATGTGCTAGTATGTGGTGAAGCAGCGGGGGTAAACTGGCTTAAATTTTGGGCTCCGCTCCCAAAATATTGGACTCAGTAGGTCTAGACTAGAACCCACAAATCAGGATTTCTAACAAACCTCCCACAAACTCCCGATGATTTTGGTACAGGTAATCTGCGGAGTCCTGGCGTGGCGCTGTGGGTTAATGTACCAGACTGCAAAGCCATTTGAACTGCAAGATTGGCAGTTCAAGCTCACCAGCTGCTCCTCAGAAACCCTATCCAGGGTCGCTATAGGTCGGGATTGACTCAAGAGCACTTAACAACAACAGCAATCTACGGACCATGTATTGAGATTCTTTGCTCCAAAGGGTTATCTGGTGCACGGAAGTCTCAGATGGACAGTCGGGACACACATGTCAAAGCCCTTGGGCAACTCACTTGATCTCTCTGTGCCTGAAACAGAGGAGGAGGAGGAAGATAATGATGGTCACTGTCATCCTCATGCTGCATAGAACTGCCTTCGTCACCCAGGGTAGCTGCAACAGAAACACTCCAAATGAGTGGCTTTCATAAACATGAATTTATTTTCTCAAAGTTTACGAAGCTAGGAATCCAAATTCAAGCTTCCAGCTATAGGGAAGGGTTTTCTCTGGGTCAGCTCTGCAGTAGGTCCATGTCTCTATTCCTGGGTTCCTTGGCCGTCTTCATGTGGCCTGGTTTCTGTCTTCTCCCATCTCTGTTTCCTACCCTGTACTTAATCAGCTCAGTTTATATCTGAAGTGATTGGCTCATGACACACTCTATGTTGATCCAACCTCAATAACAATATAAAAAAACCTTATTCCCAATGGTATTACATCCTAAAACACAGGGATTACAAGCTACAACACATATTTTGGTGAACTCAATTCAACCCATAATGTAGGAGTACGGAGTCTTTGAGGGCACACTTGTGGACTGGAAGTCATGGTGAGAGTCAGAGGAGGGGCTGGTGATATCTATGTGGTGTTGCCTCCTTGCACATAGGGGACAACCCCAACCAGACTACCCCAGTCGCATCGGCCTCGGCCCATTGTGAACATTCCGTCTGCTCCATGTGCACCACCCACACTGAATCGAGTGCAGTGTCTGACCCTCAGGAGACTGTGCTGACGTATTATATAATGTTGGGTGGATGTTTTGTCTATTACATGGCACTGAAAGGGCCCTGTAGCCTTTATGGAAGATGGAATGGGCATGTGTATCCAAAGCAGAAAAAGTGTGAATGTCCTTATGTCAGCCTCTGCTCTTACTGTTATAAGTGTCATCAAGTCGGTTCTGACTCATAGCAACTCCATATAGGGTTTCCAAGAAGCGGCTGGTGGGTTTGAACTACCAACCATGCAATTAGCAGTTCAGTGTTTATCCTAGAGTGCCATTCCAGGACTCCTTGCTCTTGTAGTACTTTTTAAAAAGAGTAAGTCATCTTACCCAGGCCTGGGTCCATAGTGGGCCCCGAATCCTGAGGACAAGCACCAGGGCTCCTCATCTCCTGTACCCTAAGGAGTAGCTCCCCTTCTGCCCCCACCCCCAATGTCCTACCTGGCCTGAAGCAGTAGCCAGTCTGACCTGTGTCTCTCTTGCTCCCCACAGATGTCCTGGCGTCCGCAATACCGCAGCTCCAAGTTCCGGAACGTCTATGGGAAGGTGGCCAACCGGGAGCACTGCTTCGACGGGATCCCCATCACCAAGAATGTGCATGATAACCACTTCTGCGCGGTCAACGCTCGCTTTCTGGCCATTGTCACCGAAAGCTCGGGTGGTGGCTCCTTCCTCGTCATCCCTCTGGAACAGGTAGGTAGCCTCACACCTCCCCAGGTGGCTCGGAGAAGTCCAGCCCCATCTGCAGCACCAAGCCACATGCGGCAGGACGTTTACCCTGATTCTCTCTGGTGTTCCCTTCGCTGCCCACCGTGTGTTCAGTGACTGTTTGACCTCGGGTTACCCTGAGATTCCTCAGGACAAGTGCAGACCTGGGATCCAGGAGACCCAAGATCGGTCCCATACTTTACTCCCAAGTGTGCACTTGGACAGGTTACTTCTTGGCATGCATTACTCAGGTTCCCATCAATCTGAGGAACTGGAAAATGTTGACCTCCAAGACCAGGTCCAACTCTACAATTTTGTGTTACAGCTGTTCTTTGGGGTTGGCGCTGGAAGGGATAAATACCTAGTCGTGGGTATATGGAAAATAAATAAGAAGAAAGAAAGGAAGCTAACCTGGAAGTTGATGGCAACCCTATGTATGCAGATACGGGATTTTCATGACTTTTAAAAAGCAGATCACCAGGCTTGTTTTCCCTGGGCTGGTTTAAACAACCAGCCTTTTGATTAAGAGCCCAAAACTTAACCATCTGTGCCTCCCAGGGTCTCCTAAGAGCATGCTGGGCATCTGCAAAAATGCCACGCCCATTAAATAAACATTGGGAGCTCTCCACCAAGAGACTGGAAATAATTTACCTTCTCTCATCCATTTTCTCCTTCTGTGGCTGCTTATGTAAATATAGCAAATTAAATCTGCAGAGCCTAGATCATGAAGCTTTAAGCTGTAGCTCTTCAGGCAGGGTCCCACGCGCCTCCGGGTAAGTGTTTCCATCGGTCCCACTTGATCATGGCTGAGTTCTCCTTTCCAGACCTGACTCATCCCCACGCCCACCGTCTGTCAAACTCGCAGGGGGAGGAGGAAGTCTCCGTGCTCAAAATTCGCCCTCAACTGGTAGTGGAGGGTGGATTTTTCCAGACTCTCCTACCTACACGGGAAGAGGGGGAAGCAGAGATTTAGCTAGCCAGATGCTCCCTTCCACCAAAAGGGACAGAGGCAGGACAAACTAAGACTAAGGCTGTGGACACTAGGACTGAGGTCTGAGGAGTAGTGGACTTGGTGAGGATTCTAATGGACTCTGACTTTCGCTGTCTGTGTGGCCTTGGGCATGTCCCCTCACCTCTCTGTACCTGATTATTCCTGTAATTGTAAAGAGGGGATTATAAATCCTTCTCGCTACTTCTACAATGTCGGCAGCACTTGAGAAACTGGATGTGAGCATGCTGGTAAACTGCTGGTTGGGTTAAAGACAGTTTGTGACATGCTTGGAAAAGTTGTGAGTTCTGTTCTCCAACTTTGCAAATGCCCACAACAGTCCTAACAAAGCCAGAAAGATTCTCAGGTGCATCTTGCCTCTCCTTCTGAAAGAGAAGGCCTCAGATTCCCCTCTGCCTCCAGACACATGAGCTCTGCTCCATCCGCAGCAGGTCTGCAGGTCCCCAAAACACGGGGCTGCTTCTCACTGGGGCTCAGGCACAGGGCTAGCACCCTGCCATACTCCACTTTATGGTTTGCAAAGGTCAACAGTCAGTGCCTTGCAACCACCACACACACACAAACACAAAACCTGTGTGTGTACTAGAGGAACATGAAGAACATGTTTAAAAAGCACACATTTGGGAAACGCAAACCAAACGCACTACCATGGAATCAATTTAGACTCATTGCGACCCCTACAGGACATAGTCAAGCTGCTTCCCTAGGATTTCTGAGGCTATAAATCTTTACAGGAGCAGACAGCCTTGTCTTTCTCCTGCAAGCCAGACAAGACTCCAAAAGACAAAATAATAGAGTTGAATACTTTTCTAAAAATGTAACACGTACCACAATGTGACAGCTTAAACAAAATGAAAAGTAAGCCACATACTTGAGAACAATATTTGCAATATATAACAGATAAAAGTATTCATATCCAGAATATATCTAGACTTCTAGAAAACTCAGTAGGAAAAAGAACCCAATAAATGTGTATGAATTGTTAGAATGGAAAACTCATTTGCTCTGTAGACTTTGACACAAATCACAATCAGATAAAAATTTAAAAATACGTATACAGTGGCTCCTCAAAAAGTTGATGGAAAAATGGAATTAAAATATAAAGGAGTTTTTTCATGAACATTTGGAACCCCGTCATATATTGTCAAAAGGGACCAATCCTGAAGAAGGACATCATAAACGTAAGAATTGGGAGGATGGTGTAGGACCGGGACGTGTTTCGTTCTATTATGCATAGGGTCACTATGATGGCACCTCATGACAACAACCAAGTGTTGCTGGATAAGCTAACCACAAGGTGGACAGTTCAAATCCACCAACCACTCCTTGGAAACCCTATACAGAGTTGCTATGAGTCGGAACCAACTCAACAGCACTTAACAACAACATATACAAAATAAATAAATAAATAATCTGATAGAAAAATTGGCAAATGTTAAATCATTCACAGAAGACAAAATATCAGTTTTATCCTATGAAATTGGAAGATTTCAAAGCTTTGGTATGGCCAAAGGTGTGGGCAGACGGTTGCTCTGATACACTTGAACCAGTGGCTGTCAAGTTGATTGCAGTTCAGGGCGACGCCATGTGTGTCAGAGTAGGACTGGGCTTCCCAGCGTTTTCAGTGAGTGATTGTTTTGAAGCAGATCCCCAGGGCTTTCTATCAAGGTGCCTCTAGACCAAACTAAACCTGTTGCCATTGAGTTGATACTAACTCGTAGTGCCCCTTAGGAGAGAGTAGAACTGCCCATAGGGTCATTGAGGCTTCTAATGAGTGTACTGGCTGCACTTCGTACAGAACAGATTGGGAATCTGCACAGAAACAGACCACACATCTTTCTCCCTCACAGCTGCCCGTGGGTTGGAACCAGGACCTTTCTGTTAGCAGCAAGGACTTTAACCACTCTGCCACCAGAACTCCTTGACGTGCCTCTGTGTGGATTCAAACCTCCAACCTTTTGGTTACCAATTGAATGTGTTAACCCTTTGAGCCACCCAGGGATTCCTGATGCACCCTTGGTGTGAGATATAAGTGGAACAGCCCTTTCAGAAATACGGCCATGTGACCATAACACTTAAAGATGCATGTCCACTAGCCCCACAATCCCACTTCTAGGGATCTATCTTACAGAAACATTCTCAAGTGTACGTTAAAACAACAACAAGAAGTTTGCAGCAGTTTTTAGTATTCAGTGATTTTTTTCTTCTCCACAAGCCTCAATTTTTAAATAATTTACAACAACAATAAAATTTCCCTGCCAAGTTGCCTAAAAGTTTCCCAACTTTCCCTGTAGTCTCTGTAGTGTGACCAAGAGTGTCACTATAGTAACATTATTAGACTATGTACAAGTTCCATGAATGGCAGAAATAGGTGCACTCGCTCTTTAGAGCAGATAAGAGTCTCGCTATAGAAATAGACGATATGGTATATGTAAGATTATATGCGCATACGTATACGTACAGGCATACACGCCTCCTGTTATTGCCCTTGGCTTTAATGCGCTTCGCAGGTTGGTTTGTTTTGTGCAAATTGAAGGTTTGTGGTAGCCTTGAGTTCAGCAAGTCTGTCAACACCTTTTATTCCAACAACGTGTGCCATTTAGTCTCCGTGTCACATTTTGGTATCTCTCACAATACTTGAAACTTTTTCATAATGCAGTTGTGTACTTAATTGTGGTTCTTGTTAGGTGTCAAGTCGGTTCTGACTCACAACCGCCTACACCATTCTCACAATTGTTGTTACATTTGAGCCCATTGCTGCTGCCACTGTGCCACTCCGTTTTGTTCGGGGTCTTCCTTTTTTTGGCGGACCCTCCACTTTACCAAGCATACTGTCCTTCTCCAGGGACCGGTCCCTCCTGTAACATGTCCTAATGTGAGAGACAAAGTCTTCCATCCTGACTGTATTTCTTCCAAGACAGATTTGTTTGTTCTTCTGGAAGGTCATGGCACTTTCAATATTCTTCTCCAACACCATAACTCTAATGCATTGATTCTTTTAAGATCTTCCTTCTTCATTGTCCAGCTTTCACATGCGTTGAGGCAAGTGAAAATACTATGGCTTGGGTCAGACACACCTTAGTCCTCAAAAACGACAACTTTTGCTCTTTCATACTTCAAAGAGGTCTTGTGCAGCAGATTTGCCTAATGCGATACTTCGTTTGAGTTCTTGACTGCTGCTTCCCTGAGTGTTGATTGTGGATCCAAGCAAAATGAAGTCTTTGACAACTTCAATCTTTACTCCATTTATCCTGTTATTTATTGTTCCAGTTGTGTTTACACTTATTTACATTACCAAAGATTGTAGTCTTTCTCAGGAAGTATTTTAAGTCCTCTAACTGTTTCATCTGCATGTTATCTGCATACTGCAGGTTGTTAATGAGGCTTCCTCCAATCCTGATGTCAACTTCTTCGTAGAATCCAGCTTCTCGGATTATTTGTTCAGCATACAGATTGAATAAACATGGGGAAAGGATACCACTTTGATGCACACCTTCCCTGATTTTAAAGCGCTCAGTGTCTCCTTGTTCTATTCAAACAGCTGTCTCTTGATTTATGTACAGGTTCCTCTTGAGTATAATTAAGTGTTCTGGAATACCCATTCTTTGCATTGTTATCCACAGTTTGTTATGATCCACACAGTCAAATGTCTTTGCATAGCCAATAAAGCACTAATAAAATGTACTTAATAGACTATGGAAAAATGTAAACATAACTGTTATCCTCACTGGGAAACCAAAATCATTCAAGTGACTTGCTTTATAGTGATATTCGCTTTATTGTGGTGACTTGAATCAGAGCCTACAATATCTCCAAGGTTGTTGTTGTTGTTAAGTGCCATTGAATCGGTTCTGACTTACAGCAACCCTGTATTGGGTTTCCAAAGCTGTAAATCTTTGCCAGAGCAGAAGACTTTGTCTTTCTCCCATGGAGAGGCTGGTGGGCTCAAACTGCCTACTCGGTGGTTTGCAATCCAGCAATCTAGTGTTTATCCTACAGAGTCACAATGCTCTCCATCTGGGAGGTATGCCTGCATGTATGTGTGTATATGAACATATATGGAGTCCTGGGGTGGTAGGGGTAGGGTGGGGTAGGGGCTGGACGCTAGCCAAAAGGTCAGCAGTTTAAACCCACCAGACACTCTCAGAAGTCCTATACAGAGTCACTATGAGGTAGAACCGACTGGACAGCACTTAACAACACCAACATGTACATAAATCTGTGTATATGTACGCATAGCTTCCACATTTAATTGTTCACACATCCTATGCTACAGTTTGTTGTACTTGGTCAGGTCTATGCTGACAATGATGATCCACACTGTAAACTGTGTCCTGTCTCTGTCTCATTTCAAGAAGTTTTCATTTGGCAGTAGTAATCCGTTTTTGCAGTATTTTTATAGTACTGAAAATGTAGGCGCCACCTTGCAGGCCCGTCGGTAAAGAAATGGTTAAGCAAATTAGGCGACATCCACACAAAAAGGTACTATGGAATCCTTAAAACTGCAGATATACAGCAGCTGTTCTCAATTTGTTCATTTTCATTATTAAAAATTATTGAGGACCCCAAAGAGCTTTTCTTTATATAGGCTATATCTCTTGGTATTTAGCATATTTGAATAAAAAACTCCCATGAATATTTTAGCGCTGTGGACAGCACAGGATTACTAACCTCAGGGCCAGCAGTTCAAACCCTATACAGGGTCGCTATGAGTCGGAACTGACTCCACAGCACTTAACAATAATATCAACATGAATATTGATTTATTTACCCACTTAAAATAATAAGCCCATTTCATGTTCTCATTTTTTTAAGCCATATTTCTGTAGGAAAACAAAACAAAAAATAACTATAGTTTTCCAAAAAAAAAAAAAATTCAGTGAGCCGAATGGCACTGTTTTACATCTTTGCAAATAAATCTCTTTCCTGTCTGGCTGAATAAAAGGCAGCTGCAGGCACTTAGCTGCTTCTGTGTTCCATCAGCTGCGATAGCAGACATCACACAGCCTCTGGAAAACTCCATTGTACAGTTGTGACCGAATGAAAAGAGAAAGACAAATGACATCTTAGTTTTATTATGAAAAGTGTTTGACCTGATGGATCACCTAAGAAAGTTCCAAAGGTCCCCAGAACCACATTTTGAGAACCACTGAAGCTGAGGCATAGTTAATAATGCAAAACCATTTAGGACACACTGTTAAGGGGGGAGGGTGAACTATAATTAATTCCCCCCACCTGTCAGTTTGTCATATTGTGGTGGCTTGCATGGTGCTGTGATACTAGAAGGTATGCTATTGGTATTTTAAATATTAGTAGGGTCACCCACAACAACAACAACAAGGGTCACCCATAGTGGACAGGTCTAAGCAGAGTTTCCAGAGTAAGACAGACAAGGAAGAAGAAGAGGCAAAGTACTTCTGAATGTTTGTTGTTGTTGTTGTCAAGTGCCATCGAGTCGGTTCCGACCCATAGCGACCCTGAACAGGGTTTCCGAGGCTGTAAATCTTTACGGGAGCAGAAAGCCTCGTCTTTCTCCCGCAGAGCAACTGGTAGTTTCGAACTGCTGACCTTGCGGTTCGCAGCCCAATTCGTAACCACTACATTACCAGAGCACATTGTTTAGCCTCTGAAAATCTTAACAGTGAAGCATTGTCAGATGTAGTGCTAGGAGATGAAAGTATTACTAATAGCTGCAGAATATTGTCAGATCGAGCACTGGAAGATGAGCCCCTCAGGTTGGAAGGCGCTCAGAATGTGACTGGGGACGAGCTGCCTCCTCAAGGTAGAATCGGCCATGATGATGTGATGGACCATCTCAAGAACAAATTTAATGCATTTGACACCTATCACTGAAGACCAGAAGAAGCGTGAGACATCAAGAAAGCAAAAACTCAGTAAGAAGACAGGAAAAAAACCAACAAATGAATGTCATAAGGGACTCCAAAACTTGCTCTTGAGCATAGAAAGACTAAAGTGAATGGAAGAAATGAAGGAATAAAAGAGCTGTACAGAAAATTTCAAAAGGCAACTGGAGAAGATCAAATGAAGTATTATAATGAGATATACAAAGAGCAGACGTTAGAAAACCAAAAGGGAAGAACATGCACAGCATTTCTCAAGCTGAAAGAACTGAAGGAAAATGCAATATTGAAGGATTCTCTGGGCAAAATATTGAATGATGTAGAAAACATCAAAAGAAGATAGAAGGACTACACAGAGTCACTGTACCAAAAAGAAATGGTCAATGTTCAACCATATCAGTCAGGAGGTACCATCTGAAGGAAGAAGTTTAAGCTTCACTGAAGGCATTGGTAAAAAAAAAAAAAAAAAGATGTGAGGAATTGTCGGAATACAAATTGAAATCTTCCAGGATACTGATACAGCATTAGAGGGACTCAGTTACCTATGCCAAGAAAATTGTAAGACAGCTACCTGGCCAACAATTGGAAGATATCCATATTTGTGCCCATTCCAAAGACACGTGACCTAACAGAATGTGGAAACCATCGAATCATACCATGTAATATCGCATGCAAGTAAAATTTTGCTTAGGATACTTCAAAAAAGGTTGCAACAGTACATCAATGGGGAACTGCCAAAAGTCCAAGCTGATGTGAAATGATTCTTGGTTGAAAGCAGAGAATACTGAGAAGATGTTTATTTGTGCTTTATTGACTATACAAAGGCTTTAGACTGTGTGGATCATGACAAACTATATTGCAAAGAACAACTATTCCATAACATTTAATTGTGCTCATGAGGAACCTGTATAAAGATCAAGAAACAGTTGTTTTAACAAAACAAAGGGATACTGAATGGTTTAAAAGCAGGAAAGGTGTACGCCATGGCTGTATTCTTTCATCATAATTATTCAATCTGTATGCTGAGTAAATAATCTGAGAAACTGAATTATATGAAGAAGAACATGGCATCAGGAAGATTGGAGGAAGACTCATTAGCAACCTGAAATATGCAGATGATGCTACCCTGCAAAATACTTACTGATGAAAATCAAAGACTACATCATTGAGTTGCATCTCAATGTAAAGAAAACAAAAAGCCTCACCACTGGATCAATGATAACATCCTGATAAATGGAGAAAAGATTCAAGTTGTAAAGACCTCATTTTGCTCAGATCTAAAATCAGTACTCACGAAAATAGCAGTCAAAAAATCAAAGACATATTATATTAGGCAAATCTGTTGCACAAAACCTCTTCAAGGTGTTCAAGAGCAAAGATGTCAGTTTAAGGACTAAGGTGCACCTGCTCCAAGCCATTGATTTTCAGTAGCTTCATATGCATGCTAAAGTTGGACGATGAATAAGGGAGACTGTAGAAGAATTGATGTAATTAAATTATAGTGGTGGTGGTGTTGTTAATTGCTTTCGAGTCTGTTCCAACCCACAGCAACCCTGTACAGGGTTTCCGAGGAGCAGTTGGTGAGCTTGAACCGCCAAACCTGCAGTTCAAACCGGCCTTGCAGTCCAACGCATTAACCCACAGCACCACACCAGGACTCCAAATTACGATGTTGGAGAGGAATATTGAAAGTACGTTGGACTGCCAGAAGAACAAACCAGTCTTGTGTTGGAAGAAGGACAGCCAGAATGCTCCTTAGAAACCAGAATAGTAAGACTTCGTTTCTCATACTTGGGACATATTATCAGGAGACCTAGTCCCTGGAGAAGGACATCATGCTTGGTAAAGTGGAGGGTCAGCAATACAAAGGAAGACCCCCAGTGAGATAGATTGACACAGGAGCAGCATCAATGGTCTCAGATATAACAATTGTGAGGATGGCGCAGAACTGGGCAGTGGTTCATTGTGTTGTACTTAGGGTTGCTGCTATGAGTTGGAACCCCCTCAGTGACATGGGACAATAGCAACAAATGAATCACCCATTTAAAAATATCTATCTATCTGGCAAAGACTGGAAGACTATGCACCTAACGTTAAAGGATATCTAGGTTGTTTCCGAGTACTGAGTTTTCGAGTGTTCTTTACATTTCTTTTTTCTTTAGCTATCTATATTTTCTAAACTTTTTACCATGAACACTTACTATTTTGTACTGTTGTTGGTATTAAGTGCCATCGAGTCCATTCTGACTCATGGTGACCCTGTATAGGATTTTCAAGGAGCAGTTGGTGAATTTGAACCATTAACCTTGCAGTTCAAACAGACCTTGTGCATTGTCACACAGCACCACACCAGGACTCCATTTTGTACTTTAGTGGAAAGAAAACAAAACAAAATAATAAAAGCAGAGGTGTAGAGGGGGCCTGTGATTTCAGAGACCCTTCAGCCTTGAGAGGGGGTCCACCTGGCAGCCCCTTCTCGGTGAACTCAGATCTGCCTGCTTTGCTCCTCTTTATACACCATGAACGTCTGCTCTCCCTTACGTACCTTGAAGAGTATCCATCCCCTCAGCATAATGCATGGAGCACTCACAAAAGGGAAATACCCATCGTGAGCACCTGGGGGACGAAGGCAACTTGCGATTGGATTGGATCAGAGTAGTTCATTCTGTTTGAAGCAGGACGGCCCGAGTCTGTGACTTTGTGGAGCAAACTCCTGCCTTCTGTGGCTGCCTGAGCTTAATCTTGCCAGCACACTGCCCCCTGTAGTCAGGGCTGAACCTGCAGGCCTGGGACAGCCTGACACTGGGAGGGAGGCAACTGGTACTTGTGCTTTTCATGTCCTCTGCCTCATGACAGCCCCCCCCACGTGTGTCAGAAGAGAACTATGCTCTGTAGGATTTTCTATGATGGAGTGTTCAGAAATAGATCCCCAGATCTTTCTTCCAAGGAGCCTCTAGGTGGACTTGAACCTCCAACCTCTTAGTCACCATCCGGTCAGGGAGTATGTGTGTGTGTGGCAGAGGGGGAGGAGCTAATAAACAAAGATAATAATAATGCCCAATTCAGAACCCTTTTGTTTATCTGGCTGTTCCACGTTGGCCAGTGTTTAGAGAGGAGACAGTAATACTATTTCTACTACAGTTTTTCCCCATTTGATAGTTGTTGTCAAGTGCCATTGAGTCGGAACCGACTCATAGCGACCCTATATGGAGTTTCTGAGGAGCAGCTGGTGAGTTTGAACCGCCAACCTTGCAGTTCAAATCTACCTTGAGGTCAAATCCGTATCCTATGGTGCCATACCTACCAGGATGCCTGCAGAAAGGCTTCCAGAGTGCCAAATCCTAACAACTAGAGCAGCAGAGAGGGTCATAATCACACTAAGACCATACATACACTGTTATTGTTAAGTACTGCCCAGCAGGTTCTGACACGTAGTAACCCTGCATAGGGTTTCTGAGGAGTGGCTGATGGGTTTGAACCGCCAACTTTGCAGTTAGCAATTCAGAAAATATTCTATAGCATCACGCCAGAACTCCATATGTATATAAGCACTTGGCTTATAAGGTCGGCAGTTCAAACCCACCAGCCATGCTTCAGAAATCCTGCACAAGGTTGCTGTGAGTTGGAACCGACTCCATGGCACTTAACAGCAACAACAATACACCTGTGGGAACACAGACGTGTACACAGTGGCAAGATGTCCAAATGGACATGAATCGATACACATCTCGATCTGTGATTAAAAACTTATTGCAGGGTAAGAAGCCACGCCCACCATAACTACAAACATCAGTAATAAACGCTTTGCCTTTAAACATCACTCTCCAATTCCAACGCATTGTCTTCATCGACCCTCTCAGGCTGTTCCCATATTACATGTGGGGAAATGGAGACTGCAGAGCTGCCCAGGAAAATGGGCTGGACTTGAAGGCAGCTCACTGATTTCTGAATCCAGAGCTCTTTCCGCTGCCGTGACACCAGTGAGCGGGCAAATTCCGGCTGCTGTGGTGAGGACCAGAGCCTGGTCTTCCCTAGTTAACATTCAGCTGCCAGCTCTCCCCTCTCTGGAGAGGAATGTTAAGTTGCAGATGGGAGAGCAATCAGCACCCTGATTGCCTGGCACAGCTGGAGGGGGCTTATGAATATTCCAGAGACTAGGCACTGTGCCCCGCTGGCCTGATTAACCACTTGGGCTTCCCTGGTGCACCGCCCCTTTCCTGCTGCAATCCACCAGGGCCTCCTACCACCTCCAAAATCCAGGTCACAAGAAGACTAGGAATGGAAGCAGAGAGATTCATGTACCTACGGTTTAGCCAGCTACCTGGGGCCCTACTGGCCCCTGGCAGAAAGTAAAGAAGCATGGCTTGGGCATCAGGAATCCTAAGTTTACCCATATCCCCCGGGGATCTTGGCTTTGTCTACAAATTAGAATCACCTCGGAGCTTTGGGGCATCTAAATATTTGTATTTGCTCTCCTTGAATCTCACCTCAGATCCCATGATGGAAGCACTTCAGAAAGAAAGACTGTTTATTATTTCTCCCTGTTTAACCATTGAAGAAACGGGCGCTCAGAGAAGTCAAGTGACTTCCCAAAGACTGCACAGCTCACAAATGGTAGAACTGGAATTTAGACCCAGGCTTTCCCCTCTGTATTCTCACTTTCACTTCCTCATCTGCAAAAAGGGAAACACAAAGGCCTGCCCTGCTCACCTCACAGAAGGTTACCAGTTTCTGTGGAGTCAGTTCTGACTTATGGCAACCCCATGTGTGTCAGAGTAAAACCATGCTCTGTTGAGTTTTCAGTGGCTAGTTTTTTTTAGTTAGCAGATAGCCAGGCCTTTCTTCTGAAGCACCTCCGAGTAGACTGCATTTCCAGCCTTTTAGTTAGTAACTGAGCGCATTAACCACTTGCACCACCCTGGGGATCCTATAGAGGTTTAAGTAGGGCATTTCTGTAGACATGCTTTTTTTATTATTACCATCATTTGAACGCCTCCAAGGATTTCTGTGAGTATTAATTCATCTGATACTTTCTTATACTCTACTGACACCACACAGGCTCATCTCCTCTGGAAACCAAGAAAGCAGGCATATCCTAGACTCCGTGTGGCGCTGTGGGCTAATGCGTCAGACTGCAAAGTCATTTGAACTGCAGAGTCGATGGTTCAAGCTCACCAGTCACTCCTTGGAAACCCTAAACAGGGACGCTATGGGTTGGAATCGACTCGACGGCACTTCACAACCACAACCACATGCAAGCATAGCAACCCTTATTGGAGTTTCCTCTCTGAATGAATGGATGGAATTTGGGAGAAAGAAAAGAAGGCAGCAGTAATTTCATTCCCAAAGGAGATGTGTGAGAGGGTCCTGGAGCAGGGGACCAGACAAGATAGCATTAGTCCTTCAGTCATGTGACGTGAACTGGACATCCAGCACAGTACCAGGCTTGGGTACCCAAATGACAATTTGCCTGGTCTCTTAGAAGCTGTGTGGACATCCCGTTAGTGGTCCCAGGTAGCCAGGAGTTCCTTGAGAGGGTCCTGCCCAGGTCTTGCTCAATGAACCAACTCATTGTCCAATGGGAAGAACCTGTCCATCTTGCCTGATCCCTGCCAGCTGATAAAAATGACAAGGTATTACTGCAATCTCTGGAAACTGGGATCCCTGTTTAATTGATATTCAGGATTAGCTGCCTGTAATGAAATCCATCTAGAAATTCAGCTTTATTGCAGCTGTCTGATTCCGGGGCTGGGAGTCTGGGCTTGGGAGCCAGGTGGGACTCATTCCTACTCCCTCTTGCAAGCTCTGCCTTCTCTTCTCCTCCATACTTCTACCCTGTCACAAATCTTGGCTCAGTTCTACCTGTGGGTAGAGCATTTTCCCTTGGCCTCTGGGCCTGTGGTGCTGTAGTAAATTTCCCACCCCATTTGGTGGATTTCTCTTTCTTCTCCTATCTCTGGTCTGCAAGAGTGGAAGGCTCACAGTCCCCACGTCTCCCAGCCCTGCAGGCTTGGGTGGTGGAAGTGAACAAAGTTCATGCTCCAGGTTGGCTGGAGCATGAACAAAATCGGTGGCATCAAAGTGAGGAGCCACTGCACCAGGACAACAGCACAGGGAAGATGGCTGAAAGCCCAGGCTCTCGAAGCTGACAGACCTTGCTTGAAACTCTGCCATGGTGCTGTGTGACTTTGGGTGAACCACTTAACCTTCCTGTGCCCCAGTTTTTTCCTCTGCAAAATGGGAAACTTGGATGGGTTGGACCACATGATCTTTAGTGTTCATTTTAACACACATTCTGTTCCCTTCTAACACCATTTGTATCCAAATAAGAGGGGGCTTCTAAAGGTTTGTGGCAAAATTCAATTATCTTTTCATTCCATTTTTCCACAAGCCTTTTGAAGCCCCTTCGTATATCCTCACCCGTGTGCTGGTAGAATTCAAGAATGCCTCCTTTGGTCTCTCAAAGTTCAGGTCACATGTTGCCAGCTTTATGAAGCCTGTCCCGTTTTAAGGCCCATTTGGAGGCGTTTTGTGTCCATCATTGGAACACTTTCTACATACTTTCTTATTTTCTAGTTGTTTAGTCTATCCACCCATCTACCCATCCATTCTTCCAACCCACCAATAAATGTTTATTGAGCATCTACTATGTTTCTGGACATAGTAGCGTAGTGGGCTGTGAACCGCAAGGTCAGCAGTTCGAAACTACCAGCTGTTCTGCGGGAGAAAGATGAGGCTTTCTGCTCCCGTAAAGATTTACAGCCTCAGAAACCCTGTACAGGGTCGCTATGAGTCGGAATCGACTCCATGGCACATAACAACAACTACGTTTCTATCACAGTTTCCATGTTGGGGATGAAGCGGTAAACAAGATCAAGTCCCTTTCTGTATGGAGTTTACTGTTAGTTCCAGTGGTTGCATCAGAGCCCCTGGGGACAGGAAGCGTGGGTTTGCACAGGACTCAGCACACAGCAGGCACAGCGAGTGTGCATTGGTCACTGTACCCCGCTTGTCCTTGCTGGGGGTTTCTCTTTGCTGGTCCTTAGAGTCCCTTCCTCCCAGGCCCTTAGGAGAATTTGGTGCTCTACACAAACTGCCCAGACTGAAGGAGCTACATCTTCCCCTTAGAACAACATCACATGAGCCAGCTGTTCTTGCTGGAGTTGAACCCAGGAACTGGCACACTAGTTAACTCTGTGACCTAGAGCAGGTTTATTGTTGTTGTTGCTGTTGCAAGTTGTCATCAAATCGATTCCAACTCATGGTGACTAGTGTGTGCAGAATAGACGTGCACCATAGGGTTTCCGTTTGAGCTGAATCTTGAGGGATCTTGTGGACACCTCTGGATGGTTTGAACCATCATCCTTACAGCTAGGAGGATAGCACTTAACCATTTGCAACGTGATTCCTAGAACACATCTGAGACTTTATTAAAGAAGGCACAAAGCTGCCCAGTCCAGTGCTGAGGACTGTAATAAATCAGCTTTCCTTGCTCACAAAAAGCCTTTGCTCCCACTCAAGATTTCAGGACCGCCTGACCCTGCCACTCCCAACAATCAGCACTGTGTTATTGAAACCTTCTCCCTCCACTAAAAAACAGAAAACCAAATCTTCTGGCTGCTCCCTCTGCATGGAGGTCTCCCCATCTCCAGGGGGGAGGGAACTCCGAGAGCCTTTTCTAAATCCATTTTTTCAGATCTTTCCTCAGTCACTCTTTGTTCTTCAAGCTGCCTTCTACTTGGAGCAATTTGCATCTCAAACCCCATGACAGTCTGAATGTACTGTAAGTGACTTTGGGAAGGGTGTGGGGGGAGGATGGGGCTTTGAAAGAGAAGCTCCAACTTTATTCCATTCACTTGAGATTTTGAGATTGACAGCCTTGCTTTTTGTCTTTCCCTTTTTTGGAAAACCACTGCCTTTTTTTTTTTAAAAGGAAAAATGAAGGCAAATTCTTCCGCAGACATGCAAGCGTTGTTCCCTTATTTTATTCCAGGATGGGGTAGTCTCCGGAATTGGGGTAGAGGCATCAGGGACACAGCCTGACCAGTGGACAGTCAGGGAGGTCAAAGACTCCATCCCGCTTCCTCCAGCCAGGGCCTCAACTGAGCTCTGTCTGTCTCCCTTCCTCTTGCAGAGGCTGCAAATAGTTTTGCCTGGTTACTAGGACTCTGGGAACTGGAGTCTTGGAGCTGGGGGCAGACAGGGGAGGAGATTGATCCAGGGCTCTAACTCTGCACAGAGGCACCAAGCTGGGTTGCAGACCAGTTCCCAATCTGTTTGATGTGCTGCCCATTTTCCCTCAAGCCTGGAGTCGGCCAACTCTATTCTGTGCCAGTTGTAAAACCCTGGGCCTGTAACCTCTCTGTGGCTCAGTTTCCCTGTTTGTGAAATACTAGTCATTCTTGTTTCTCATGGTTTTGTGACATTAGATAAGGTGCTGTATGTGAGTCCTGGTGTGTTGCTGCAGGATAATGCGCTATGCCTCCAGGTCGGTTTGAATTGCAAGGTTGGTGCTTCAAACTCATCAGCTGCTCCTTGGTAACCCTATGCAGGGTCACTATGGATCGGGACCGATTCAACAGCACTTAACAGCAACAACAGTGAAGCTCTCAGTGCACAACCTGAGCTATCTGAACACCCTGTCCTCAATTCCACATGGGGTGTGCTCAATAAATAGGAGGAAGGTGTACTGATATCAGAGAAGCCCTGGTGGCATGATGGGTTAAGCATTGGGCTGCTAACCCACACGTCGGCCTTTTAAACCCACCAACTACTCCTGGAGGAAACAGGAGTGTGTCTGCTTCTGTAAAGACTTACAGCATCACTCTGTCCTGGGCAGCCGCTGCCACTCATCATCCACTCAGTGGCAGCTGGTTTGGTCTGGTTTTGCTGGTGTTGATGTCAGAGATTTCTGCCCTCCTCTCTTCTTCCCTGGTCCACCAAGGCCCTAATAGCCCAGGGATTTGGTGGGCTCCAGAGCCTGAAGCAAGGAGCCCTGAAAGCATAGTGGATTACATTCTGGACTGCTAACTTCAAGGTCAGTAGTTCGACTCTACTAGTCACTCCTCAGGAGAAAGATGAGGCTTTCTGCTCCCATAAAGACTTACAGCCTTGGAAACCCTGTGCATGAGTTGGAACAGACTCAGTAGCACACAATCACCACCACCACCACCACCAGAGCCTGAAGCCAGTAGCAAGAAGGCCAAGGCCATGGCTGGCTCCTTTGCCCAGTGCAGTCTCTGAGCCCCTACCCTGCCTAGAGAGGAAGAGACCCAGAAACTAGGCTGTGTGTCCCAAATGGAATGGGTGGAGGTGCAGATTCCCCATGGGGCATGACTGATGGGCTATTCCAGGCTGAGTGCCGAGAGGTAGGGGGTTTGAGGAGGCACCTGCGCCTGCTTTGGAGCCTGGTCCTGTAACCCAGTAGTCAGCCTGCCTGCTGATCTGGGGTAACTGTCTGCCACAGTACATGAGATGAGGCTGGAAAGGGCTCACCGAAGTGTCTGGCATAAAACAAGTGCTCAATAAATACTGCTTGTATAGCTTCCATTATTATATGGCTGTAATAAGTTCCAGGTCCCCAGGTGACACAAATGGTTTACACTCAACTGCTAGTCTAAATGCTGGCGGTTTGGACTCACCCAGCCTCGCCACAAAAGAGCCTGGTAATCCACTTCTGTAAAAACTATCACCAAGAGAACCCCATGGAGAAGTTCTGCTCGGTAACACATGCAGTCTCCGTGACTCGGAACCAACTCAAGGGCAGTGGATTTAGAATGCGCACCAGGCTGGTGGGGGCAGGGTGTTCTGATATCTAGCTGGCTCAGATTCGAGGCGCATGCCCATTAGGATCATGAATTGAGGTTCTGTTGGGCTCAAGCCTCTGGGGCATCTCTGTGCTCTGAGCTGGCCATAAGCCACGCTGTCCTCACAGCCTACCCCCTCCCTGAACCCACATCCCCAGGGCACTGACACAATGCCAAAGAGAGGAGACCTCGTTCCACCCGTGATAACTCGCGGCCCCCAAAAAGGACGTGTGTCTTACTCAGGGTTCACAGCACACCTGGACATCTCATGGCCCTTCCTAGTCACCCTGACACTCAGTACTTGTCCAAGTCCAAAATCCAGTAGATGGAAGTGTTGCTGATGACATTTGATTAAGGTGAGGATGAGATTTAAGATCAGACTCTTGAGATCCAAAGGAATGTGTTGCTGATCATGGAATTTCAGATGGCAGGCAGATCTGTTCACACAAAGCAAGCATGCTCCACCTCTCAAGAGAGGCCAGGTAGAGACTTACTTCTCTGTCAGCTCTGAAACCAGAGCGCCAGAAGCCTGCGTCCTCACACACACGTCCATGCAATTACCAGGTTTCAGAGAACAAAACAATGTAGGGGGTCCGAGAGTGGGCCTAGGGGAGTGGGACTTGGCAGAGTATCTCCTTGGGGGTAGATGGGACCCTGAGGCCTTGGACAGGGCCAGCCCCTACTCTCTGTCCCTTCTCATGGCAGCTTCCAGAACAATGGCTGTCTGTTTGCCTTGCCTGAGAAAGTCCAGGCCTGACTTAGTCCTTAGGGCAGTTTCTATTTCAAGATGACCCTTCTACTTTTCCATGCCTTACCCCCATCCCAAGACTCTTAAAGGACCCACAAGCTGTCATCGAGTCCTTATGTGCGGTGTTAGACTAGAATTGTGCTCCATAGAGTTTTCAGGAAGTAGATCACCAGATCTTTCTTCCAAGGCGCTCTGAGTGGCTGACCACCAACCTTTAGTTGTACCATCTGGAGACTCCCTTAAAGGGCCAGGTCATCTTCGGGGGGTGGGGGGTGGGGAGTGATTACAGTGGTTGCAGCCTCTTAATACAAGTGACTGCATTGCAGCATCAGCATCTCAGGGAGCTCATCTGTCCTCCCCCTGCTCCATTCCACTCAGCCAAGACCTTGGTGCAGTTGCTAAGCAACCTATGCCTCTGTTTCTAAGTGGGTCTTCAGTGAACACGGGAGGAGAAAGGTAGGGATGGCAGTACTTAGAATTCTGCATTTGACAGATGGGGACACTGAGGCCCAGGGAGGGCAAGGGACTTAGTCAAGGTTGCACAACTAGCTGGCAGCAGGTCTGAAAGCAAAACTGTGAAGTCTCAGCTCCTAGAGCCCACCCATACCTCACTGGTCTCACAGACCCCATGTGCCAGAGTATGGGGCAATAAGTCCTTCAGGATTCCATATCCCCATCCCACCTCCACCAGAGAGCAGTAACATCTTAGGGACGCTCTGTAAAAGGCTTCCACCCACGCCAACAGGGAGGCAGTCTGCCCAGTGAGTAGACACGCAGGCACAGACATCTGGCAGCCTGGCCTGGAATTCCTGCTCCACCATTTACCAGCCATGTGCTCTTCTGGGCCTCTGTTCAGTCTACTTGTCTACAGAATGGAGGAAATGCTTGACCCAGCCTCTTGTGGCTGTTCTGAGGATTCAGTGAGGTGTTGCAGAAAGTCCTGGAAGGACGATTACCATGGAACGAACCTCTCTGTGAATGACATCAGCTCCTAGGATCCTGACCTGCAGGTCCAGATGTATCCACCCCAAAACACGCACACACCTAGCGCCTATTCCTGTATCTCAGGGGAGTGTGTGCTCCGTTTTGTGAGATCACAGATAAAATACAAAAGTTTTCCAACTTTACTTTTTAACAATACAACATATTGTTCAAATAAAACAGGTTTTTAACCTCTTTTTAGGGGGTGATGTGGGCCCCTTTAGCAGGCTGGAAAACCCCACCTACCCTTCACAGAGTGAAGTTTTTAAGTACTGTTTTAATTCTCTAGTACCGCAATAAGAGAAATACCGCAAGTGGGTGCCTTTGTCTCACAGAAATATATTCTCTCATGGTTTGGGAAGCTAGAAGTTCAAATTCAGAGTCCAAGCTCTGGGGGAAGGTCCTTGTCTCCCTTCAACACCTGTGGGCCTGGTGTTCCTTGGAGACCTCCATGTGTCTTGGCATCTTCCCTCCCCTGGGTCTAAGTGGTTCTCAGCACAGGGACCTGGGTCCAAAGGAATCTTTCCCAGCTGTTGGTTCTCAGTGTTATGCGATCCCTTCCTCTCTGTACCCTTCCTTTCACCTCTGATAAGATAAAAGGTGAGACTCAAGCAAGGGTTGTTGTTGTTAAGTGCCGTCGAGTCCATTCTGACCCATAGCGACCCTGTGTAAGGTTTCCAAGGCGCAGCTGGTAAGCTTGAACCACTGACCTTGCAGTTCAGATGACTGTGCAGTCTGACACATTAACCCACAGCGCCACACCAGCACTTGAATAAGGGTTGCTACATGCCATAGACTTATTTCTGACTCACGATTGACCCTGTGTAGGGTTTCCAAGAAATGGCTGGTGGATTTGAACCTATGGTTAACAGTCCAGTGTGGATCCTACATCGCCACACCCAGACCTGGGTCATGATTTCTTGTAAGCTTGTGACTCAAGAGACATTTCACACTGATCCTGCCTCCTTAACACATAGAAAACAAACCCACTGGTGTTGAGTCAGTTCTGACTCATAGCAACCCTCTCTAACATTTCTGAGGCTCTGCTCTTTATGGGAGCAGAAAGTCACCTCTTTCTCCGATGGAGTGGCTGGTGGACTTGAACTTCTGGCCTTTCGGTTGGCAGCCCAACGTGCAACCCACTATGCCACCAGGGTTCCTTCTTGTTGCTATTAAGTGCCGTCGAGCAGGTTCCGGCTCATAGTGATCCTTTATAGGGTTTCCGAGGAGCACCTGGTGAGTTTGAACTGCTGACCTTGCAGTTCAAACCTATCTTACAGCCCAGTGCTTTATCCTACAGTACTATATCAGGGCTCCTTAGAGGTTAAGATTTACAAAACATAAAATGAAGGATAAAACCAAACCAAAATTGACAAAAATCAATGCTTTCAAGTCAATTCCAACTCATAGCAACCTTATATAGGGTTTCCAGGGCTATAAATGTCTATTAGAGCAGAAAGCTTCATCTTTCTCCATTGGAGCAGCTGGTGGATTTGAACCGCTGCCCTTACATTTAGCGGTCCAGTGTTCACCTCCAGTGTCTCTGGGCTACTTAAAATAGAGAATCATCACACCCAATCTCGAAATGAAGGGCAACCACATAACAAGAGAAGAGACAATTCAATCCACGTAAGTATGTAAGGTAAACTAACAACAAAGGAGGCCAGTTCTATTGATACGTAGCCATCAGGCTGTATACCAGAATTGTGAGGCAGTAGCATATGTGCCTTATGTTAATGCATCAAATAACCCACTAGAGAATAACTACTAATTTCCAAGTAGTAATGAGTGGAAACAGTATTTTGAGATAGCAGTTGGTGTGTTAAGTGTTGCCCAGTCGGCAACAGTAATGCAATATGAAAATACCTGGGATGTCTGTTGATGGAAAAGTTATAGGTTCAGCTAATCCTACATTTATAAAGGAAGTATTAGATTTCAGTTAGATATTAGTGAGCACAGAGTTGTAATTTCTCTCCTATTCCAAGTTCTTAGGCCTCCTAAAGGGGTGTGTCAGCCCAGGTTCAAACCAATTGCCATGGGTTGATTGTAGCTCATGGTGGCTCCATGTGTGTCAGAGAACTGTGGCCTGTAGGCTAAATGTTCAGGACTAGATCACCAGGGCTTTCTTCGTCACCTTGGGCAAGTCCTTTGTCCTCTCGGAGACTCAGCTTCTCCATCTGTAAAATGCAATGTTAGAACCTTTGTCCTCTGAGGTCTCATCCCAGCTCTGAGATTCTGGGAAGAGCGTGTGTTTCTTCTCCACTGGAGACCAAGGCCTCAGAAGCTTGGGTCTACAGGAGCCTTGGACCAGAGAGGGAACAGCTGGGGCCGGGCTGGCCAAGTGCCAATTGTTCAGGGGAAGAGGAGGAGGAGGAGATGCTTGGTGCTCTCCAAAGCGACAGCTGGGTGAGCCTGGCTGGGGGCCGCAGTCCCCGCCTGCCATCTGTGCCTCCTTTCTGCAGTCGGACTGGTGGAGGGGGGGCCCCAGATGAGGGTTCCGATGGGGCCCAGGCCAGCCAGAAACCTGGGTGGAAGGGGGAAGGGCCTCAGAGAGAGTTAGGAAGAGCTTACTCTTGGGTGCTTAACCCTTTCCACCCCAATCTTATAGGATCCTTGAGGGGAGACAACACAGGGTTGAGGTTTTCCAGTCCTGCTACCTACTGGCTATGTGACTTAACCTCTCAGAAGTTCACTTCCCTGCTGACACCATCCCTAAAGCCTACCTCTGGGGCCTGGAATAAGGATTCAATGACACAGTGTGGATTAAGCAGAACTCCTGGATAGCGCCAAGAGTTCATGCGCTCAGCTGCGAAAGGAAAGGATGGAGGTTTGAGTCCACCCAGAAGCACCTCAAAAGAAAGGTCTAAAGATCTTCTTGTGGAGAATCAGCCATTGAAAACCCTGTGGAGCACAGTTCTGCTTCCACATACCTGGGGTTGCCATGAGTCGGAAGTGACTAGCCGGCAGCTGGTTTGGGGGTAGATGAGGTACCTGGACACAGTATTTCCCTGGGGGCATGGTGCTTCTTCCTGTTCCTAGAGGGCCCACCCCTGGACTGTAAACTACCCGCTTGTTGGACCGGGACAAAGGGCCACGATGAGATAACTGGCCAAGATTTGTACTGTACCCGGCTCATGGGCGTTTGCAGGCGGCTTTCCCTCCTCCACCCATTTGCTCCAGCTCTTCCCTCCCGAGAGATTGCCCCTAAGCCCACTCACTGTCTGGGAGTGCATTTGGACTCATAGAGCAGAATTGCCCCATAGGGTTCCCCAGGCTGTAAACAGCCTCATCTTCATCCCTTGCAGGAGCTGGAGAATTCAAACTGTCAACCTTTTTGTTAGTGGCTCAGCACTTACTTTACCTGCGAGAGCCACACGCGCTCAATATTGTCCTTAAAAAATCAAAAACCCTCCCTCTGCCATCAAGCCGATTCTGACTCGCTGTTACTAAAGTGCCATCGAGTGTGTTCTGACACATAGCCACCCTGTAGGCATTCCAAGAAGTGTCTGGTGGATTTGAACCACTGACCTTTTGGTTAGCTGATCTGACAGCACCACACCAGGAGTCCTTCTGATTTGTCCTAGTGAAGTTTGTCAAGTTGATTCTGTGACTCAACGCGATCCTGTGTAGGGTTTCCAAGGAGCAGCTTGTGGATACGAACTGCCAACCTTGCGGTTCAAGTCCAGTGCTTATCTTATAGCACCACACCATAGTGACCTATATAGAGTTTCAGAGACTGAAAATCTTTACAGTAGAAGACAAACTTGTCTTTCTCCCACAGAGTGGCTAGTAGGTTTGATCCACCAGCCTTGTGGTAAGCAGGCTAGTATTTATCCTACATCACCACCAGAGCTCCTCACTGGCCAGTATTCACAAGCAGAAAATCCTACTCACTGAGAATACTTTATCATTTATGAATACATATTTATTTTCAGATAGGCTAAGCCTCATAGTTCAAGCCTCAAAAGTGATCACAGAAGTTTGTGTCTCAACTCTACCTCCAGCTACTCGATTCCTCTACCAGGAGACTACAGTGTTATCAGTTTCTCTACAGCCTTTCCTGAAATCATATATACACATATATTCTTCTTACATAAAAGATAACACACTACCTGCATTGTTCTCACTGCACCTTGATTTTTTCATCGAATTGCATATCTTGGAGAACTCTGCACATACATCCAATAAACAAAGAGCTTCCTTGTCCATGTTTTTACAGCTCCATAGCATTCTCTTGTTTGTATGTATTGTCACATGTAAAGTTACATTTTGTATATAGATGGGCAGTTAGATTATTTCCCGCATTTCCCCACAATACACAGTGCTGCAGAGAACAGCTGCGGCCCTACCTGTTTCACACAGGTATAGGCATAGCCCTAGAACAGATTCCTCGAAGTTCAAGAGGTCTGTGCTTACTTAAAAAATTCAGATTAGGGGAGGAGAGGGGAGGTATGTGCTTTGAAAATGTCCATGCCTATTGATGATAAAATTGGCTTCTGTTTAGGCTGTAACAATTTACATTCTCACCAGCTACATATGTTGTTTTTAGAAGCTGTCAGTTTTTAACTCATAAAGGACCCTGTGTGACGGAGTTAAACTGCCCCAGAGGGTCTCCTAGGCTGGGGTTGTGCTGTAGGATAAGCCCTGAACCACAAGGTTGTTTTGAACCACAAGGTCGGCGGTTCAAACTCACCACCTGTACAGGGTCCCTGTAAGTTAGAACCAACTCTATGGCACTTATCAACAACAACAACAATACTCTAGAGGAGAAGACCGCCAGTTCTTTACTCCTTCAGAGTCCTGGGGGGGGGCGGGACCCCTAACCTTTGGTCCGCAGCCAAGCTCTCCTTTTCTGCAATGTTTAAGTTTGCCTGGTATCCCTTTGAAAATGCAGTGCTCTCATTTTTTTCCCCCAAAATCAGAACTGGAAATTTTCTCAGAGTAGTTTAAATTAGCATTTTTATTTTGAAATGAGGTTGAAAAATCTCTTTATATATTTAAGATCTATTTGCATCTCTTCTTCCTGTGAATTGTCTTTCTATATCCTATACCCATATTTTTCCAGATCGACAAGCCTTTTCTTATTGATTTAAGAAGTTTTATATATTTGGGAAATTAGCCTTTTGTTGGGATGTGAATGGCAAATACGATTTTATTTATTTATTTATTTTTTGCAAAGCAGATTTCTTCTTTCAAATTTCAAATAGCCTAATATACAACACAGTCCTGGTGTGGTACTGCAGACTAATGTGCTGAACTGCAAAGTCACCATGAATCGCAAGGTCAGGGGTTCGAGACCACCAGCCACTTCTTGGGAACCCTATACAAGGTCACTAAGGGTCAACAACAATTTACAACAGGATTTCTGATACGGCACTATAGTTAGACTGCTAACTGCAAGGCTGGTGGTTCACACCCACCAGTTGTTCCTGGGAAACCCTAAACCGGGTCGCTATGAGTCAAAACCTACTCAAAGGCACTTAATAACAATAATAATTTACAACAAGGACCCTTGGTGGCACAGTAGTTAAGTCTTGGGCTTCTAACTGAACACTTGGCATTTGCTCCGTGGGGTTAAGATTAGGCAACCTGCTTCCTTCCTTAAAGATTTGGAGTCTTGGAAACTCTCTGAGCAGTTCTGTCCTGTCCGATAGGGTCACTATGAGTTGGAATTGATCCAACAGCTGTGGGCTTAATTTACCATCTATCTTTTTGGCTCCTGGATATTGAGCCATGTTCAGAAGGGCCTTTTCTGAGGTTTACCAGTAATTTAATTATTTCATTTTTACATTTACATTTTCATACATTTGGAATTCATCTTTGTGTAAAATATGAGGTATGAATTCCACATAATGGATAGCTCTTAGCTTTTCACCACTCATCTGTCAGCTTGTCATACTGTGATGGCGTGTGTGTTGCTGCCGTGGTGGAAGCTATACCACAGGTTTTTCAAACAGATACAGGCACCCCCATGATGGTCAGGTTTCCGTGGAGCTTCTAAACTAAGACAGACTAGGAAGAGGGACCTGCCAATCTACCGGCAGACCTTGCCACCACAGTAAAGTCAATATTGCAGTAAAGCAAGTCATGTGAATTTTTTGGTTTTCCAGTACTGTAGAATAAGCACTGGACTGCTAACCACAAGGTCAGCAGTTCAAACCCACCAGCTGCTCCTCAGAAACACAATTCAGAGTCCTTCTGAGTTGAGCTGACCTGATGGCATGTAACAACAGCAGTGCATATAAAAGGTATGTTTACAGTATACTGTAGCCTGTTACGTGGGCAAGTTGTTGTTGTTAAGTTCTGTGGAGTCAGTTCTGACTCACAGCAATCCTGTGTCGTTTCTGAGGAGCAGTTGGTGGGTTTGAACCACCAACCTTTCTGTTAGCAGTTAAGTTTTTCTCCTACAGCACCATACCAGGACTCCATAGCATTATGAAAAAGCCAGAAATATTGTGAGAATTACTAAAATTTGACACAAAGACATTAAGTGAGCACAGGCTATAGGAAAAATGACAGCAATACACTTGCTAGATGCAGGGTTCGCCACAAACCTTCCAATTTGTCAGAAATGCAATATATGCAAAGCACAAGAAAGCGAAGCACAATAAAATGAGGCAAAAATTGAAAAAAAAAAATTGACCAGTGAAAACCTTATGAACAGCAACAGAATATTGTCTGATACAGTGCTAGAAAATGAGTCCTTCAGGTTGGAAGGCACTCAGAATATAACTGAGGAAGAGCTGCCTCCTCAAAGCAGAAACCAGACCCATGGTTATCGAGTCGGTTTCAACTCATAGCAACACTCTACAGGGTTTCCAAGGTTGTAAATCTCTACAGGCGCAGACAGCCTCATCGTCCTCCCTCTGAACCTGCAGCTTTACAGTTAGCAGCCCAACGCCTAACGCCAGGTGCTACCAGGACATCTTTCCTCAAAGAGGAGTCAACCTTAATGACGTGGGTGAAGTAAAGACTTCAGAACCTTCCGTTGTTGATGGTGCACAATTCAAAAAGAGAAGAAACACCCATATATATCCATTGGTAATCAGAGCATGAAATGTACAAAGTATGAATGTAGGAAAATTGGAAGCTGTCTAAAATAAAATGAAACTCGTGAAAATCAGTGTCCTCAGCATTAGTTAACTGAACTGGACTGGTTTTGATATTTTAGAACCATGCAATCTTATGCCAGGAATGACAAACTGAAGAGGAACAGCATCACATTCATCATCAAAAAGAGCATTTCAAGAGTTACCTTTAAGTATGGGGTCCTAGTGTGGTGCTGTGGGTTAATGTGCGGGTTAAACTGCAAAGTAGGTTTGAACTGCAAGGTCGGCAATTCAAGCTCACCAGCTGCTCCTCCGAAACCCTATACAGGGTTAAGTACAACACTGCAGTGATAGAATAATATCCATACACCTACAACTATTATTCAAAATTATATACCAGCATTAGTACCAAAGATGAAAAACTTGAAGATTTTTACCATTTTCTGCAGTCTGAGTTGGGCAAACATGCAAACAAAATGCATTAACAACTACTGGTGACTGGAAAGCAAAGGCTGGAAACAAAGAAGAAAATATGGCCTTGGTGAAAGAAACTATTTCAGAGAATGTATGATAGAAATTTGCAAGACCAATGACCTCTTCATTGGAATTACCTTGTTTCAACATAATTGGCAACTTTATAGGTGACCTCATCAGATGGAATACACGAGAATCAAATATCCTATAGCTCTGGAAAGTGACAAAAGTAGAATCTCAGTGTCATCAGTTACAACAAGGCCAGGGCCAACAGCAAAGCAAACCATCAATTGCTCATTTTCATGTTCAAGTTGAAGATGAAGTCCACGAGAGCCAAAGTCTGACCTTGAGTATAACCCGCCTGAATTTTGAGACCATCTCAGGAATAGATTTGATGCACTGAATGCTAATGGGTAAACACCAGACAAGTTGTGAGATAGCGTCATACATGAAGAAAGCAAAAAGTCATTAAAAAGATAGGAAAGAAAAAAAAAAAAGACCAAAACAGAAGTGAGGAAGAGACTCTGAACCTTGCTTTGGAATGTAGAGTAGCTAAAGCAAATTGAAGAAATTCTAAAATGAAAGAGCTGAACTGAAGATTTCAAAGATGAATGGTGAATACTAAGTAAAGTATTATAATGAAATGTGTAGAAACCTGGACTTAGAGAACCAAAAGGGAAGAACACACTCTTCGTTTTTCAAGCTGAAAGAACTGAAGAAAAAATCCAAGCCTTGAGTTGCAATACTGAGCAAAATACTGAATGATGCAGGAAGTATCAAAAGGAGATGGAAGGAATTCACAGTCAGTCACTGTACCAAACAGAACTGGTCAGGAGACAGCATATGATCAAGAACCTGTGGTATGGGAGAAAGAAATCCAAGCTGCATTTAAAGCATTGCCAAGAAAC
>NW_006408610.1:11293657-11306613 GCF_000296735.1 Chrysochloris asiatica | reverse complement strand
GGTTGCTATGGGTCAGAATCAACTCGATGAAACTTAGCAACAACAACACACCTACTTGCCAGTGCTGAGTGTTCCCATTTGCTTGAACTGGGGTTGGGGACAGGGCATTCTGTGTAGCTGCTACAGGACCTGAGAAATGTGAGTGTTCAGATCACCATCAAATGTACAGATGCCAAAAGTGAACCCTGGGTAGGTTAGCCCTCAGCCCAAGATATCTTGTGGCATTGCAGGTAGAGGAGGAGCCCAGATTTTAGAACATGGGAGGATGGGTGATGTTCAGGTGAACAGAAGCCAGGGAAGACTGCACCCCTCACCCCAACTATACTCAACTTCTCCAGGACCCTGGAGGGGTGATGGCATTTCCAGGAGATCGTCTCATTCCTGGCAGCTGGCAGGAATCTCCGTTCTTTCTCTGTCTCCCGCTCCGGCCAACCTGACGCCTCCTGATGGAGCCACAGCAAAGGTGAGTTTGAACTGCTAACCTTGAAGTTCAAACAGACCTTATGGTCCAGTGCTTATCCTACAGCACCACACCAGAATTCCATATACTTTGAGTCCTCGAGTGGTGCTGTAGGATAAGCACTGGACTGCTAACCACAATGTTGGCGGTTCAAACCCACCAGCCATTACTTGGAAGCCCTATACAGGGTCATTATGAGTCAGAACTGACTCCACAGCACTTAACAACACCATATGTATATATTTGGTGACAATACGCACAACGAAGTATACATCCATTCACAATTTCCACATGAACAATTGAGTAACATTGGTTACATACTTCACATTGCATTTGCTTCTCTACCCATTAATTTAGGTTCAGGGAGAACTGGTGGAGCTGCAGCGTAAGCACTGGACTGCTAAACACAAGGTCGGCAGTTCAAACCCAGCAGCTGAATCTTGGAAACTCTCTACAGGGTCACTATGAGTCAGAACTGACTTGAGGACACTTAACAACAACAACACCCCTCTTCAAGTTCTGATCTGTGCGTAGATGAGCTGTTGACTGTTTACACTCATAAGAGTGCTATGCTCAAGGCAAACTTACTGGCTGAACTGTGCTTGAGTTAGCCTGGTTTCATGGGACAGTTTCAGTTCAAGGTTTAAGGATACGAGATGTCTCCGGATACGAGATCTAGGACTCTTCCCCTAGTTTCAGTGAATCCAGCAAGTCTGAGAACATACACAGTTTTTTGGTTTTGGTTTTCACTTTGTGTGTGTGTGTGATATTGAGCAAAGGTTTACAGAGCACATTAGTCCGTTTCAGTGGATCCAGCAAGTCTGAGAACATATACAGTTTTTTGGTTTTGTTTTTCACTTTGTGTGTGTGTGTGTGTGTGTGTATGTGTGTGTGTGTGAGTGATATTGAACAAAGGTTTACAGAGCACATTGGTCAGTTTCCTGCTGTGGGTTGTAGCCCTCACAATGCAACATCATTTTTCCACTTCCTTCCTCCACTATGTTCTTTAACATTCTGGAACAAACTGACACCTTTCACAACTTTAGGACAGTGGTTCTCAGGTGTCTGTGAGGTCAAAACCAGCCAATGATAATGCTAAGCTGTTGTTTGGAACATACACAGTTTTATGTGGGTTTCAAATCTGGGGACTGCTCGAAACTAGCTGCATGATTTGGGGCAAGTTGCCGCTCTTGACTCCTCCTCAAGGTTATGAGCAGATCCACCCTCACAATGGAAAGAAACAGTTCGTGCTGAATCTGCTGGAGGAAGGCCGGTGGTCCCTGGAGTTTCCTCTCACCAGCTTCCCTCATGCCCAAATCTTCCTCCCCACTGGAATACATACCACCCCTAACCTGAAAGTTCTCAAATTTTCCCATCCATTTCCAAGTTAAGTCCACCTCTACTTTGGCTCAAAGAGTCCCTGCATGGTGCAGACAGTAAACAGTAGACTACTAACTAAAAAGGTGGTGGTTCAACCCCACCCAGAGGTACCTTAGAAGAAAGACCTGGTGATTGATGACTTAAAGGTCACGACCTTGAAGACCCTATGGAACCCAGTCTATTCTGCACACATAGGATGGTTATGAGACAGTGTCAACTCAACAACCACCTTGGTTCATTTGATCAAAATGATGGTGTGGAACTGGGCAACATTTTATTCCATGAATTGGAGCTGACTCCACAGCAGTTAGCATTGTAATAATAATACCTTGGCTGCACCAAATCTCCCACTCCTACTTCTAGACTCACCTGCCCTACAGTCAAACCCTGAGCCCATCCTGGTCTTTCCCCAGGCCCTTCTTGGGCACTCGACCACTCTGGTTTATTGGCCCAAGAACTGCTCCTCAAGGAAGCATCCTGAAGCCACCCGTTTCTTCTGCTCTGCCACCAGATTTTGTTCCCCCGTCAACCCTGCCATGTGAGGGTGGTCTGTGTTTTCATCCTTGCTCCTGTTCCCAGGCTCTACAGGTCAGACCCATTCATCTTTCGATTCACAACAGTCAGGGTTAGGTCAGGATTCTGGACAGAGATCTTTTTGGATGGGGCAAACTTCTGAGCTCAGGGTGGTGTCCAGTCTTGTCCAAGGCCCCAAGTCTGCTCGACTGCACATTTGAATATGAAGACCCTGGGTAGGGGTGTGATAGGTGAGACCCTATGAACAAGGCAAAGGCCCCCTCCAGACCCACACTCAGCCACCTGCAACCAGTCCACCATGTAGAGTAGCAGTCTGGTTAGGTGTCTGGGATCAACATGGGGAACTTAGAAACCTGTTCTGTACTGGGCTTCTCTACCCACTCATCCGCTGTCCCAGCCTCAGTTTGCTCCATCTGTGAGATGGGACTAAGACTGGGTTCATATGGGCATTTCATCAAGCTGGAGGAATGCAGAAAGAGCTAGTTCTTTTCCTGTGGGGACGGAGTTTTTGGAAAGGAGACTACAGACAGCTTTGTCTGTTAGAGTTAGAGTAGGTGGCCATGAAGACCATTGGCTCTGGGTCTTCTTTTAGCCACTTTCTAGCGGAGTTACTGTACCCTCAAGCTTCGGTTTCTTATTTCTAAACTAGGGGTCGCGCCTCATGGTGTTGTGAGAACAATAATCTCTCATGCTTATTGAGTGTGTACAATGGCCAGGGACTTCCCACGCTGCCCCATAGTGTGGACGAGGGAACTGAGGCACAGAAAGCTTAGGCAACAAGCCCAAAAACACACAGCTGGAAAGTGAGAGAATACAATGGATGATGTAAACTAAGGGATTAGCAGAGTTCTGTGCACATAGCTAGCTGCAAACCATAGCAAGCCGCAGGCAAGGGATTGGGCTGGATTGTTGCTCCTCTGAGTGGCCAGTTTTGGCAATCTATAGCCCCTGGAGAGGTGTGGGGGGGGCGGGCATTGAGGGGCGTTACAGAAGGGCCAGAGGGAGTTGTGAATTGTCTGAGCAAATCAAACAAGATGTACAGACAATATCCTGTTTTCTGGAGCTCTGTGGGCCAGTCAAGAAAACAGAAAACCAGTAAGTAAACAAGCCAGTAAATAATTACCAGTGATTTCAGACGCTGATACTGCTATGCAGGTCAGAAGACACAGAAAGCAAAATAACAACACAGCCACTCAGTAATGTGACGCCTCATGCTCTCTCTCTCTTAAATTGTGGTTTCCAGAGCAAATTAAATTTCCATCCAACATGTTGTACACATTTTGTTTTGTAACATGAGTTGCAACTCCCTTCATGTAGCAATAGCAATCTTCTGGCTTTCTCCCTGGCTTCCTTAATCCCATTGGTGCTTCTTCCCTGCTCCTTCCTGACTTCTGAGCTTTGTTTAGGGGCAAAGGTTGCCCTTTTGGTCCCCTGTGGTTAATTGTTTTGAGGCGCAGTTCCTCTGTATATTGCTGTTCACTTTATAAGCCTGTCTGTTGTTGGCTGCAAGGTGATCTCCAGAATCTCAGTTCCAGGTTTGAAGAGTATGAAGGGAATGTGACAGAGTTTTGAGAGGGGATTTTAGATGAGATGGTCAAGAAAGACCTCTAGGAGCCAGTCTTGTAAAGACAGCAAGGACTGTGTCTTAGTAAAAGAGAACAGCATGTGATAATGTCTAAGGCAAGAGAGCAGACTAATGTAGTAGGGGCATTGTGGGCAGGCAGGAGAGCATCGGTAGATACAGTTGGAGAGATAGGCAGGGGCTAGACTACCCAGAACTTTGGAGACCACGAGGAGGATCAGATGTTGCAGTGGGGAGCCATTGGGTGGTGTCAAACTAAAGGTTACTTCTTACTCGGGATAAACAAAAATGCACATAATGACTCATCCCTTAGAAAGCCCGATCTAGGAGCTGACTTTGAGAAGCGGGTACCTTGTTCATGCTTAGACCATGGTTTATTCTCTACACTGGAATGAAGTCAGAGTTAAGGCTACCATCTCTCAGGACCCACCTGGGTATTTGCAATCTACACGGCAGCTTAGCCTGCTTGCAAAGGAGCAGCTGGCCTGGCCCCACTTGGAAACTGGGTGTGAAGAGTTTGGTAGATTTTCTGGGTCAATGGGTGGGACAGGTTCTCTGAAAGAAATTGCAATGGTTTGCAGAAACAGAGAACAGGAGTGGGCCGGGGCCAGGAACGTGATCCAATGCCATGGCTGGCCCTGACTTTGGGTGTGTCATTGTGTGGCCCCACCCCAAAGCCGTGGGTGAGGCCCACTGGCTTCAGAAAATAAATATGAACTTACTGAAGAGATGATTCCCAGGGTGGTTTGAGGGCTGGACAAAGAAATCCCTGACCATTTCCTAATAATAAAAAGATTGTAGATAATCACCTACGTAGAGTGGCACAAATGGCTAAGCACTGAACTACTAACCAAAAGCTTAGTGGTTTGAACCCACCAAGAGGTACCTTTGAGAAATGCAAGTGTCCCATAAGCAAATGAAGACTCAACCTCACTAGATAGGAATTAAATGAAAGCAATGGATATTATTTCTCACCTAAGGAGCGAATTTTAATCATGATGACATCCTGTGTTGTAAGGGATGGTGAGAATTAATTGGTCATTCTCTCGAGTGGCTGATGGCAGTCAATGTTAATGCCGCCTGTTTCAAACCCACCTACTGCCAACGAATTGGTTCTGACACAAAGCAACTCCATAAGCTAGAGTAGGACCTTTGTGTGGACAGATAGATAACCTCATTTTCCTTCTGCAGAGCAGCTGGTAGGTTTGAACCACCAACCTTGTAACTAACAGCTCAATGTTTAATCCACTGTACCACCAGGGCCTAACACTATCCTCATCTATGTCTGTCTTCTTCAGACAGCAGTGTTTCCTTCTCTCTAACCAGGATCAGGCAGTGTTTTGTTCTGCTGTGCATAAGGTTGCTATGAGTTGGTACTGACTCGATGGTACCTAAGAACAACAGCCCTTTCCCCAAAGAGCTCTGTGCTCTTCAGTTTACACCAAGTCTAAACAGCAGTTCTGGAATCCTCAAAGCACTCAAATCTTGTTTCTTTTCCATATTCATTGACTTTAGAGAACAGAAATAAGTCTGAAGAGGCAAGATCAGGATTGTAGGGTGGATAGAGTAGAGTTTCCCAGTGAAATTTTTACACGATAATTCTTGTTATCCTCAAAGAAGGAGCAGGGGCATTGTCGTGATAGAAAAAAAGTCCTCAGTATCACTTTCCTGGTCTTTTTCTCACAACACAGTTTTCCATTTTCTTAAAATTTCTTCATAATAAGCCCCAATGATCATCCAGATTCACTCTTCGGAATCCCAAAAAACAGTCATCGTGACTTCTGAGCTGACTCATCTGCCTTGCCTTTAGCTGTCCAACAGATGCCTTTTGAAACCACTGTTCTCATTGTTTCTGAAGGCAGTTGAATGAGGACTAAGACAGTGTATTCCTGAGGGGACTTGCCTACAGCTATTCACTCATCAAAGAAACACACAAACATTCAGGATAAACCCCTGCGTGTGTTAACTGGAAACCTGGTAACAATACTCCGACTTGCCCTCCAACTCTTGTTGTTAAAGTGCCGTCGCATCCCGTCGCATCAGTTACGACTCATAGTGACCCTGTAAGCGTTTCCAAGGAGCAGCTGATGGTTTTGAACAGTTGACCTTGCGGTTCGCAGTCCAGTGCTGATCCTGCAGTACCACACCAGGACCACAATGCAGGCATTAAAAACTGACAGAATAATTGCCAATGTTGTTGTTGTTGTTAAGTGCTGTTGAGTTGGTTCCGATTCATAGCGCCCCTGTTTCCAAGGCTGGTAGTTTCAAACTGCTGATCTTAAGGTTCGCAGCCCAATTCGTAACCACAACGCTACCAGAGCACCTTAGTACAGGAAAAAAAAACAACAACAAAAAACACAACTCTCACCACTGAGTATAAACGGAGCTAAATGGTACTCATCAAGATGTAAGCATAGTTATTCCTCCCTAGTATTACCCAAATTCTCTACCACTTTTTTGAAGTGATGAAGGAGCCTCTGAAATGTCAGGAGTCGGACCCTCAGTGGGGACGCCCCTCCCTGACTGTGGGGTTTCAACACATGACTTACCTGCTCTGTGCCTCAGTTTCCCAGAGGAAAATCTGTCCTGGTGTGGCTCTGTAGGATCAACACTGGACGGCAAACAATTGAAACTCATCAGTCACTCCTCTGAAACCCTATGCTGGGTTGCTATGAGTCGGAACAGACTAAGAGGCACTTAACAACAACCACATAACGCTTGGGGAAATACATCTGTACCCCAAGTCCTCACTGACATGGTTAGGTGCTAAAAACCAGGTCATTATGCAAAAATCAGTGCTATGGAGCGTTTGGGTTTGTTTTTTTTCTATTTTCAGACCACCCATTTGCCTGAGTTTTTGTTTGTTTAGAAATAATAACAGCTAAGATTTACTGCTGCACTTATCACAGTGTCGAGTCTGGCTGTGGAGAAGGAGGCTTGAAGGAGACAAAGCTGGATAAAGCCGGGCTGTGTAACTGGAGGGGCTCACGGCTTACCCACGTCACCTTGCTCCAGTGCCTAGGGGCAGAGCTCCCCACCCGGAGCCGCCTCCAGGGCTCTGCTCCCACTCCTGTGAGCCATGCATTCAGGATCCTGGAGTCTGCTCTGCCTGCAGGCCTGGTGAGTCAGAGGCTCCGGGCTTCCTCTGAGGACGCTGGGAACCTGGCCCAACAAGCATGCCCTGCTGAAGCCCAGGCTTCAGGTCTAGTTCAGCTCACTTTGGGATGTCATTAAACTCACTTGCATTTCTTCCGAACACCCTGTCCAATGCTTCTGTCTTTCCTCCCTTCCCCACCTATCGCAGTTTTGAGCTGTGGGACCTCCGGCCGAATAGGAGTTGGGGACCCAGAGTAGGCACAGCTGGCTCAGTACCCTTGGGCTTCTGTGGATGCCACAGCCCTTTGTGGCAACTGGACATGGCACCCACACCAGTTGGAGGGCGCAGAGGGCACGGGACAGTGCAGCCCAGCTTCCTAGAGGCCACCTGAGGACCCTTCTTCAGGGAGGGGATTCTCCACAGCCTTCCTGCAGTGCCTGGCATCTCATTAACACACAAAAGAGATCATAGATTTTTACTATGTTGTTGTTATGTGCCGTGGAGTCCGTTACGACTCATAGCGACCCTGCATAGGGTTTCTGAGGCTGTAAATCTTTACGGGAGCAGTTTCGAACTGCTGACCTTGAGGCTCACAGCCTGATTCATAACCACTACGTTTCCCTTAGATTTTTACTATAGTAAGTGCAGATTTTCAGATAAGAAGACAGTCAATAAGTAAGGGTTGTTAAGTGCCATCAAGTTGATTCCGACTCATAGCAACTCTGTGTAGGGTTTCTGAGGAGCAGCTGGTGGGTTTGAACAGCCAAACTTGCGGTCCAGTGCTTTATCCTATAGTGCCGCCCCAGGAATCCCAGGAAGGAGTAGGCACTAGAGTGATAATTGCTGGGAGTGAACTTGGTGATTTGGAATCAGTTGTTCTGTGTGAGAGTGTGCATGTGTAAATCCTTTTTGACATTTTTCAAGATGTCTCTTTGAACATGTGTAACTTTTGAAATGGAAACATTTCTTGATTTCTTAAGGGGCATTGAGAAGATGCTTCCAACATACATGTTAACCTTTTCTTCTTTAGACGCTCTTCCATCTTACCCCTGCCTCTTTGCTGACAAGCTGAGCTCGTCCTCTTCCAGCCCTTTCTGTGAGCTTTGGTTGTTTCCACTGGTTCTCCCTTCTCTTCATCAATCAGAACATCTTTCTTGTTCTTTATAAAACCTGAGCATCAAACCAATACTCAGGACACAGAAACGCTAAGGAGAGAGACAGAAACAATGGAAGAGGAGAAGGAGGGGACACTTTTAAAGCAAAAATGTCTACGGAGAGTGAATTCATCTAACTTATTATTTTGTATAAGTCACAAGTGATGCAATTTTGGAAGTGAGAGGAAAAGGCAGCACCCAAACCAGGAGCTCTGGGAGAGGTGGAGAGAGAATGAAATAAAGCAGACCCTCTAGGTGATAGCTGGATCTGCCCCCACCCCTACGCACAAGAGGCCATGCATTATGGGACCAGGTGAGGGTAAGGCAGTGAGCAGGAGGAGGGAGCTCAGGGACCTGTGAGCAGGCTCTCCACTTGCAAATTTGGATCAAATGCACTTAGTGTGAGGTATCAGCAGAAACCTGGGCTAAAGATGAGCTAAGGTGGAGGTGACGATGCAGTAACCAGGAGAGCCCGGATCCCCAAAAGAAAGAGAGGATGCTGGGAGCCACTGTTAGTGCTAGGCAGCTGAACCAAGGAGGTCCAGTACCGAGTGTCCCTTCTTCTACCATCCAGTGATAACTGTGAAAGAGGGCCAGTCGTTTGGAATATCAGAGTCAGGAGGGGCCTCAGAATTTACAAGTGCCCACCCCATCATTTTAGAGACAAGAAACAAAGACTCAGAGAAGGAAGGCACTTTTCCCAAAGTCACACAGCACCCCAGATGGTCTGGCAAAGGGGCTCTAGTGCCCAAGAAGTGGTCAAGAAAATGTTTGATTTTTTTCTCTGCAGTCCTCAAAAACAGGACCTTATGGCAGGTGGTACAAGGAGACAGATTTTCATCTCAGTCTAAAATCTTTCTAGTGAATTGAGCAGAGTAATGAGCTCCAGGAGACTGGGTGCATTGAAGTTAAGAGTGAAGTGTGTCTCCCTCCGGACCTGAGCCCTCAGAAGCGGACTCGTCCATTTAGTTCCTTCTCACACTCTCTAGAATTCTAGATGTGGCTGAGCGCAGCGTGACTGTTGCCCTCTTCTGGTAAAACAGTAGTATTGCAGCTTCCTGCTTGACCACACTGTGGTCCTCTGGTCAGCCCAGGCTTTCCAGACACAGCCAACTCTTTGGATCTGAGAGTTCCCATTCTGGGGCCTTTGGGACAGGGGTGGGAATACCTCTCGTACACATGTGTTAAGAAGGTGGGTGAGGTCAGGAAGAAGGGATGCAGCCCCCACCAATGTCTTTAATATGGGGGTAAAGGCAGTGAACCCCCCAATGGCCAGCACTCCAGGTTCTGTTTGGCTAATTGTACTGCACCCTTGCTATCATCAGGATCTGTGGGACTGACAGACTGGGCTCTGACCCGGGCACTCACTCTGGCATTGCCATCACCCACTTATTAATTGGGGATCACGGTGACTCCAGATGACAAACACTGGACGGAGAGCCACAAGTTCCACAGTTTGAGCCTGTCAGCTCCTTCACAAGGAGAGAGGTGAGGCTTTCTGCTCCCTCGAAGATTTTAAGTCTCAGAAACCCTGTTCAGGGTCGCTATGAGTTGGAACTGACTCAATGGCACTTAATAACAACTATTTTTTAACTGGGTGACCTTAATCAAGTGCCCTCCCCTCTCTGAACCTCTTACTGTGCGACCCTGTGGAGAACTCCAGTGGTCTCATCAGGTCTGAAAGTTAGTAATTTGACTGACCCTGGTCACCTTATTTCTTTTAAATCATATATAAATTAATCCATTTATTACAGGCTAGAGAGGGTTCAAATGGTGGAGCTTTGACTGGTGTTCCTTCAGTCTTTGGTGGTGGATTTACTGTGATGGTGAAGATGGTGATGTCATCCAGTCCAGCCCCACCAGCAGCTGGTTTCATACAGGAAGCACAGTGCCAGAGCCCCACAGCTCGTCTCTGAGTTTTGGTTTTGCCGCAGAAGGAGCCAGAGTGCATGGCATGTTGGCTGATTTCAATTTTCTTCATCATTTTCCTGAGGGAGGCGCCATAACTGGGCCCATATTTACTGACAACCCCAACCTTCTTGGTGTGTTAAGCCATCTGGCTACAATCTACCCTCAAGTCCAGAGCCTTGTTTCATTTTTTATCATCCCTTCTCCGTTCTTTCCACTAGTGCCTTCATGTTCTTTCACCTCAGATCTGCTTTCAAAAACAGTTCCCAAGTTTATTCACAATGAGTTGCCAGTGACTGATAGCGTGTCCCTTTATAACCTTATATGTTAATAGCACCAAGGTCTAGTACCAAAGGCATGAATCCCTAATGGTTGAATTTCAGGTACCAGCCACCTTGGGTGCCAGAGATCCTTTTATAAGGCAGCAAGGCCTTAGGGTCTAGAAATTAAGTAGAAAATCTTCCCTTCCCCTTTTGTAGTGGTCAACTCACAGCCTGGCAGTATGGTGTTGTCCTCAGCTCCTGAGCCACACTTTAATTGGGAGATAGAGTGGAAGGTAATCAGAGGAAGGCAGCCATGATGGCAAAACTATGTCTAATCCAGCATAAATTGGGGCATTTGTATCAGCTTCTTCCACTTACACTGACTGCCTTCTACTTTGCCGCCCACCGGCCATTCATGAGGATTTCACATTGGACTGCTAACCACATGGTCAGCAGTTCAAATCCACCAGCCACTCTGCAGGGGAGAGATAAGGCTGTCTGCTCCTGTAAAGATTTATGGTCTCAGAAACCGTATGGAGCTGTTTGACTCTCTCCTCTAGGGTCACTAGGAGTTGGAATTGACTTGTTGACAGTGGGTATGAACAGTTTGGTAATGGGGAAGCAGTGTCAATTTCCTTTCCCCTGCCAGCTCAGCCTCTGATTGGCCTGTGGATCTGTCTCTTCCTCTATCTCATCTTCACAGGGAGAATGTAAGTCCCTGAGGGCAGAGTGGGCATCTTCCAGACAGAGGAAGGGTGCCTGGTGTCCGATGAAACCGTAGGCTCTAATTTCAGCGCTTACTTGCTGTGTATCCTTGAGCAAGTCACTTAACCCTCAGTTCTCCCTTCTCTAAAATCAGGGAAATGATACCTCCTGCAGGGAAGGTGATACTCAAGTAAAATGTTTATAATGCATAAAACCAAGGTCATTAATAGAAAAGTCTACTCATCCAGAGTCCCTGGGAGACTCCTTGGCTTTGAATTCTGCCTTTCCCTTGTGTGGTCTTGGCAAGTCGTCTGCAAAATGTAAATAGTAATGAGCTAATGTGTAATTGAGCCCTGGTGTGGCACTGCGGGTTAATGCGCTGGACTGCAAGGTCAGTTTGAGCTACAAGGTCAGCAGTTCAAGTAAATTAGCCGCTCCTCAGAAACTCTATACAGGGTCGCTATGAATCAGAACCAATTTGACGACACTTAATAATAACAATGGAGTCCTGGTGTGGTGCTGTGGGTTAATGCACCAGACTGCAAAGCCGTTTGAACTGCAAGGTCGGCAGTTCAAGTTCACCAGCTGCTTCTCCGAAACCCTATACAGGGTCACTATGGGTCAGAATCAACTCGACGGCACTTCACAACAACAACAATAACAACAATGGAGTCCTGGTGTGGTGCTGTGGACTAATAGGTCAGACTACGAAGTCATCTGAACTGCAAAGTCAGTGGTTCAAGCTCACCAGCTGCTCCTTGGAAACCCTATACAGGGTCTCTATGGGTCAGAATCGACTCAACGGCACTTCACAACAATAAGAACAATGTATTACGGAAGTACCTAAGGAACACTAACTCAGTAGGTGCGCCATAAATAATATAAGGAAATTGTAGACAAGTGCCATTAGTTCATTTCCTAAGAGATAGCATTCATTCACCTAACAGGTTTTTACTTGCCACCTACTGTGTGCTGAGCACTGTTGGAGGCAATAAGGAGCAAAATGGGCAAAAATCTCAGCCCTCTTGGGGCCTCCATTCTAGTGAGGGAGACAGATCATGAAGAAAAGAAGTAAACCATATCTTGAATGGAGTTGACTTGGATTGAGCCTGCTAAGAAGACAGAATAGAACTCCCCCGAAGGTTTCCTAGGCTGCAATTCTTTACAGGTCTTTCTCTCACAGAACCACTGGCTGGCTGGGTGTGAACTGTCAATCTTTCTGTTACAAAAACAAACCAAATCCACTGCCATCAAGTCGATTCCAAAGCATAGTGACCCCTTAGGACATAGTAGAAATGCTCCTTAGGGTTTCTGAGACTATAACCATCCCGGGAGCAGAGAACCTCATCTTCCTCCTGAAGAGCGGCTCATGAGTTTGAACCAGCAACCTATTAGTTAGCAGCCCAGCACTTAACCCACTGTGTCACCAGGGCTCCTTCAGCCTTTTGGTTGTTGTTGTTGTTAAGTGCCATCGAGTTGCTTCCGAACCATAGCTACCCTGTATAGGGTTTCAGAGGAGCAATTGGTGAGCTTGAACCACTGACCTTGCACTTCAAACCACTTTGCAGTCCAGTGCATTAACCCACAGTGCCACACCAGGGCTCCTAGCCTGTTGGTTAGCAGCTGAGCATGAATGCTCAGAAGAAAAATAAACCAGGGAAAGAAGCAGAGCAATGGGAGGGTAAAGGTGGTCAGGGATTTTGATTGGCCCAAACTTGAATCGGTGTTCATTATGGGCCAATCAGCTTTGTATATTGGGGGAGAGAGAGAGAGACAGAAAAGGGGAGACCAGGGAATCTGATTGGCTCATGTTTCAAGTGAATCTCTCTCTCTCTCTCTCTCTCTCTCTCTCTCTCTCTCTCTCTCTCTCTCT
>NW_006408610.1:11279395-11293557 GCF_000296735.1 Chrysochloris asiatica | reverse complement strand
TGTGTGTGTGTGTGTGTGTGTGTCTCAATGGGGAGAAACAGTTAAGGGAGTCATTGTGAACTTTGTGGGACCCTGATCTGAACAGCTTCCTTCTCCTGACCCACCTTGAGCTTAAAGTGTGAAGATCAAGCAAGTTACAGACCATTTCCCTCACTTACCAGATGTGGTGCTATAAAATCAGCACTAAACTGCCAACCACAAGGTCAGCAGTTCAAACCCACCAGCTGCTCCTCAGAAATCCTACACATGGTTAGTATGAGTTGGAACCGACTCAAAGGCATTTAACAACCACAACTAGCATTCAGCTGTTGCTGCAATATCAACAGAAACTGACTCAGATTGTCTGTGCCCACAATACCTCTACAAGATGGGGTTCTTATTCCAACAAGGCCTCAGAGGCAGGACTTGAACCAGGTACGTAGGCCTCCTAAGCTGGTGCCCACGCTGTTGGAGCAGTGACTCCCATTCGCCCTCTGGCACTGTGCCCTGCTGAGTGGCTGTGTTTGCAGAGTGCTGCTGCTCAGCCCATGGAGACTCCTGAGTCCACGAGTCAGAAAGTGCCCGGATCTCGGCACAAAGCTCCACTGTACAGATGGTAAAAGTGAGGCCCAGACAGGGATGGGGCTGGCTCAAGGTCACACTGCAGGTGGTACAGAAAGAAGGCATCAGCCCAGGCAGCTGGGGGCAGCCTTTCAGGGAAATGCCAGGCTGGGAAGGATGACGAGGCTGGAGATTTGGAAATTTGGTAATGGCTATTTTGGAGCCACGTTTCAAGGCCTGCCTGGGCTGAAGGGAAACAGCCACCCTGGCCACAGGTCCTGTGACTCATGCTGGGCCAGCTCCTGCCCCCCAGTAATGGCACAGCCCTGCTGGAACATGCGCCCCTTTTGTGTGCCTCTCCCCTCCTTCCACCAGCCTCCTACACCATGGCATCAGTCACTGGGTCCTTTCTGCCTTTGTGTCAAGAACAGAGTCCAGTCCCCTGTCCAACTGACCATTCTCTGCAGTTACGGGAAGATGTGAGGCTGGACTGGGCTGAGACATTCCAACACTTCCCAAGTGGTGATCAGTCCTCTGTGAGGGTCCCCTGCCTCCTGGGGGTTGGTGGGGATCCCTGGGTAGTGTAAATGGTTTGCCTCCAACTACTGACCTGAAGGTTGGCAGTTTGAACCCACCCAGAGGCACCACAGAAGAAAGTCCTGGCAATCTACTTCCATAAAGATTACAGCTAAGGAACCCCTGTTGGACAGCCCTGCTCTGTGCCACACAGAGCTACCATGCATCCAAATCAACTCGACAGCAGGGAGTTTGGATTCAGGGGGTGGGAGGCACTTCCCCACCTCAGTACCACTGTCCCCTCCTAAGGCCCACAGTACATTGGCATCCCTTCAGTATGTACAGCTCACTGCCACTGGCTGCTAGTTCCCCCTGCAGCCCTAGGAGAGACATGGGCAGCTACTAAACCAGAGCTAACACAGGAAGGAGCCAGGCAGAGCAGCTTGGGGGCTTGGGGTCAAGTAGGCCCCGATTTCTCTGTTAATAGGAAGGCTCTCCACTCTGCCTCACTGAGCCCCGAGAAGGCAGCTGTGGAGCCATTGGACAATAATGGAGGAAAGGCCCCAGGGAGTGGCAGCTGCCCCCACTGTCTCTCCTGGGGAACCCCACCACACAGTACCTTCCGTTTCATGGATGTGCATGCAGCCCATTGCTTAATGCAGGGCAGGCCTCAGATCCCATTTACCCTTTGAAGATTGAAGTAGCAAATGTGGCCCCGGGCCATTGGAAAGACAGTGACTGTGACTAGAGCCATTACTCTCCTGACCCCTCTGGTGGCCCAGACCCAGTCCCCATCCTGGTCCTCCAAGCAGGAGGTAGAGAGGGCGTGCTTCCTGGAAATGTCATCTGCTTCTAATTTATTCACTCACTCATTCATTCAATAAATGGGTCACTGTGGGTTAATGCACTGGACTGCAAGGTCAGTTTGAACCACAAGGTCACTGGTTCAAGCTCACTGGCTACTCTTTGGAAACCCTATACAGGGTCACTGTGCGTCAGAACCGACTCAAAGGCAAGTTAACAAGAACAACATTTGTTGGGCTTGTATCATGTGCCAGGCACCGATGTGTTGTGGCTACACAGTAAGCTAAACAGACAGGAAATCAACGGGGGATCCCGGCACCTTTGTGTTTGGTGAACTAGTGGGTGGGCATCCAACATAACACGTGTAATCATAGATTGTCCAAGCTGGAAGGGGCCTGATCCTTCAGATCCCTTCAGCAGACTCTTTGTGAGCATGTGTGCCAGGAACTGTGCTCGGTCTTGAGGTGCTCAGATAGATTAGACAATGCCCTGTCCTCAGAGGACTCCTCATCAGGGGAAATAGAGCCCTGAGATCTAAGCACAGTACAGAGGAAGGTGTGGTTCCAGGGGGGTTTGCAGAGCCCAGGGACAGTGGGGACTGGGGGAGGGAGGCGCCAAGTCTCATTTTGCAGACAATAATAATAACTAACATTGGGTTTAGTTGTTCGATGCCCTCAAATCGGCTCTAACTCATAGCAACCCTATGCACAAAACACTGCCCAGTCCTGCACCATCTTTGTAACTGTTGTTATATTTGGGCCCATTCTGCCATAGTGTCAGCCCATCTTGTTGAGAGTCTCCCTCTCTTTAATTGAGCCTCCACTCTACCAAGTGGACCCTGTCCTTCTCCAGGGACTGGTCCCTCCTGATAACATGTCCAAAGTATGAGAGACAAAGTCTCACTGTCCTCCCTTCTAAGGAACTTTCTGGCTGTACTTCTTCCAACTCAGACTTGTTGGTTCCTCTGGCAGTTCATGGTACCTTCAAATTCTTCACCAACGTTACAATTCAATTCTTCTACGAACTTCCTTATTCATTGTCCAACTTTCACATGCGTATGAGCTATTTAAAGTACCATGCCTTGGGTCAGACGCACCTTGACACTTTTGAACACTTTAAAGAGGTCTTATATAGCAGATTTGCCTAATGCAATACATTGTTTGATTTCTCGGCTGCTGCTTCCATGAATGTTGATTGTGGATCCAAGCACAATGAAGTCTTTGAAACTTCGATCTTTTCTCGATTTACCATGTTAATTATGGGTCTGGTTATGAAGATTTTTGTTTTCTTTACATTGAGCTGCAATCCACATTGAATGGTGTAGTACTTGATCTTCACCACTAGGTATTTCAAGTCGTCTTCACTTCCAACTAGCAAGCTTGTGTCATCTGTATACCACAGGTTGTTAATGAGTCTTCCTCCAATCCTGATGCCACTGAGTGCTTATTTAATGCCAGGCACTGGATCAAGTGTACTTACGTTAGTATCTCATGAGGAAACTGTCTTCCAGAGAGGGTCCATGTGAGCAGAATCAAATCTTGTTGTTATTGTTGTTAAGTGCCTTCGAGCCAAACCTAGACTCCCAATTTCTAGGAGCTTGGAATACAATATGTTTCTTCTCCCACCCTAGTCTTTAAGGGTCAACCACCATCAGCAGATGCAGCCATGCTGAGATGTACAATGGGATGAGTGTCATGAGGGGGTGGGAGGAGGGCCAGTGAGGAGCACCGTGAGCAGGGACCATATTTTCTCAAACTGAACACTGAACCTTAGGTGGGGCACACATGGCCTGGCCGAGGAGCTATGTGTCTTCCCAGCATGAGGCGAAGTTTGGAGAAGTCTGGGTCCTCAGGGTAACGGTTGGCTTGGTCATTAGATATCTGTTGGGTTTTGAGGAGGTGGTAGTGTTTTATTAGAATCTGAAACAGAACCATTAAAATTGGATCTATCTCTTGCCAGTTTGAGAAGTATAACCCCACAGGGCTGAGCCAACTGAAGGGTAAGGTTGGAGAGGTGGGGTGGGAGCAGGGTGTGTGAGCCCCTAAAAGGCCCAGCACTGTAAGCTGGATCTGACAAGGGAGGGAACAGGGAGCGGGCTCCGACTGGATCCTGGTTGTTAGTAGCAGAACTGGTAGCCAGCACAAAGGATTTGGAGGCTTCACAGCACAGATTCAAGAGGCTGGGACAGTGGGCAGCAGAGTGTCTGTCTTAAAACTGGAAACGTAGGTCAGCACTCAGCCTGCTCCTGAGGGCCAGGAGCAGGGAGTTAAATCCGCCCTCAGCCAGCCGGAGTGTAGAAGTCTGGTCTGTCCCCCTCTCTGGCCAACAAAGAACCCCAGGTAGAAGGACCCCTGCTTCACAGAGGGAGGTGGGACACTCCAACTCACTAACACAGCTCACAGTGGGAGAGCCCCCAAACCAGAAATGAGCTCAGGGGCCCAACGGCCCCCAAATCCTACACATGACCACATGTGGCACGGAAGATCCTGGAGGAGTTGCACTAAGGAGGTAATCATTCCAGACCCCTCCATCTCGTAGTGTGGTTTGAGACAAGCCGAGCACCAAGGAGACAATGAGAGGGTTGCTTGGAGACCTTTGGTGCTGTGAGCAGGATGGACGTGGAGAGGAAGGGACAGATGTGAAGGCATTTGTGGGGATTAACTTTCCAGAGCCTCTGGGGATTCTCTGTGGAGAGAGAGGTACACAGAATCTCAGGGGCTCAGCAAGGCCTTCAGGATGACCCTCTCCAGGCTGCCTGCCATTCAGAAGCCCTCTCATTTGCTCTCAATTATGGGCTGGCCACACTCCCTAAACGCTGAGCTGAAAAGCCCAGGTAAGTCTGTGAGCAAACATACTATGACCCCTTACAATGCCTCCTGCAGATGCAGAAGCCACAAGGGGTGGCACGGTGCACCTCGGACTTGTCATCTCTGCCCCTGGCCAATGCATCCACCTTACAGAGGGAGAAATGGAGATCCAGAGAGGTGAAGGAACTTATCCAAGGACACACAGCAAGAAAACAGCAGAACTGAGATGAAAACCCAGGGCCCCCCGACTCCCACACTATTGTTCTTGCTACTGTTAACAGTGGGAAACGGTGCTCTAGAAGTCTCGGGTGGGTGAAGCAGAAATAATAACCCTAAACCAGTTTCCTTCTTACTGCAGGAGACAAGTGGATGTAAAGAAGGTTATAGGGAGGGATTCTAGAAAGAGGGTCCCCTTTTTCTCTTCCTTCTCTGGGGCAGGTGGCAAGTGGAATGAGGGATGTTCCCTGACTTGCCAACGGCTCCTGAAAACATGAGAGCTATTGAGTGGGTCCTTTGTAGAGGGGGTCCCTGGTACGGCAGCTGTCCAGGCCCCTGAGGCCAGAGCGCTGACCTGAAAACTGGTTCCAGACCATTTGCATGCACTTGCATCCATCCACACCTGCATCCCTCCCCAGGCCGCTCCTGTTGGATGTGAATTCCCACTGGGGTCCTCGTCAAAGTTTCCCTGGAGCGGGCCAACACACAAGAGGGTTTCTGGGCTGGCCCACGGGGCACTGGGCAGAGCCTGTTTGAGGCCAAAGACAAAGAAGCGTTATTGCTGACTAGGTGGTGGATGGGCCACGTCCCCTACACTCTCCACCTGCTTGGAGGGAAGGGAGGCTTGTTCTAGCAATGACAGTCTCCAGGGGGTACAAACACGCCCTTTCTATTTTGATTTTCTTTATGAACAGAAATGTTTTTTCTGCTTGTCGTAAAGCAAAGTGAGCTAAGGCTCTTCCACAGTTTGCATGGATGCTGTAGTGTGTTTTGCCAATTCTCCCACACTTCCAAGAGTTAACACATTTCTGCATTTCTCCTAGCCCCACTGTGGGGGATTTTCGAGCATAATGGTGAAACTGGAGCACTGAGAGAATCCTTCCCTCTGTGTGGTTCTGCCACATCCCACTTAGCCGGAGGGTTCACCTCCCCAGGGCCCAGGTTACTGCTCTTCCATTCCTGCAGAGCTTGTTCCGCCTCCAAGTCCCCACACGTTCTGGTCACAGGGCCAGCACTTCTGTGTTATTGCATGACCTTAGACAAGCCTCAGTTTCTCATCTGTGAAATGGGGGAGGATGTGTTTAGCTGTCTGTAAGCTCCCCTGTCCTGTCTTGATGGAGGACCCTCCTTGGGGTCTGCGCTCAGTGGTTGTATACATGTAGCAAAGCCCTGCCTCGTGAGGTGGGGAGGATGAAATCTGGAGTAGAGAGCATTGGGTGAGCTTCCTGGTGAAGGAATTTGAAACAAACCCTACTGCTTCTCTGAACCTTAGTTTTCACGTCTATAAAATGGAGCTGAAAGATGCTTGTGAAATTCTCTGGGTGATCTGTCAGGAACCTGTACAACACATCTGCTTATTCTTTATAGGAAGGCATACAGCTCAGGCTGGGATTGGATAGATCTGTGGATAAGGGAGACTGCATGAAATACAAGGACTTTGGGATTTGGGGGCAATTCCCCCTTGGGAGACACTCTCTGGGATAGAGCCCCTTCTCTGTTTCCTCCTAGGCCCTGGGCTCCCCTGAGTACAACACAGCTCTTATCCATTGGTACTGCACTGAACCTTCAGTGGCTCCCTGTTGCCCATGAGGTAAGGTCTTGGCTCCTTCTCAGGGCAAGTGAGTTCCTGAACAGTCAAGCCTGTACCTTCCTCTTCAGCCTCATTTCTCTCCACATATTTCAAGAGTCCTCGTGTGTTGCTAGAGGATGAGCACTGGGTTGCTAATCACAAGACTGTCAGTTCAAACCCACCAGTCACTCCTTAGAAACCCTGTGCAGGGTCGCTATGAGTTGAAACAGACTCAACAGGCATTTAACAACATTGGGCTTTCACCAAAATGCCCAGGCTTTTGCAGGTGTTAAGGAGTCCTGGTGATGTCGTGGCTAAGCACTTGGCTGCTAACCATAAGGTCGGCAGTTCAAATCCACCAGCCTCTCCATAGGAGAATGATGAGGCAGTCTGCTTCCATAAAGGTTACAGCCTTGGAAATCCTATGGGGCGGTTCTACTCCGTCCTCTAGTATTGATATGAGTCAGAATCAACAACAGCCAAGTTTCTCAAGTGTTGGTCCTTCATTTGCTTGCGCCATGCCCTTCCCCTCATCTGGCTTTGACACCTCCTCCAAGAGGTCTTCCTGATTTCAGGCTCTACAGTTCTTGCCCCTCCTCTGTCCCCATCATAGCACAAATGACCCTGTGCTACACGTGTCTGGCTGTTTGTCTTTCTCCCTCATAGACTGTAAGCACCCAGTCTAGAAACCCTCCCTCTTTATCCCCCCTCAGGACACGCCATCAAAACCCCAACCCATTTACTCTCTCTACAGGTTTGTCAGGCACAATAATTTTGTAGTTTCCTTATTTTTCTGTGTTTTCACACAGAGTTTTATAAAAAGGGCCAGGAATGAGGAAACAGGGGAGAGCAAGTATGAGCTCTGAGCTCTGCAGGGAATGGATAGAAATCCCAGGCCTGAGTTCCCAGCCATCCCCTCCTCAAAACACACAAACTTACACACCTCAGGGATCTTAACCAGAAAAGCCAGTAAACCCTTTTCTATCTTGAAAAACACAAAGATAAAAGAATGAGGAGAGAAATTCAGTCTGGAAGTCAGGCAGTTAGGGTAGCTAACTTGGGAATCACTGTAACTAGCCTTCACAACACACTCTGTCCTTTGACTCCAAGGATAACTGCCAAGGCTCAGTCCCAGGCCCAGATTCTCAGGGTCAGAAATCAGGATTCCTGGTATGGGGAAGGGAATGGACACCTGGTGTGGCAATGTAGGATCAGCTCTGGATTGCAAACCACAAGGTCGACAGTTCAAAACCCACCTGCTGTTCCTCGGAAACCCTATACAGGGTCGTTATGAGTCAGAATTGATTGAATGGCACTTAACAACAACAACAACATGGGGAGAAAGAAATCGTCTGTCTGTGCATTGATGGATCTTCTCTGTATACCAAGGAGGGGCAGTTCAGAGAGGGATGTGGAGGAGGAGCTCCAGGCTGAGGGGATATGGTGAACAAAGCCCCAGAGGTGGGAAGCCCAGGCGGACACTCATCCATCCACTCATTAAGCTTAAATGCCTGCTGTGAGCCCTGCATTTTGTGGTCCTTCAGTCCAGGTCATTGCTCCATAGTGCTGACGGCCTGGTGGTGGAAGATGAACCGGAATCCAAAGTGTGTGTCATAAAGGTAGTAAGGACACTGGGATGAGGGAGAAGACCAAAGCAGGAGCTCAAGCTGAGGCAGCAATGGCTCTCATGCCCAGACAAGGGCGTCTTGACTTTTAAGATCTAGGGAATCGGGAGCCATTGGAGATTTTGGAGCAAGAGACTTATTGCAGCCAAGTTGTACTGTAAGAAAATTAGACAGCGTGAAATGGATTAGTGAAAACGGAGCGGAACAGACACTAGAAGTGAAGAGACATTTCAGAAATTCTGCAGAACAATCTGGCTATCTCTAAAGTAGTGAATAAAGCTCTCAACCCAAAATAGCTGTCTTAGCAGCCTGCCTAAGAGACTGAAAACCCCAGGACAGTCACCTTAGAGCCAAGAGGCGTCTGTAAAAGGACCCTGTCAATATACACACAGATGACCGTCAAGGGTTAGAGGACTGACCCATGATCCCCCAGGGTCCTCCTTAGAAGGTTTATTGGATTCACTAGCCAAAGGTAGCAGATTCTGAAGTATCAGGTAAGAGAGAAGCAAATTGCGATTGGGGAAGAGGGAAGGAAAGCTCAGAGTCAGAGGCCTAAGCAGAAATGCAGATGGAATAGGTACTTGCATGGACAGGTGTGTCTGTGTGTTGGAGACAGGTAGTTTCTACAGATGCGCCTATATTCACTGTATCGTGGGGCAGAAGGGTGCCATGAGTCTATTCCAATTCATAGAGACCCTGTATAGAAGTTCCGATGTTATAAATCTTTACAGGAGCAGAAAGCCTCATCTTTCTCTGAGGAGCGGCTAATAGATTCGAACTGCTGACCTTGCCATTAGCAGCCCAACCCCTACACTCCCAGACCTCCTTTGTTGTATAGTACTGGCCTTTAACTTCTCACCTCACACTAGGTAAGACTGACAGTCAACCTCCAACTCTGTCTTAGAATATTTCAGGTGCTTTTCTGAGACAGGAGACCCAGGTCCCAGCACAATATGGAGCACATGAGACCTGTCACATGGGGTCACTATGAATGGAAAATTGAATCACCAGCACCTAACCACAACAGGATAATTGTTCCCAAACTTTGTTACACATTGGAATTACTTGGGGATCTTTACAAAGCCTTTTAAAGATCCCCAAATATAGCTTAATTAACCCAGCCATTGTGGATCAATTAATATGGGGTACAACCTGGGCAGTGGGGGTTATAAAATGTCCCCGGTAATTCTGAAATGTAACTAGGTTTGAAAGCCACTTGGGGAGAGGAGAGATTGAGTGGGAAAGGAAGGAGATGGACGGAATCTCCAGGAACACATCTAAGTAACTTCATTCACAACTGAGTTGCCGGCCAAATCCTTATGTGTCTTACCAAAATTTTGAGGTTCTACTTTTGATTTTTGACTTCCCTGTCTAATTTAGCATGTGTCTCAGCTACATTATAAAATAAGAGGCAGCCTAGATGCCTAACATACATTACATAATGTAATGTATATTAAGAGATGCCTTACAGCCAAACACAGCCAGGTGAAAATCCTAGCTCAGCTCTTCCCAGCACTCAGTGTTCTCATCTATAAAATGGGGTTCATTTTCTTGGTTCAGAAGTCTAGGGACATAGTTTCATGGCTCTACCCAATCAATTGGCCTAATATTGTTTTTAGAGTTTCTGTTCTACCTGAACACTTCTGAGTAGTGATCATGGGGTCTTAAAAGAGGGATAGCAGTCATTCAAGATACAATTGGTCTTCATGGTGGAATCCTGATCCCCAGCCAGAACCTTCTGAGGTGGGAAATTTCCACTTGAAAGGACAAGCAGACCAGCCTGGAGCAGCTAGAAGAACAGAAGATATTTCTTGAAAGAAAGACAAGCAAGAAAAATCAAAAACAATAACAGCAGTCCGACTGACTACGACAAGAACAAGCAAGTTGTTCCCCCGGGAGCCATCAAAGCAAGTGGTCAGATCCCCTCAAGGCAAACCCCCTTCCAAGACTAAAACTCAAGGTGAATACACGAGCAGGCATGTGGTCTTGCTGCTGACCACGTTGGTCGCCGAAAAGGAGAAGTGGGGGAAAAACAGCAATTTAAGTTGTGAGCTAAGTCCAACCACATTCCATCGACTCCTATGAACCTGGATTGAGACCTGGTTGGCCAGCAGTATGACAAGACCTGGGGACTCCTGAGCCCAGGGGCAGGGACATGCCCACAGAGGACTAGAATGGACTGTGAAGCATCCAGCTGATATGAAGTGAGGGGAGATGCACAAGAACACCCATACTTGCAGATAGTACCCATTTGACCTGGCTTCAATGGCTGGATGATCAGAACATGACTAGAGGAAGAAAGAAGAAGAAAAAAAAGTAATCCACTACAATTTAATGAACTTGACCTATGCTTGTGGATGCAGTATGGCAAAGGAGCGAACAAATCTTTACAGTGAGGACCGTTCCCACCCACTTGGTACACAGGGTCAACAATGATGGGGAACTTAGACATTCACTACCCAAAATGGAGGGGGGGAATACAAAGGCAAGAAGCAACTGGCTTACAAGCTTTCAATAGGGAACCTAGTTCCAGAGGGTAAAGGGAAAGGTAGAATCTCCCCTGAGTGGTTTCCAACCTGTCTGGACAGGGCTAATAAAAATGTGATGGGGATAAGACTCTTGTGTTTCAATAGTGAATGATTGCTATCAGGACTGACGGTGAGTGTTGGAAAGGTAAAGGTGGACATTTTGTAACAAAAGGAAGGGAGTGGTTGATTTTGTAGTCCAGGAACAGAGGTCCCAGGAACCATCAAGGGAGAAAAGCGAAGTGCAGGACCCTATCCAGAGAAGCAGCGATACCAAGGATGGAGGCAGAAAGGATGACGTGGAGAGGTGGAGCTGCTGGGGACTCTAGACTCAGGGAGGGAGAGGGGCTGTGTGCTGGTGGCCGGGGGAAAGGCTTGCGAGGTATACCTTTTGGTTGTTTGATGATGCATGGACAGGATTGTAATCATTGCAATGAAATGAAATATGATAGGATGAATGTAAAGATAATGTTCTCCCAAGTAAACTATCACATAATTCACAATAAAAACTTAAACAAACAAACAAAAAGATACAATTGGTCTTTATTTGCCTGGAGCAACTGAGGAAGAAGGAGACCCAGGAAATGAAAAAGAAAAAGCTACTAGACCATGAGTCTAAGTGTCTCCATAAACTACCACCTCCTTTTCCAGGAGACCAGAAAAACTGGATGGTGCCCAGCTTTGATCAAGAGCACAATATGAGGGGACTTCCAAAAGTTCATTGAAAAATAATGGAACTTTTCTCTGAACTTTTCAAAGTTCCCTCGCAGATGGACCCTGACTAAAAGGTGGGGAAATGTAGAACGTAGTTTCAAATTCATATGAAGATCAGACTTACTAGACCCGTGAGACTGAGGGAACGTCTGAACCTGTTGCCTTGAGATCCTAATCGTTAAACCTTGAATTGAATCTACCTGCGGAAGTCATCTTTCAATAATGAATTCACCCAATTAGTAAAGAATGTTTGTCTTAAACATTGAGCCCTTTTACAGAATTGTCTATTGACAACTCTAAAGCGTAAGTGAAGTATAGTAAGCAGTGAATGGTGAAACAATATAGGTGAAGAGGAAGAGACTGGTGACTCATTAGGTAGATTGTAGCCAATGCCATTGAACTGCACATGTAGACATGTAATGGGTGTCAATTTCTTGTGTATATTTCCACCAAAAATAAAATGTGATGTTGTTACAGAGTGGTTATGAGGCTCTGATAAAACTTCATAGGGTTGTTGCAATGATTAACTAACGTAATACATATAACTTGCTTAGCTCAAGACCTAACATTTTGTGAGCCCTCGTCAGCTGGTCTTTTGTTATCATGTTTTAATTGTGATTACTAATGCTGTCATCCCTGGCTGAGTTCCGTAAGTCTTTCAGACTTTGAGCTGAGTGACATTCCCTACATTCTGCCCTGGAATGGCAAGAGGCCTGGCATTGTGGTGGGTGCAGATGTGTCTTGTCTTATCCAGCACAAAGGGCAGTCACTGAGAAGCAGGAAGAATGTGAGGCCAGGATCTAGGGAGCTGGGCAGCCCAGAGGCCAGGGACAGTGTTCAAGGTCACTCAGCCGGTGAGAACCAGAACTGGGTGTAGAAACTCTGGCTCCTGCTCAATCTGTTCTTTCTGCCTTGCTAAGCTGATTCCCCAGGTAAGGAAAACAGTTTGCTTCTGTGTACACAATTCAGCTCTGCAGTGATGGGAAAGTCGAGGAAGCTGAAGCTGCAATGCAGGTTGTTTTGAAAATACTTTGTCCTCAGTCAGTTCACAGGGTTCACATGATGCCTGGGCAGAGGCCCAGAGCACCCACCACTCCTCAGGGCATCCTGTGGTGTGAGCCACACAAGTGGACTCTCCCCACCACCAGCTTCCTGGGCACACATGCTTGTATACTCATGCACATGAACACACACACACAAGCATGCTTGGACACACACAATAGGGTACATGCACACTAAAAAACCCCTTTTCAACTCATTATGTAATATTATTTGATTCCAACTTTCCTATTTCCCCCAGTACAATTCCTGTAGTAACCAGGGAGAAGAGATGCCTGTATGGGCAAGTTTCTTTGTATTTTGTTCCACAGATGTGCCTCTGAAACAGGTAAGTCTTGTAGACAACAGTCCACATCTCATTTCTTGAAAACATTTTTGCTTGAAACCAGAAACGAAAAATAATAATAATAATAATTAGCTATGAGCTAATCAACCATTGAAAACGCTATGGAGCACAGTTGTGTTCTAATACACATGGGGTCTCCATGAACCAGAATTAACCATGGCAGCTATTGGTATCTCTTAACTAGATTTTTTAACGTACATTGTAGAAGAATTGGGACCTAGTAATATCCAACCAACTAGTCAGAGACTGGACTCCTGTCCAGTGTGTGGTGCTTGATAAGCACTGGTCTGCTAACCACAAAGTTTGTGATTCAAACCCACTAGCTGTTCCTTAGAAACCCTCTACTGGGTTGTTAGGAGTTGGAACCCATTCAATGGCACTTAACAGCAATAGCCAGAGATTGCTACTATTAACATTTTGGTGGATTTTCTGGCAGACGGTCTACTTTTTAGTAGAACAGGGGTTATTTGTATATATAGTTTGATACTCTTTTACTCAACTTTAGAGCTTCTGTAATTCCTGCCATTAAACATTCTTTGAAAATATGGTTTTAAATGGTCTCATAATGTTCCATGATATCAGAATACAATTTATTTTGGAAGTGCCCCCGTCGGGGCACTTATTTTGTTGTTGTTAAGTGCTATCGAGTCAGTTCCGACTCATAGTGACCCTGTATAGAGTTCCTGAGGAGCAGCTGGTGAGCTTGAACTGCCGACCTTGCAGTTCAAAGGGCTTTGCAGTCTGGGGCATTAACCCACAGCACCACATCAGGACTCCTACTGAAAATAGTCAAGCAAGTGAATGCTTATGTGCTTCTCTGTTGATACCCCTAGGGTAGATTCCTAAAAGTGGAGCTACTGGTTCAAGGCTGTGAACCTTTCTAAAGACTTAAAGAGCTTGTCCAAGAGACTTCTAGAAAAGTCTCACTCTTCACCTTCCCAACCACCCCGCAGCATAGGAAGTCCAGGCCTCCTAACTCTGTGGATTCATAGATAGGGTGTATTTGAGGTACCACCTGATCCTCAACCCAGCTCCTCTTTGAGAAGACTCAGCATGCTTAACAGTTAGAGTCCTGGTATGATGTTGTAGGGTAATTGCTGGACTACTAACCACGAAGTCAGCAGTTCAAACTACCAGCCACTCCTTGGAAACCCTATACAGGTCTCTATGAGTCGGAACTGACTCAAAGGCACTTAACGACAACAGCAGCGTCCATCATTTAAGGACCCCTGGTAGCATAGTGGGTTACACATTGGGCTGCTGACTGCGACGTCAGCAGTTCAAATCCACCAGCTGCTTCAAGGGAGAAAGCTGGGCTCTCTGCTCTCTTAAAGATTTACAGCCTTAGAAATCCTATACAGGGGGTCTAGGAGTTCAAATCAATGTGACACACTCCAGCAGCAGCATCCAGCATTTAGGAGTCCTGGTGTGGTGCTGTAG
>NW_006408610.1:11251574-11278910 GCF_000296735.1 Chrysochloris asiatica | reverse complement strand
GATGGCAGTAGGGTATGTTTTTTGGTTTTATCCAGCATTTAATGTTGAATGCTAGTGATGGGGAGCTATGTTTACTCTTAGATGCCACAGGAGAGGCCCACACCAACAAGAGGAAGATCTTCCTAATGACTATAGCTGCCTTCAAGAAATAGGTTTCCCCACCACATCCCCCACATCCCTCCCCACGCAGCAAGGTCTTTATTTGCCCCAGTTCTCCTTGAGGTTTGAGGACCAGATGGCAGGGTAGACCCTGAGATCCCTGAAAACCCTACCACTGGGACAGTTCTGTGAGCTGACTATCAACCAGTGATTCTAAAGAAAATAAGCCATTCAAATACCTGGGTTCTGAGTCCTGGTGTGGGCTACTACTGTGGGCTAATGTGCTGGACTGCAAAGCTAGTTTGAGCTGCAAGGTTGGTGATGCAAGCTCGCCAGTCACTCCCTAGAAACCCTATACAGGGTCACTATGAGGCACTCCATAGAAACCAATACATTGTTGTTGTTAAGTGTCTTTGAGTTGGTTCTGACTCATAGTGACCCTGTATATCTAGAGTCAGGGTTTGAAGACTGTCTATAGTCAAACCCCCTGGACAGAAACTGGACTCGTGCAGCAGAGCCATTTGTGGGGTCCGGAAAGAGGGTTTTTCACAGTTTTTTAAAAAACAAGCTTTCTTTGGTATATTCAAGTACAGTCACTTTATTTGTTTGTACTTTAATTTTTATGCCTGTTGTTGTTAAGTGCTGTCGAGTTGGTTCTGACTCATAATGACCTCTGTATAGGATTTCCAAGAAGCAGCTGGTGGGTTTGAACTGCCGACCTTGTGGTTCCCAGTCTAATGCTGATCTTAAAACATCACACTGCAATAGTACTACAAGCTCATTAGTACTATAAGGCATATAGCATCTTTAAGAGTGGGCTTGTACTGGCTCATGAAAGTGAATCAAACTATGAAAACTTAAAATTAAATAAGTTATATTAGAAATAGGGAGGGGAAAACACTCAGAACTCATCACTTCCTAATTATTTTACTACCTGTTCGCTTGAAGCTATTTATATCTGTCATATCTGTAAGAGCTGTTGTTGTTGTTGTTGTTAAGTGCCGTCGAGTCAGTTCCGACCCACAGTGACCCTGTGTAGGGTTTCTGAGGAGCAGCTGGTGAGCTTGAACCACCGACCTTGCAGTTTAAATGGCTTTGCTGTCTGGCGCATTAACCCACATCCACAGTGCCACACCAGGACTCCCTGTAAGAGCTGTAGGTGATGAAAATGGTTTGCCCCCAACTGCTAACTTAAACGTTAGCAGTATGGGCCCCACATTAGTACTGTAGAATCAAAGGCCTGGCTACTCTGCTTCCGTTACGATTACAGCCAAGAGAACCCTGTGTGGCAGTTCTAGTCTGTAACCTATGGGGTGGCCATGAGTTGGAATTAACTGGATGGTAACTAACAACACATTGATGTGGTAGGAATAGAATGCAGTGACTTGCTACTATATTTGTCTTCCAACTCTGCAGTTGGTGATGTCATCCGGCCTATGGAGCTTCACATTAGCCATGTTGTTGTTAAGTGCTCTGTACAGGGTTTCCAAGGAGCAGCTGGTAGTGAACCGCAGACCTTGTGGTTCAAACTGACCTTGTAATCTAGTGCTTTAGCCTACAGTACCACCGCAGGAGGACAGTAGCCATAGTAGAGATGTTTACACCATCAAAACTGACCAACACTACAAGACAGAGCATTTTTCTTCCCAGAGAATCAGTTGTTAAACATTTCCTAGCACCTATAATTTTCATTCTATTCCCACCTTTTCCTATTTGTCCTCAATTTCCTACTCCCCAGAAACAGCCACTTTCATTCCTCTTAGCTGTTTCTTTTTGCACGTACCTCCATATGTCTTAATTACACGTTTTTACTGCTATATCTTGATTTGTTAAGTCTTAAGAAATTGCCTACTGACTTCCTGTTACAAAACATGAGGATCTAGCTTTGCTGAAGTTCGATCCCAGTTCTTTCTACACACACACACACACACACACACACACACACACACACACACACTTTCTCTACCTCTATTCTCCCAGTATTTTATAGCACGCTTCTTGTTTAAATAAATATTCAGAGTCTACATTATTAAATCTATGTAAATATTGTACAGAACTCATGACACACTGTGATGATATTAGCTTTCGCATACAAGTTTTTTCTGGAGTTAGCAATCACCTTGTATTGGTTGCTTGATTTCTCTATGGAACAGTGGTTCTGAGACTTTTCTTTTTAGCAGTGAAACTGTTATTTTTCAAGCAAATTTTATGTGGGACACTACTCTATAAGGGTGTGGAGCTATAAGATAAGCACTGGATTGCTAACCACAAGATTGATGGGTCAGACCCACCAGCTGCTCCTCAGAAACCCTATACAGGGTCACGAGTCAGAACCACTCAGTGGCACTTCACAATAACTATATAAGACAGAACCATCAGAGCCGCCAGTTCGAAAGGAGGTCCTTCCCTCCAGGGCAGTTGGGTAGAACCAAACAGGCTGTGCACAGCACATCTTTAGAGATCTCTCTTCATAGCAACAGGAATTTGATTTCATCACGTAATGTTTCTCTTTTTATTGGTGCAGGGAGGGCAGGGTTGCATCTGTTGTGTAAAGAGAGGTCCACCTAGAAGTAGATATGACATCAAGATCATTCTCTGCTTTAAAAAGCCTTGGTCTCTTCCCCACTACAGACCACCGATGTCCATCCTCCCCATTCTGACTAGGTTCCAGGAGTGATGCTTTCCCCATGCCTCCAGGGTATCCTGGAGGCCAGAAGCTGCTGTTAGCTGATGGCCACCTAGTAACTGACTGATTTGGTGTCCCTCAGGTCTGCCTGGGCTGGGCTGGACTGGGCTGGGCTGGGTGCCTAAAGTTTATTGTAGACAGATTTGTTCAAGGGATGCTCATTCAGGTGAAGGTGTTGGAGTCTGATGTAAGGGGTCTGTCAGAGAGTAAACTGGAAAGAGAGGCTGACCAGCAGTGGGCAGCCAGGGAACAACAAACTTTCGGAGTAAAATCTGTGTGAGAATCTTAGCTTTGTTTTTAGCTGGGTGACGTTCAGCAAGTTGCTTAACCTCTCTGAGCTTTAATGATCTCCTACTTAATTTACAGGATTGTTATGAGAATTAAAGATCATGTGGGGCACTAATATGGGCTAATGTGTCAGACTGTAAAGTTGTTTGAACTGCAAGGTCAGTGGAGCTCACCAGCTGCTCCTTGGAAACCCTATACAGGGTCGCTATGGGTTGGAATCAACTTGATGGCACTTAACAACAACAACAACAGATCCCAGGGCCACATGTGGTTCAACTCCTGCTTAGAATCTCATATAAAGAAGTCTAGTCCAGCTGCCCAAAGGTAATGGAAAAATATATTCTAATCCTGATTGTAGCCCTCACAAAGAGTCAAAGGGGATCCTGTTCATAACTGATAGCAACGCCCCCACCCCCACCCCCAATCCCTTTTCCTCCAGTCTCCAATTTCCCCACAACATACAGCATCGGTGAAGTTCTGGGTCCAATCTCTCTGTATTTTTCCATCTCTCTTTTTCTCTGCTCCGTTCACACCTTCCATATATCACTACCATTTTCTCCAGACCCGTTTTTCTCCACTCTTCCCAGCATAGCTGCATCATAACTAGTTAAAAGGTCTGAAAATAAGTTAACAAAGCAGCAGGTAGGAAAAGGACGAGGACAAGACCGAACCAACTAGAGCCACTGCCGTCGAGTCCATTTCAGCCCTTAGCGGGGTTTCTGAGACTGTAAGTCTTTACAGACGCAGACAGCTTTACTTTTCTGCCCCAGAGCAGCTTGGGGGTTTGAACCGCTGACTGTTCAGTTAGCATCCCAACACCTAAGAGCAGGACACCCGCTCTGAATTCATTCTTGTCCTATCACACTAGTGAAATATTCGACACATGTCGAAGAGGCTTGGCACTTCCTTGTTATACAAATGAGGAACTTAAAGTGGGAGGGGGCATGGGGCAGTATGACCTGTCCAAAGGACCCCTTCACATTTCTGACTGAGCAATATTTGCAGATGGGCAGTAGCAGGAGGAAAAAAACCTTCTCTCTTCTTTCCTCTAAAAGCTAGTGTTTAAAACGTCTGAAAGGTAGAGACACGTCATCTACCTACAAATTCCCCCTTCATTTTTGACCACCTTTGACGTTACTCTTCTTCTTCTTAAGTGCCCTTAAGTCAGTTCCAACTCTTAGTGAAGCTGTATAGGGTCTCAGAGGAGCAGATGGTAAGTTTGAACTGCCGACCTTGAGATTTAAACCAACCTTGCGGTCCTGTGCAAAGTATGGATTATTCCCCTTGCCCCAACACACACATGTTACTTCCCTGTGTGGACTGCTTTCCCTTGCCAGGTCATGGACTGTACTGCGTGCCTACTACGTGCCAGGCTTGCCAGGGACAAGGAAGACACCATGTGTCCTCAGTTGCTCACAGACCAATAGAAACAGACGGGGGTTCAGTGTCATTGTAGGAGCACAGGGGAGCATGTCATTGAGGTATCAGGGAAGACTTTCTGGAGGAAGCTTCATCTAGTTTGTACAATAGTGATTACTGTATCTCCTGAACATTCACTATGGTGATATTCTGCACATTAAGCCCCTGGTTAAACACATGAGCTCATTTAATCTTTACAACAGTGCTAAGAGGTAGGTGGTGTGATCCTCGTTTTTGGAAATGAGGAAACTGAGGCTCAGAGAAGGCTGTTGACTTTTTCAAGGCTGTGTAGATAAAATGTGGCAGAGCTGGGATTCAAACGCAGGCCTGTGTGACTCCAAAGACTGCATCCAACCATAGGTGTTCAAGCTGCACAAGAAAGTCACATGGGGGCAGAGAACGGTATCTTTTACCTTGTGGGCAGGATAATGTGTGACAAAGTCTAGTGGATGCAAAGGTTCAGGGCTCACCACTCACTGCCGGAGCTGTGGCAAAGAGCGTCTGCTGGATCCTGATACACATGTGCATGCAGCTCTGTGAATGTTCTGGAATGTGGGCACATGTGTAGGGCTAGGGTTGTGGCCTCAGAACTTTCGATGTTCAGGTGTATGTTGTTTGAAGTGCTGTCGAGTTAGTTTCAACTCATAGCAAGAAGCGGCTGCTGTGTTTGAACCGCCATCCCTGAGGTTAGCAGTGTAATGTTTATCCTAGAGCACTGTGGTTACAGGACTCAGTTCAGTGGAGAGTCACTTACTAACTTTAAACTTCTTTACTTGAGGAAGGGCACCTTGTCCTCATTGATACAAAGGGGCCATACAGACCGGCAGGCCCTGTCCCACCACTACCTGTTCCTTCAACACCAGTCAGAGGGGAGCAGAGGATGTAGCCACAGTTTGGTCCAGCCTGATGCAGGGACCCAAAGATGAATAATACATTGGCATATATTGAGGACCTTCCAGGCCAGTTGAGAAACCCAGAAAGACTCTCCTTTCTGAGAGCCTCCTCGGGGCCATCAGAGCTAAACTCGTCTTTCCCTTTCTTTCTCCTCTACAGACGGGCAGGATTGAGCCCAACTACCCCAAGGTCTGTGGTCACCAAGGCAACGTGCTGGACATCAAGTGGAACCCCTTCATTGACAACATTATCGCCTCATGTTCAGAGGACACCTCCGTGAGTTGCAGGAGGGATGGACCCTGAGGAAGGACCCTCCCTCCTCCAGGAAGTCTTCCCTATTAGACTCCCACCTCTTCCACCCGCTGCCCTCTCTCCTTTCTTTTTATCATTCTTCCAGCTTGCCCAGAATAGGGAGGAAGAGTTAGGTCTTGCACCTTTGGCTTGACCGAGTTTAGAGGTGTTGATTTTGCAAATTAAAACAAAAGCAAAAACAGAACAGTGTGATTCAGCACCTGACTGTGAGGGACAGGAGTGAGACTATGGACAAGGATGAAGGGGGGAAAGAAATAGAAGCATCGTGAGGAAATGAGCTTCTGCTCCTTGTGGGCTGGACACCATAACTATGTCATATGGTTGTGACCTCTGTGAGCTGAGCTGAGAGAGTGGGTGCAACTTATCCAAGGACACATGGTGGCAGCTCAAATTGGATTCCATGTGTCCCACCACTCAATGGGGAGAGAAATGAAACACAAGAAGAGAAATAGGAATCAGAGGAGAGAAGGGAAAAGGAAAAGAGATGGCGATAGAAGGAAGAAAGGGGAAAGAGGATTTGTGGAGGAGGAGTGAGAATTGAAGCTGCTTTCTGGCCACCCTTTCTTCAGGCTCTGCTGACTTTCACAGGTAAAGGGAGTGTCTGATAGGCTGGCAGCAGCCATCATGTTCCTGGAGAGCAGCCCAGGCTATTCCCCTCACAATCCCTGAGCAGCATCTACACACCAACTTGGAAGCAAGAGGGGGTTTCAGAGCTGCAGCTGAGCTGGTGAGGAGGGCCTGCCCAAGCCCAGGTGTGCCCAGGTGTACCCCTTTCAGTATGTATCTACCTAGTGGTCACTGCCATAGACCTCCAGGAGGCTGGAGCTGGAAGGAACCTAGGAGAGTGTGTTAGCTTGATGTCTCCCATCTTCCCGGACTGGACTGTGAGCTCCTGAAGACAGGGACCATGGCCTATTTGGCTCTAAATTCCCTGTATTCAGCACAAACCCAGCCACCACAGATAGGTGAATGGATAATTAGGGTCAAAATGGATAGCTAGATGCCTGCATGGAAAGACACATGAATCAGTAGATGGATGGATGGATGGATGGATGGGTGGGCAGATATCTGAAAGACAGACATCCAAGAGTCAACAGGTCGGTGGGTGGGTGGGTAGATAGATGGATGGGTAAATAGATTACTGAATTGTTGAATGGATGAGCACTTTCACATGGCTGGATGGTGGATGGAAAGAAGGATCCATGCACACAAGGAGAGATGAATGGATAACTGGATGATGAGTGAGTGGATAAATGGATGAATAGAAAAATAAATCATCCAGAGCAAGAGAGGAAGGTAGAGGTTCACAATAAAGAGTCTACGTTATTTAATGAAGTTGGAAGTGATGTTGGAGAGTCGTGGGAAGGGAAGAAGAAACTAGAATGAGCTTGACTACCTCCTGAAGGTCAGCATCCTAAGAATTTCTGAAAACAGCTCCAGTGAGTCAGGGCAGGTGGGAATGGAGAGAGCTAGATCATGTGGTGAACATGGTTCAACAGGTGTTGGTACTTTCTCTAGCAGCCTCGTAGTTAAGGTAGGCACAGTGATCAGGGCTCTGGACACAGACAGACCAGGGCTAGAGAAGGATGAAGCCAGGACAGAGAACAGTTGGTCTCTGGGTGCTTCCTGGGCTGAGAAGGAAGCTGATGAAGCTGATGGGTGCTGGACAGGTCCACAGGGTATGGGATCAGCAAGGAGAAGACAGGCAGCAGGTGGAGGTGTTTCCCAGTCTTAATTTCTGGATGCAGGGAGCTCAACAAGGAATGCCGGTCACTCATGATGGCTAGCTCCACCTCTGTCTACCAGCCGCAGGAAGCAGACGGCTCAGGAACTTGGGGCTGCCACTTGTAGACCTCATCCACCCACTCTGAACTGAGCCCCTTACCTACGTGTAGCCCTCACAGCCACCCTATGAGACTATGGCTAGAGAACTGAGGACCTCACCCTTCAATCAATGAAAAGTGGATGTGGGAAGCTTTGGGCTCTCCTGCCTGCACCCCCTTGTCCTCACCAGGGAACCTGCTGGGAAGGAGAAGGGCCATGTCTGCAGAATTCCTGGCTGTCTGGCTCGGTCTCAGGTCGAAACTTCTGCCTGAATCACCGGCTGACTCTCTAGCTCAGCACCTCGTCTCACCTGACAGTCAGGTGTTTCATCCTCTGGAACTCCAGCTAATAAGCAAGACATACATGGTGTATGCAAGAAAAATATACAGCATCAGCGCTGGCCACACGAGCCAAGCGACTCTCGAGTCCCTGCATGATGATTAAGTAACCATAATGTGCCCGATGTCTTCCTGGTGCTCGGGTTCAAAGAGCTGGGCTGTAGAATCTGTTGGACCTGAGATTGAGTCTTAGCGCCATCACTTAGCAGCTGGTGACAAGGGCATGTCACTGTATCTCTGAGTCTCAGCTATGCTCAGTTATGCTTGAAAACAGGAATAATGATCATCCTCCCTTAGGCAGTCTTTGCCTAGCACTCCCTTTGTCCCTGCATGTTGTTGTTGGCATCCCGTTGGCTCTAATTCAATGTTAACCTTGTGTACAACAGAAGCAAACATTGCTCAGCCCTTAGCCATCCCACTGTCTTTGGTCTCTTTGAGCCCATTGATACAGCTGTAGTGTCAGCCCATCTCATTGAAGGGTTCCCTCATTTTGGTGACTCTCTCTTTTACCAAGCATGATATCATTTTCCATCAGTTGGTCTTTCTTGATGATGTATCCAAAGTAAACCTCAGCTAACCTCAGTCATGCTCTGGAAACAACCCCACCTTTATAGAGAGACCTCACTCACCAAAATGTGAAGCAGAATGAGGTCACTGGGTTGTGTACCCAGGGATGAGAGAGGGAGTCTTGTTGACCAGGATGCAAGGAGAGGTAGAAAGGGTTGAGACTGCATCAGAGGCTGGACCTTGGAGGAGAGGCAAGATTTTGACCAGAGAAAAAAGGTGACCAAGTTCCAGGAGGAGATGTGGCATAAGCAAATGTGTGAAGGGAGTATGCACAGTGTGTTTGGAAAACCAAGAGTCATCAGGTGAACTGGAGCCCCAGAGTGGTGGTCAGAGAGCAGGAAGGAGGCTGGGGCCAGAGGGAGAAGGCTGGGATGCCGCTGAACTCTCAGGGTCCCAGCTTAATCGGGGACCCCTCTGGTGGAAGGCTGTGTGGGAAGCTGTACATGCCCACCCCCAGGACCAGGGAAAGGATGCTTGGGGCTAGAGGGATCACTCCTGCAAGCTTTATGGAAGGGGTGGGCTGAGTTTGCTGCATGGCTTCTGGGATTTGGATCAGTGAGAGAAGGGAATGCACCCAGCAGGGGAGGGGAGTGGCTGGGGGGAGCCTAGGGAAGGACCAAGAGAGCCGGTTAAGTCTCCTGATCTGGGAGAACTAAGCTCTGGCTCCAGCTGCCTAGAAGCAGCAGTTAGAACCCCAGCCCACCCCTCAGGTCTCTGTCCCTCCCCAACCAGGGACCAAGGATCTAGGCCTTTCAGCCCACTGGCTCCTGTGGCTACAGCCCAGCCCCTTGTAGAGCAGGTCCCACAGAGGTCTCAGAGGAGTGCCATGGCCAAGGTCACCAGGTGGTTCCTGACCCAACAGCCCGTCACCAACAGCCCTGGTTTTACAGGTGAGGTGACGGGCGCTACCCATGAAGGGGCAGACTGCTCAAATTCACCAAACACTTAGTGTTTACATGACAATGTCTTCTCTGTGCAAGGTCTCCCATACCCGGCCCAGAGCACACAGAATGGGCATCCCAGCCTGGGCCCTGGGTGGGGACAGAGATATAAAGGACAAGGATCCTGCAGCTCCGAGCCACGGACTGGGCCATGGCCCTCAGGGCTGTTCTAATGGCACCTGGAACCCCAGTCCCAACACTCCCTTGGTCCACTTCAGCTCAAATGGCCAGCTTAAGAATCCTGAAGTAGGTGTTGTCAGGGTTAGATGGTCAGTCGGCAAAGCTGTCACATGCCTATACTGTGCCACACAGCAGAACCAGCCTTGTTTGATAGGTGGGCCACTGGGATCCAGGGGGAAGTTGTTTCCTGCAGCTCTGGTCCCCATTTCTCCAGGTAGAACCTGCCCGCCCTTCCTCCTATCTTCCCCCTGCCCCTTACCTCTCAGAACATTCAGAGGGCATTGAAGGGATCTAGAGACACCCCTCCCTCCTGCCCCACCTTGAGCTCCTTCTCCATAGTCCCCATCTTGGCGAAATCGTCAATGAAATCAATCCCTGTCTCCCTCAGGCTCAGCCTCCTCTCCTCCAGGCCCCGAAACCTGAGGAAGTCCTCCTGAATCTAACCTCCATCCCCCCAGTGAAGCAGATGAACATACCCAAGCCCTTTCCCAAGGGGCTCCCATCCTGCGGGAGGGGTGAGGGCTGTAACTCTCCCTGGCATCTGGCAGAATCCAGTTCTTTCTGCCGCTGGGTGATGTCACCTATTGTTGAAGGGGTGTGCTTTTTATAGCTTCTGCCGCAGCTAGGGAGGGCGGCTGGCAGGCACTATCGGTTTCCAAGCTGGCCACCGCAGCCTCCTCCTCCTCGGGCTCCCAGCTCTTCTCCGGGGGCTGGCTGCTGCAGAGAAGGAGAGGTTTTTGACATCTCAAGGAGAGGGAGAGAGTGATCCCCAGAGAGAGAGGGAGGCAGGCCCCACTCTGCGGCAGGCCTAGCTCAGCATCTTTCCTTTGCCTCTGTGCAGGCTCCTCCTCCCCGCCCAGAGACGCTGCCCCTCCAAGAGGAGCTGGGGGTGGGATGGGGCAGGATGTCAGCCCTGCTGGAAACAGCCGGAAGCCACCCACCTCCCTGCCTCCTCTCCAACAAGCTCCAGAAGCAAAACCTCCAGGAGCTCAAAGAGAGCAGCTACTTTCCTATCAGAAATGAGAGGTGCCACAGAGGAGCTGGACACCTGGCAGCTGCAAAGAAAGGCCAAGTGTGGCTGAGTGGTTGAGCAGCCAGGCTTAACCATCCACAGACCTCAGTTCAAACCCAGACCCTGCCAGTTCTTGGGCATCTGTTGTTGTTGTTATGTGCCGTGGAGTCGGTTCCAATTCATAGCGACCCTGTATAGGGTTTCTGAGCCTGTAAATCCTTACAGGAGCAGAAAGCCTCATGTTTCTCCTGTGGAACAGCTGGTAGTTTCAAACTGACGAACTTGAGGTTCACAGCCCAATTCATAACCAAGCTACCAGTGCTCCTTTACCCTTCTGTAAAATGGGCATCAGGTTGGAGTTGTCATGACAACTAAATGGACAAAGAAGGGTTTCACATTTACCATAGCCCCATAAATAATTATTGTTATTCTCTTAGGTGGATTTTACAAAGGATTAAATAACTTGCCCCACTGAGGTGTGGCCAGAGAGCTGGGAATCAAAGACCAGACTAATGTCCTCCCCAACTGAACATCATTCTTTAGTCTCTGAATTCCAAACAGGCCCCTCTACTGCTGGTTTGCAAAGCAGACTAACCTGGGTGTAGGATTAACAGCTGAGAATCCAGGCGAGAAATTCCCCACCCAGTTCCCCATTCCAAATCAGTATGAAGGAAGCAATTTCCCATTTATGTAGACCACCAGTAGCCAGAGGAAGGGTTAATCATACCCCCAAGTTGAGGACGAGTCACTACTAAACCAGCCGATGGTCAAGAGGCTTTGTGACTTTTAGAGTTCTTCCACTGGCTCATCCATTCAACAAGTACATCTCGGGTGCCTAGACACTGTTCCTGAACGGAGCTGACCATCAGTGGGAGGCCTGGTGGCTTGCTGGTGCCCCAAGACCTATACAAAATTTCTATACAAGCCTTGAGCCCTGGGGTGTCACCTTAGGATAAGCACTGGGCTGTTTTCCTTATCTTGCTAACCTCAAAGTCAACAGTTCAAACCCACCAGCTGCTCTTGGAAACCCTATACAAGGTTTCTAGGAGTCGCAACCGACTTGACCACACAGGGTAACAACATATAAGCCTTAATTAGTATTAAATGGGAGTCCTGGTGTGACACTGTAGGATAAGCACCAGATCACAAGGTCAGTTCCAACCACAAGGTCAGCACTTCAAACCCACCAGCTGCCCCTCGGAAACCCTATGTTGTTGTTATGATTAAGTGCCATGGAGTCATACCAACCCTGTATAGGGTTTCCAAGGAGCAGCTGGTGAGTTTGAACAGCTGATCTTGCAGTTGAGACCGTCCTCATGGTTGAGTACTTATCCCACAGTGCCACACCAGGACTCCTGGAAACCCTATACAGGGTCGCTATGAGCCAGAACTGACTAGACAGCACATAAAAACAACAATATTAAATAAGCTTCCTTAAGTTATTAAGTACAGGTAATTGGCAAGGTAGCTTAATTGTTTTCCCTTTATTTAGTCTTTATAATAACTCTGTTGTAAGGTCTAATTAGCCTTTCAAATGAAAAGACTGAGGGTCAGAGAGGCTAAGTAACTTGGCCCAAGTCTCAGAGCCAATCAGCTCAGGGCCTGGATTTAAACGGAGCTTGCCAGATCACAAAGCTGCTACTTTGTCAGTCCACTTCTCCGTCCCCCGTGCACAGGGACACTTGGTTTTGTAACTTTATTAACAGACCTTATCAGACTTTGCCTTGGCCTCCACTGCATAGATCCACCTCCCCCACAAGCTGAACTCCTTGAGACCAAGGACTGTCCCCACAGTGCCTAGCGTGTGCAGTACAGGGAGGGGCTGAGCTTATTGTGTTGGTTTCAATGTCACTGTCCCTATGCAGGGGACAGTCCCAGGCACAGCTGGCTTTCAGGGGAGTGCCTTTCGCCGCATCTCCCCACCACTTCCTTCCAGAAATCCGGTTTGGCAGACCGGATTTGATCAAGTTTCCTGTTGAATTAAAGTCATCTCCCAGAGCAACCTCTGGGCAGATGCACTCCACCCCTCCCATGCTCTAGACACTCTTTGTTTCCAACAATTCCCTTCAATACTAAGGGATTCGAGTCCCTTTTTCCAGCTACTTTGGCCCACTGTAAGTTTCAGCTTCTCCTCTGAGCTCCTGTGCTCCATAGTGCTAAGGGTTGGCTGTAGCCTTGGATCTGGCAAAGCCCAGTCTCTTCCCTCAAGCGTTGTATTCAGTGACGCCAAAGGCAGAGACCTGTGGAAGATTAAATAATACTGACAATGTAAATGGGAAAATAGAAGCCCAGGGAGCCAATATGGCTAGTAGGGAACAGGTTTAAGGCAGACTGCCTCTCTCGCTCTCTGTGGGATGCTCCATCTCAGTTTCCATGAAACAGCCCTTTTGCCTGCCACCTGCAGCCCTGGGCTCCACTGGGCTAGATTAATTACCCCAGGAGCCAAGGCACAGACACCTGCACTCTCTGATGGTTGAGCCCCTTCAGACTCAGAAGGACTTTCTGAAGCCTAGCAGATTTCAATCCCATACTTCTGAGAGGCACATAAGTATCCACTCATTTTCTAGACAAGAAACCTGAACCTTGGGGAAGTTAACTGGCTTGTTCAGTCACCCAAGTAATAAGTGGGCATGAGAGTATGGGTGGAGCCTCCCAGCTTCCCACTTGTGTGTGTACCTTAGCCTGGCACCTGGGTAACCCAGGGATACCTCAGTCAGCTGAGCCGCTGGGAAAAATTAAGTTGTTCTGGGAAAGGGCCATTTCTCTGAGACTCTGAGCCCAAGCAGGACTTCTCTGGGGACTTGATGGCAAGGTGTGACACACACAACCTCTGGCTTTATCTGCTGCCCTGCCAACTTGCTGCATCCAGGTCACTCATTGATCTGTCCCTTCCCCCCTGGCCACATGTCCAACTTCAACCTGTCATTTCAAATCTGCTGTAAGCGTTTCCTCCTCTAATTCTGCTCTTTCCCAAGCCTCCTACCTCATCACCCCTGAAACTGGATTCAAGGCTTCCCCAGCCTCTGTGCTCCCCAGTTCTCTGCTTCATCTGCCCCGCTGTGTGCTGTTCAAGAGTAGGTGCTGGGAAAACTCACCATGGTATCCATTGATGCCTGGCTCAGAAGGGGTCTTCAGGAAGTGATGGTGGAGGAAATATATGAGACTCAGCTTTCTCTCCCAAAGATCTTTCTCAAAGACTAGGGGAACATCCCTGCCCCAATCAAGGTTTATACAAGAAGGGTTGCTCCTTGTGTCTGCTGTCTGCAAGATGCAGGATAAGGTGTTCATTGAGGAGGTCCTCAGGTCCCAAATGCTTCCCCACTGCCCCTTTGAGTTTCTCCCCACAGGGTCTGAAAGCTACTAGAACTCCCTACTCAAATGCAAACATTGTTGTTGTTGTTGTTAGGTGCCATCTGAGTCAGTACTCCTAGCAATGCTATGCACAATAGCAGGAAACACTGCCGGTCCTTTATCATCTCACAACTGACGTCAAGTTTGAGCCCATTGCTACTGCCACTTGGCCAATCCAGCTCATTGGGGGTCTTCCTCTTTTTTGCTGACCCTACAGTTCACCAAGCATGTTGTTCTTCTCTAGTGACTGGTCCCTGCTGATAATATGTCCAAAGTATGAGAGATGAAGTTTGTCCATCTTGGCCTCCAAGGAGCACTCTGGCTGCACATCTTCCAACACAGATCTGTTGGTTCTTCTAGCAGCCCATGACACTTTCAATATTCCCCTCCAACACCATAACTCAAATGCATCAATTCTTCTACGGTCTTCCTTATTCACTGTCCAGCTTTCACATGCATATGAGGTTGTTGAAAATACCATGGCTTGCACCTTAGTCTTCAAGCTGACATCTTTGCTCTTTAACACTTTAAAAAGGCCTTGTGCAGCACATTCGCCCAGTATACTACATTGTTTGATTTCTTGACTGCTGCTTCCATGAGTGTTGATAGTTGATCCAAGAAGAATGAAGTCCGTGACAACTTCAATGTTTCTCCATTGATAAGAATGTTGTTTATTAGTCCAGTGGTGAGGATTTTTGTTTTCTTGACATTGAGATACAATAGATACTGAACGTTGTGTTCTTTGATCTTCATCAGTAAATATTTTAAGTCTTCTTCACTTTCAGCAAGCAAGGTTGTATCATCTACATATCGCAGGTTGTTAGTGAGTCTTCCTCTAATCCTGATGCCACATTTTCCTTCCTATAATTCAGCTTGTCAGATTATGTGCTCAGCATACAGGTTGAATAAGTATGGTGAAAGAACAACCCTGGTGCACACCTTTCCTAATTTTAACCATTTGGTGTTCCCTTGTTCTGTTCGAACACCTGCTTCTTGGTCTGTGTACAGGTTCCTCATGAGCACAATTAAGTGTTCTGGAACACTCGTACTTCAAACCAGGCAAACATGGATGGCCAATAAACAACGGTAGGGGGAGATGCTCGGTATCCTTAAGAAACAAAGCATGTAAACCCAAGCAACTGAGAGATAATATTTTTGAGCTATTGCATGAACAAAAATCCATTTTTGAATATGTGGTTTTGCAGACATAGGTGAAGAAGGTGTCTCAGACTCTATTAGTGAAAACTAGGACAGCTTTTGGGGACAATTTCACAGTAACTATTTTAAAAATCAAACACTTCCAGGCATGTATCCTATAGAAATATTCACACTAGTGCACAAAATTTCATTACATGGATGTTCATCACAGAATGAATTACAATAGTTTTTTTTAAAGAATTGGGCAGAACCCAGGTGTCCATTAATTACTGTTGTTAAATTATTGTTGTTAAGTGCCATCAAATTGTTTCTGACTCACAGCCACCACATATACAACAGAATGAAACAGTGCCTACGGTATCTCCACAATTGTTAGTTTCTGCTCTTTGTTGCAGCCACTGTGTCAGGCCATCCCATTGAGGATCTTCTTCTTTTTCACTGACCTACTATTTTAGCTCTGGTAGGGAAGTGGTTATGAAACGGGCTGCGAACTTTAAGGTCAGAAGTTCGAAGCTACCAGCTGTTCCACAGGAGAAAGATGAGGCTTTCTGCTCCCATAAAGATTTACAGCCTTGGAAACCCTGTACAGGGTCGGAACCAACTCTATGGCACATAACAACAACAACAACTATTTTACCAAGCGTGATTATCTTCTCAAGGGACTGGTTCCTGCTGATGGTATGTCCAGAGTATGTAAAACAAAGTCTTGCCATCTTCTCTTCCAAGGAGTATTCTGGCTGAGCTTCTTCTAAGGCAGATGTGTTTGTTCTGGAAGTGCAATATATTCAATATTCTCTGCAAACACCCTAACTCAAATGCATCCCTTCTTCTAACATCTTCCTGGTTTGTTGTCCTGCTTTCATATGAGGTTATTGAAAACACCATGGCTTGGGTCCGGCTTACCTGAATCCTCACGCTGATATCTTTGCTCTTTAATACTTTAAAGAGATCTTTTGCAGCCGATTTCCCAAATGCAATATATCATTTGGTTTCCTCACTACTGCTTCCATGAGTATTGATTGTGGATCCAAATAAAATTAAATCCTAGACGTCAATCTTTTTCCATTTATCATGATGCTGGTTATAGGCCTATTTGTGAAGATTTTTGTTTTCTTCATATTTAGCTGAAATCCATACTTAAGTCTTTGATCTTCATCAGTAAGTGCTTCAAGTCTTCTTCACTTTCAACAAGCAAGATTGTGTCATCTGCATAGCACAGGTTGCTAATGAGTCTTCCTCCAATCTTGATGTCTCGTTCTTTTTCATACAGCCCAGTGTCTCAGATTATTTGCTCAGCATACAGATGGTGAAAGGATAAAACCCTGACACACAACTTTCCTGATTTTCAACCATTCGATATCCTTTTGTTCTGTTTGAATAACTGCCTCTTGTTCTATGTACAGGTTCCTCATGAAAACAATTAATGTTTTGGAATTCCCATTCCTTTCATTGGTATCCATAGTTTGTTATGATCCACACAATTACATGCCTTTGCATAGTTAATAAAACACAACTGACTCAACGGCACTTAACAACAACAAACATCCTTCTGGTATTCTCTGCTTTCAATCAAAACATATCAACAGTGATAACCCTTGTCCCACAGCCTCTTCAGATTCCAGCTTGAATTTCAGGTAGCTCCTTGTCAATGTACCATTACAACTGTTTTTTACCTATCTTCAGCAAAATTTTACTTGCACGTGGTATTTCTGAAATTTGTTGAGTCATTTTACTATGAAATGGGCACAAATATGGATCTTCTCAGTCAGTTGGCCAGGTAATTGTCTTCCAAATTTCTTAGCATAGACGTGTGAGCCCACCTCACACCCCCAACATTGCATCCAGTTAATGTCTCTTTATATTGTTGTTCTGAAGTTCTGTCAAATCGGTGCCAACTCATAGCGATCCTGTACAGGGTTTGCAAGGAGTGGCTGGTGCGCATCTGAACCACCAAACTTGCAGTTCAAACCAACCTTCTGGTCCAGTACTTATCCTGCAGTACCACACCAGAACTCCAGCTGTTTCTCACCACTGCCTTCAGTGCAGCTTGGCCTTATTTCTTCAGTATCATCAGTACTTGATCATATGCTACTCTTTGAAATGATTGTTGACCAGTTCTTTTTGGTACAGTGACTGTGTATTCCTTCCATCTTCTTTTGATGCTTCCTGCACCCTTCAATATTGTGTCCATTGTTGTTATTGTTAAGTGCTATCAAGTCAGTTCCACCTCATAGCGACCCTGTACAGGGTTTCCAAGGAGTGGCTGGTGGGTTTGAACTGCCGATTTTGCAGTTTAAACCAGCCTGATGGTCCAGTTCATTATCCTGCAGCGCCACAGCATAGAACCCTTCAATATTGCACTCAAGGCTTGACGTTTCCTTCAGTTCTTTCAGCTTAAGAAATGCTGAGCATGTTGCTCCCTTTTGGTTTCCTAACTCCAGGTCTTTGTACATGTCATTATAATATTTGACTTTGTCTTCTCAAACTGTCCTTGGAAATTTTCTGTTCATCTCTTTTGTGCCATCATTTCTTCCAGTTGTTTTGTTCTTGTTAAGTATCGTTGAGTGAATTCTGACTCATAGTGACCCTGTGTAGGGTTTCTAAGGAGCAGCTGATGGATTTGAACCACCGACCTTAGGGTTAGCAGTCTAGTGCTATTCTGCAGTACCACACCAGGAGTCCTCCAGTTGCTTTAGCATCTCTGTAATCAAGAGCAAGTTTCAGAGTCACTTCTGACATCCATTTTGGTCTTTCCTTGCTGTCTTTTTTCATGTATCTTGATGTAATTTCATAACTCGTCTGATTTCCAGTCATTTAGTGTTCAATGTGTCCAGTCTGTATTTAACACAGTCTCTAAATTCAGGTGGGATGCAATCAGCATTGCATGTTGGCTCTTGTGGACTTGTTTTAATTTTCTTTAGTTTCAACCTGAAATTGTGTCTGAGCAGTTGGTGGTCTGTTCCACAGTTGGCCCCTGGCCTTGTTTTTCGCTAATGATACTGAGTTTCTCCATTGTCTCTTTCCACAGATACAGTTGATTTGATTACTGTGTATTCCATCTGTGAGATTCACATGTATGCTTGCCATTTATGTTATTGAAAAAAAGATATTAACAATGAATAAATTGTTGGTCTTGCAAAATTCTATTATGCAATCTCCAGTATAATTTCTATTACCAAGGCCTTATTTTCCAACTACCAATCTTTCCTCTTTGATTCCAACTCTTTGCATTCCAGTAATTGTCAATGCTTCTTGACATGTTTGATCAGTTTCAGACTACAAAAGCTGGTGGTGGTGGTTATATGCCATGGAATCAGTTCCGACTCAGGGTTTCCGAGATTTGTAAATCTTTACGGAAGCAGAAAGCCTCATCTTTCTCCCGCAGAACATCTGGTAGTTTCGAACTGCTGACCTTGAGGTTCCGAGCCCGATCCATAACCACTATGCTACCAGAGCTCCTTGCACCAGCTAAACTAACTGTTATTCAAATGTATGCACCAACCACTAAAACCAGTGGTAAAGAAATGGTGTTAGTGGTTGGTGCATACATTTGAATAATAATTAGTTTAGCTCGTCTTTCTTGTTCCCATTTCTATCATGTCAGTTTCACAGGGCAGAGTAGAGCTGTTCTTAGTGCTTCAGAAACTGTCGATCTCTGCAGTAGCAGACTGAATTATACATTTAGAAATTGGTGAATTGGCATATGTTCTGCTATGTACAGTCTCAACACAAATAGGAACAATAAAATAAATGAAATATACAAAATAATAGTAATAAGGTAGATGTAAAAATGGAGTCCTGGTGTGGCGCTGCGGATTAATGCACTAGACTGCAAAATCAGTCTGAACCACAAGGTCAGTGGTTCAAGCTCACCAGCTGCTCCTTGGAAACCTACACAGGGCTGCTGTGAGCCGGAACTGACATATCGAAGTGGGCACTTAACAACAACAACAACAACAAACGTAGTGGTAAAGGAGCCCTGGTGATACAATGGATAAGCACTTGGCTACGAACAAGAAGGTTGACAATTCTAACCCACCTAGCAAATCTCAGGGAGGATTACCTGGCAATCTGTTTCTATAAAGATTGGTGTTGTCAAAGTGCTGGCGAGCCAGTTCCAGCTATATAGCAACCTTGTGTAGGGTTTCCAAGGAACAGTTAGTGAGTTTGAACCATCGACCTTGCAATTCAAACCGACCTTGAGGTCTAGTGCTTATCCTATGATGCCACACCAAGACTACTCTGTAAAGATTACAGCCAAGAAAACCCTATGGGGCAGTTCTACTCTGTATCCTGAGACTGTTGTGTGTTGGAACCAACTCGTTGGCACCCAAACAACCATATGTAATGGTGTAAAAGGATACTCACTGTCTGTTATGATATGAGAAAAGCAAGTTGCAGAACAACATGAATACTAGCATCCTGGAGCAAAGCCCTGGTGATATAGTGGGTTAAGCACTGGGCTGCTAACCACAAGATTTACTCTGCCCTGGCGTGGCACTGTGGGCTAATGCACCAGACTGAAAAGCTGTTTGAACTGCAAGGTTGGCAGTTCAAGCTCACCAGCTGCTCCTTGGAAACCATATACAAGATCGCTATGGGTCGGAACTGACTTGATGGCACTTAACAACAACAACATAGGATCATTCTAGTCTGCCCTATAGGGTCACAGTGGGGTTGGGATTAAAAAGGAAATAAAAGGTGTGTGTGTGTGTGTGTGGTGTGCCCACCACAAACTAGTTTTCACTTCAGGAGCCACTGCCTCTGCTGTCTGGTGCTGCTGTAACTGAAACACCACAGTGGATGTCTTTAACAAGCACACTTACTATTTGTCATTTTCTAGCCTTGCTCCCCTGCTTACAGGACTGCCTTTGACTTTCTCTAACACGGTTTCCACATTTATTCATCATCCTCAGAATTATAAGTGAATGGCTAATATTCCATATTGATATGGCATAATAGATTAAATTATTTTCTGAATGTTGGTCATTTTGAGTGTTTCAACATCTTCCATATAAATGATGTTGCAAAGAACATCTTCATGCGTGGAGCGCTTTGCTTTAATTGAATTTTAAGAATGAAATTATTAAGTCAAAAAGAATAATATAAATGTTTTTATGGGTCCTACTAAAGATTGCCAAATTGCTTCTCAAAGAGTTACTCTGATTTATAATACTACCAACACCAATAGAATGTATGAGCTTCAGTATAATCTTGCCAACATTGGCTCTTACTTATATTTTTCAGTGGCTATTTTAGTAGATTATAATGGTGCCTCAAAGCTGTTTTTCCTGTTTTTCTCCTTCCTAGCAAGGGTAGAATTTAGATTTTCAAAAGCCTTGCTCTTTCCTATCTACCCAACAACTCACAATGACCCTACTGGACAAAACAGAACTAACTGGACCCTAGGACTTCCGAAAGGAGCTCTGGTAGCATAGTGGTTATGAGTTAGGCTGCTAACCTCAAGTTCAGCAGTTCAAAACTACCAGCGGTTCCGCAGGAGAAACATGAAGCTTTCTGCTCTTGTAAAGATTTACGGTCTCAGAAACCCTGTACAGGGTCGTTATGAGTTAGAACCAACTCCACGGCACATAACCACTACCAGGGTTTCCTAAGCTATAAGCGCCAAAGAAACAGACTGCCACATGGTTCTCCCTTGAGATGGCTGATGGGTTTGCACTATTGACCTTTTGGTTAGCAGCCAAACACTTAATCACTGCACCACCAGGGTCCTCTAAAAGACCGTAGACAATAAGGATGAGGACGATGGCAAATCATAATTCCCTTTGTCTTTGTTGTTGTTACCTTGGAGTCGGTTCCGACTCATAGTGACCCGCACAAGGTTTCCAAGGCTGTAAATCTTTACGGGAGCAGACCGCCTCATCTTTCTCCCGTGGAACCGCTGGTAGTTTCAAACTGCTGACCTTGAGGTTAGCAGCCCGATTCATAACCACTACGCTACCAGAGCTCCTTAGGGCACTTTATAATTTACAGACCTTTACAACCATCATCTCATTTTATTCTGAAAAGTATGAGGGGGGCCTCCGAAAGTTCAGGGAGAAATTCCATTATATTTTCATTTCATTTTCCATGAACTTTTTGAAATCCCCTCATATGTCTCGCTTAAGTAACAGAAGCCCACCAAGGCTGGTATAAATAATTGAGGGACTTATTCAAGAATTAGGAGGCCTTGGCTGGCACAAACTGTTAAATACTCAGCTATAAATCAAAAGGTTGGCTGTTCGAATTTACCTAGAAGCACCAAGAAGAAAGGCTTGGAGCTCTACTTCTGAAAAATCAGCCATTGAAAACCTTGTGAACCAGCTCTACTCTGACACACATGGTGTTGTCTTGAGTCCGAGTCAGCTTGAGGGTAACTGGTACCGGTATTCAAGAATTGCAAAGAAATAGCTCAGCTTCTCTCTCTAGGGCAATGATCTCTTTTCTGCTTCTCTCTGCATGTCTGTTCCATCCTCCCCTCTGCAGATCATCTTTATCTGCTGCTTTATCAGTGTCAACAAGTCTGGAAAAGCAGCTGCAGCCAGGCTCTGCCCAGGCTTCCAGTTCTGATCATGTCGCTGCCTCTTAGCTCACCATCTCTCACGGAATACTCAGGAGCTCCCAGCCTCCCAGAACTGTCCCTTCTGCTCAGGCATCCATCCTGGGTCAGGGAGAGGAGCAGGAGCATGGTCACATGATACAAACAGGGGTGTTGGGGCTGACAAGTAGAAGGAAGGCAGATTCTCTTAGAGGTGTGCAAAGGGGAAGCAAAGATAGTCTTATTAACATAGCATGGTGGTTAGCATCCATGGTGCCTGGTTTTCCATGCCAATAACAGTATGCTAATAACAATGATTCCTTAGGTTTGCAGAGACTTCTCAGAGAAGACCCTCCTAAGAGAGAGGAGACTGTCTCTTCCCTCTCCAGTCATACCTGGAACGTCCTATCGTGCCTGCCCTCCCCCAAACCACAGTCACAGTTCTGCCCCCGTGTTCTGAGCCAGGCAACACCTCTCAAGGCGGACCTCAGAGGGCCCCAGGGTGGAGAGAGAGGGCCCTGCCCAGCCAGACTGGCCTCTGTCCTGCAGGTGCGGATCTGGGAGATCCCCGAGGGAGGGCTGAAGCGGAACATGACAGAGGCACTCCTACAACTGCATGGGCACAGCCGGCGTGTGGGGCTGGTCGAGTGGCACCCCACCACCAACAACATCCTCTTCAGTGCTGGCTATGACTACAAGGTACACAGCCCCGGCAGGCAACGTGGACTGAGCCAACTCAGGGAGGAGGGAAACACAGGGTTACTTTGGAGGGACTGTAGGCAGCATGTTAACCAATATTGTTTCATTGATTCATTTGTTCATTCATTCATTCACTACTGTGAACCCCACCATTTCTGGGGACCTGCTTTCTAGCCTCCTCCACGGTGGCTGGGGGCACCTTGGCTGCCTTCTCTGGTGGTTGGAGGTTGAAGAGAAGTCAAAGGTCCATGTCCACATCCCCTGCATGGCTACTTCTTAACCCAGAAATGGTTACTGCCCTCCCGATGGGGAAAAGGAGCCGCTTAAGCTGCTGGAGAGGCCAGGCACGCCCTCAAAGGAATGTTTACACAGCACTCTGACTAGTTTCAGAAACAGCCCAGGTCAGCGCAGGGATCTGCCCAAACACATTGGTGAATTTGTGTGACGGGGTTGGAACTCAGTGGCCGTATCCTACATCCCAGCCCTCCGTGGGTCATGTGGGAAGGGATGGTCTATCCAGGGCCATAGCATGCAGACAGGACAGCCCCCTAGACCTCAGCAGCGGGGCTGACCCAGCCTCCTGCCATACGACCTCATAGGTCCTCATCTGGAACCTGGACATGGGCGAGCCAGTGAAGATGATCGACTGCCACACAGATGTGGTTCTCTGCTTGTCCTTCAACACGGACGGCAGCCTGCTCACCACCACGTGCAAGGACAAGAGGCTGCGTGTGATCGAGCCCCGCTCTGGCCGAGTACTGCAGGTGGAGCCCATGGTTTTTGATGAGAGGGGAAGGTGTTGGGGCCGTGCCTGTCCCCTTCTCCCAGGCATCTGCATTTGTTCCCTGGGACTGCTGTCACAAATTACCACAAACTGGGTGCCTTAAAACAACAGAAATGGAGTCTCTGACAGTTCTGGTGGCTCCAAGTCCAAGATCAGGAGCTAGGCTGTTACCGAGGCCGCAGCGAGGACCCATTCCTTGCCTTGCCCAGCTTCTGGTTGCTGCCAGTTTTGTTGGCTTATAGCCACATCAAGACTGTGTCTTCACATAGTCAGTGTGAAGTCCCTTTGTCCCTCTCCTATGTGACATTTGTCATGGTATAAAGATTCACCTGGAGTTTTGGAAGTAGCTTATCAGAAGGATAATCCAGGTGAAGTCCTCACTTCAAGATCTTTAACTTAGCTACATCTACCGAGAGACGTCTTCTGCAAAAAAGGAAGCATTCACAGATTCTAGGGGTTGGGACATGAATGCATCTCTTTAGGGGGCCACTACCCAAGTGTCTAGGGCCTTGGCTCACCCTGCTCTCTCTGTCCCTGCCAGGAGGCGAACTGCAAAAACCACAGAGTCAACAGAGTGGTATTCTTGGGGAACATGAAGCGGCTCCTCACCACTGGGGTTTCCAGGTGGAACACAAGACAAATCGCCCTCTGGGACCAGGTCAGCTGAGGGTGGTGGGCACGCATTCTCAAAGGAAGGGAGCAGGTTACCTAGATGTGAGCTCATGGGTCCTCTGGTTCCTGTTGTTGTGAAGTGTCTCTGAGTCACTTACTAGATGGGGCAAAAGTGGGATGAGGCTTGGCATCCGGGCTAGACTGGGCCTCCATTGCCCCAGAACCTCACATTCAGGTGTGTGGGAAAGAGTCACGAGGCTGGAGGATTGGGGCAGAGGATAGCTCCTCGGAAGGACCAAAGTCCTGTCTATCCTTGTGTGGAGAGCAGAGAAGCCAAGGGACACCCTGGCTGGGGCTTGGAGATGACCACAGATACATCCTGAAAAGGCAAGCATTTCTACAAGCACATAAGCATGTGCTAAGATTCTGCCCTGGAGTGAGACATGGGGCCCACTGGGCTTGGGGGTCCCCATGACACTCCTTACCATGGTTCCCAGAACCCACAGGGCCTCCTGGTCAGCATTTTCACCCTGGGAGTAGCTGCAGACCCCGGTGTTCATCTGTGCCCATGCTTAAAGCCTGGTTGCACTCCCAGCTAAGTGGTCACCAGTGTCCAGTCTCCTCCCTGTCATTTCCACACCCACCACCTCACTCAGAGCAGAGGGGCCAGCCAGTGTCAGGGTTGGTTGTCAGCCACTGGTGTAGGAAGAGAACACTCAAGTCCCTGTGTCCCCATCAGTTAAACAAGGGAAGTGGACAAGAGGCATTTGTTAAGATCTTTGCAGCAATGGACTGCTGTGTTCTGGAAAGAGCCGCAGAGGGCACAGAGGAACAAAACAGAAACGCAGTAAAGGAGGGAGGGTCCGAAGCCCAGGATCTGCCAGCTGGGCTTTGGCTAAGGAAGCATCTCTGGCTTTCCATGGAGGTCATTTCTTCTGAAGGTCGGGAGTCTGGGCTTCGCCACACAAGCTCCTGACACCACCAGTTGGGCTTCCTCTGCAGAGATGAGGCTGGGACACAGAAGGGATTCAGGGGTGGTGCTCAGCCTCACCTGCAGATGTTAGAGTCAAGGCTGAGGCCCAGAGAGATCAAGGGCGAGTAATGGGTGTGGGAAGGAGGGCTGAGAACAAGTCCCCTGCCTACCACCTGCAGAGCCCTTCCCCCTGCCCTGGGCTGCTTTTGACAGCAAGGAATTCTGCCTTGCCCCCACCCATCTGCGGTGTGTCTGAATACAAAGGCAACTCAGCTTTTTTTTTTTTTTAGGGGTTTTGCTGGGATTGGGAAGATGAGGTCTCATCAGCCTAGTCATGGGCTAATGCCCCCTCCCTGCCCCATCTCTGCCCACAGGAGGACCTGTCCATGCCCCTGATCGAGGAGGAAATCGATGGGCTCTCTGGTCTCCTGTTCCCCTTCTATGATGCCGACACACACATGCTCTACTTAGCTGGAAAGGTAGTGAGGAGAAAGGGGGCTAGAGCCACCTATGGGACATCCTTGACCCCACTGTGCCCATCTCTTGCCTCCTCCCCACTCAGGTGTCCTCCACCTGACCCAACCATCCCTGAACACCGACCTCCCCTTATCCTCAAGTCCTGGTGTGGTGCTGTAGGATAAACACTGGACTGCTAACCACAGGATCAGCAGTTCAAACTCATCAGTCACTACCTAGAACCCCTATACAGGGCTGCTATGAGTTGGAACTGACTTGATGGCACTTAACAACAACTCATATCCTATACTTCTTCTCACTGAGATGGCACTGACTGAGAAGTCCTGAAGAAGTGAGTCTTTGGAGTCGGTTTTCCATTGGAATAAGGATCCAGAGTTGAAAGTACAGTGACTAATGATGGAGCCTGAAGACCTACCAGGAGATCTTTGGTGAAGATGGGCTGCTTTGTCAGAGAGCTGTTTACACACACAAACATAACATCCCACTTCAACAATTCCCCTGTAGCAGGTCCATCTGGGCTTTGTCAAAAGTGCCTAGGCACAGCAGGGCGCTCTTCTGCATACCCCTGGTATTAGGGCCTGCTCAGCCCTCCGGCCCACTATAGTCCTCACCCCTCTCTCTCCTTGCCTCCAGGGGGATGGGAACATCCGATACTACGAGATCAGCACTGAGAAGCCTTACCTGAGTTACCTCATGGAGTTCCGCTCCCCAGCCCCACAGAAAGGCCTAGGTAAGAGGGGTCCAGAGTCTGTCAGCTCCTTCCACTGACCACCCAAGGTGGCATTATCTGGGACCCCAACCCTCACCATGGGTAGTGGCATGGAATAGGAGTCTCAGGTCTTACCTGCCTTCTAGGGTCTGCTGTGCCTCTCCTCAGCTGAGTAAACTCAGGCAAGTAGCTTCATCCTGCTGAACCTCAATCTCCTCATCTGTCAAATGGGAGAATCAAACCTGCCTAAACCCCTCACCAATGTAGAGTGAAGCTCAGCAAGTCAAGTGTATTGTGAGCTGGGCAGTTGGTCCAAACCCATTGTTTTCTTAATCCCAGCACACTGGTGTCGGAGGAGGGAGAAGAATGCAGATTCTCAATTCCCCTACCCAGCCTCTTCCTACTACACCAGACTTCCTGGTGCTAAGGAACAGGGGGGGGTGGGGGAGTGGGGGAGGCTGGACCGGAAGAGACCATCCCCTACCCACCCTCCAGGTGCCCTACTTACTCTACTGCTTCTCCTCCCCCAGAGAGGCAGTGGTGTGAACATTCTGTGTGACCTCTGGGCACCCAGCAAGCCCCAGAGTGCTTGTTACCTTAGTGTCCTGGTCAAGAGCCTGGACTCTAGAGCCAGTCTGCCTAGGCTTCACTCCCAGCTCTACCACATGCCAGCTGTATGACCTTAGACAAGTTACTTCCCCTCTCTGTTTCCTGGCCTGTTACATGGAGATAAGAGTAGTACTCACCTCACAAGTTATGAAACTTGTAAAGTGTTTAGAAAAGTGCCTGGGATATTTGTTGTTGTTGTTAAGTGCCATTGAGTCAGTTTGGTCTCTCAGCAAGCCTGTATAGGGTTTCCGAGGAGCTGCTGGTGTGTTTGAACTGCCCAACATAGTAAGTGTTTATTGCACTACTGAAGTGTCTACTACAGGTAACCAATTCATTAGTAAATTAATCAATTCATTAGTAAAGTAATCGATTCATTGTAAATTAATCCATTCGTTAGTTAAAGCCATTGATTCCTTAGTAAATTAATCCGTTCATCAGCAATTTAATCAATTCATTAGTGAAAATGCAGGTGTTTTAGAAGGGGATTTCTAAGGCTAAGTCACAGTTTCTGTTGGTGAGTGTGGCTTCTGGAACGGAGGTCCATACCCTGTCCTGGAAACCCTATCCCCAAGTCTCCTTCTTGCCCCCACCCCGAAATCTACAGATCTTCACTGTTTTCCTTGCCCATGGAACTGTAGGATAAGCACTGGACCGCAAGGTCAGTTTGAACTGCAGGATAGGCTGTTCGAACTCACCAGTCCCTCCTCAGAAACCCTATAGAGGATCGAAATGGGTCAAAACAAGGAGCTCTGGTAGCATAGTGGTTACTAATCGGGCTGCGAACTGCAAGGTCAGCAGTTCGAAACTACCAGCTGTTCCATGGGAGAAAGATGAGGCTTTCTGCTCCCGTAAAGATTTACAGCCTC